>NC_137833.1:26643177-27078177 GCF_963921795.1 Nannobrachium achirus
ACGCTGATTCGCCGTACGGATTTTCGAACGAGGAAGGCCTCTTCAATGAGAGCGATTCTAGACCCCTGAATCGCCAAAACAAAAATTTAAAGGGGTGTGGCTAGCGATTCAGGGTCTGGAACTAGGCTAGGGAATGATACCAGCAAAGGTCAATTTAACTGAGGGTATATTCCTGAATAACTCATCATTCATGCAATCTTGATCAATTATACCAGAACATATATACAATATTCCATATGGTTAATAATCTCCCATTGGTGAGAAATTCAAACAACACTACCTAATTAGTTTTTCATTTATACGACTTACAGTCTTAACTCATTGAGTGCCAATCCCGAACTAGTTCGGCTTTATTAGCGTAATTTTTTTTTTTTTTTTTTGAAAAAATTTTTTTTGAATTTTTTTTTTTGGACCCCATCAAATCTGGTGAACATGATTTCAATCGCGATTTTGCATGTTCCACCCCCATACAACCCCATCTAACATACAGGGCAGCCATTTTTGTTTACATAACATGTAAAACATAATGGCTATTATCTCAAGAATGCCTGAACGGATTTCCAATCGGATTTTTTTTGTTTGAAAGCTGTGAACAAACTGCACAAATCCACTCCAATGCAATCCAGGATTGCATTGGATTTTTTAGAGCTCATTCTTCTCTGTTTTTTTCCCATGCATGAGGTGTGCAAGTTTTAATCGAGGCTAAATTGCAGAAAATAGATCTTCTAAAATGCTTGGTAGCCAATAGCTAACTTCAAGCTAACTTCATCCTCTTCCTGTACATGCACAAAGGAAAGTGTTCAGGCATGTCATGGCTGCAGGGCTTGTGCATATACCAGCACTGTCTAAGTAGAATTCTCTGGTCATTGGGGCCCTCTAGTGGTGAAAAAGGGGGCACTCAAAGAGTTAATGGGTATATCCACCATGAGTCTACAGTTCAGCCTTGCTTTGACTTAAATCCACTGCCATGTTTGAACTCCAGACACATTGTCGAAAAACCCCTAGGTTATCGCAAGCAAACTTACTAGTGTATAAATCAGAACTGTTGCCACCACACTCAGCATCTCTCTAGACTGTAATTATACATAGATTTCTTTGTTTGTCTTGCAAAAAAAAGACTCCCGTTGCTTTGTTTGAAAAGAATGGTTCAAATGATTTTTTCTTCGATACAATGGGACCAATTTTGTGAGCACTCAAGGTTTCAGATGATAATGTCCCCAGTTTCAATGGTGCTTTTGTTATGCCTGGGATAGAAACAATGGCTGCTGAATAATGAGTTATTCTACAATCTCCACATGGACCTGACGTTAGTTTTGGGAGGAAGTTTGTGATATTATTATGATATGGAAAACTTTCATAGTTTATTAGAAAGTCCTGTGGGGGACCTCAAAACAACGGTTTCCTATAATGGAAAGATTGAACACCTCTGTAAGAAATAATTGGCTTCACAGGAATCCAATAATCCTATTTAGTGCACTTTAAAGTAAGATTGTTTCATTTATAATTGTTTCAATTTCTTGGGGCCTTTGTCTGCTTTTATTTATAGGGGATAGTGAAGATAGACAGGAAACAGGGAGAGAGAGATGGGGAGAGACGCGCAGCAAAGGTATGCACCTGGACCACTAGGCCAGCAGGCGCCCCAGAAATATTTCTTAATGAATTGTAATTTATTCCTGTTGAAACTGGACTTTCAGGGAAGAGGATTTTTCCACAGACTCACAAATGTTGTCTTAATCTTTAATTAACTTTAATGACCTTGCTTCCAGATTCTGTTAACATAAGCACTCCAGTGATACTGTATTTCTGTATGCAGGGAGGGCAGTTCACACACCAGGGCTACAAAATCCATTTGAAAAGCACATAGTTTCAAATGCATGCAAAGACAATCAAATGGACTTTTCATAGTACATGTTGTAGTTGTCTGCATTCTTAATTCACACCACCCTTCACAGCTACATTATGCACGCTCTGCCATAAAGTAAGTCATGGATATTCTATCTCTATATGCTATAATTAATTAATATAAGTCCTGTGGTTCATAGGGCAAAACCAAAAACAGAATTCAAGTCTCCATGGGGTTAGTGGGTGGGTGAACTATCCCTTTAAATGCTTAAACTCTCTCTCTCCAAGTCATCCTCAGACAAACCCTCCATTGTCGCTTCCAGTCACCCCAGTTCTCCATACATCTGTCTCGTCTGTACTTCGTGCTCCTGCACCTTGAGTCGCTCCACGTACAATATGTTACCGTACCCCTAATAAAGATCAAGTAATATTGAGACTTTGAAAGACTCTTTGACTGTTATGTCTCGCTTCACTGTGAACTAAAATGTGAGTGCCTTAACTTTCATCCGGGTAAAGCTTGCAATACATAATTGATAGTGTAACGTAATTTTAGAAATATTTTTGAAAAAGCTATGATCTTCTCCGACATCAGTCCATTTCCCTGGAGCTCATTCCAGGATGAAAGATGTTCCAGTGGCATAACATACCAGATGCACTGGGTGGATAGGACTGTCTCCACAGATACTCTCTTACCAGTGAGCTCTCAAATTACCATCTGCATCCTGACTTCTAAACTGCAAATGCTGAACATTTTCCATGTTTCTATCTGGTGGAAAGCACCAGAGCCATCTGCACATACTCATTTCAATTTTAGGGTCGTTTCATACCGTTATAAGGAGCCTAACTAATTTCGGTTCGGGAGGACGCCCCGACCCGAAATTATTTAGGTTTGGGGGGAGTTCATCCATACTTTCTTAACGGCTAGTGCCGAAGTTGCTTGTAAATATTGGAGGTCCGTGGCATGACAACGTTTGTGGCCGATGAATGAGCATTGCAGGGGAATACAAATTTGACTTTCCCTCGCGCTGCACGCTGAATGACTGGAGGTCCAGTGAGTGAGTAGCAGCTCCAGCGGGGCCGGGGTCTCTTCTCTCTCTCACACTCACAAACGCTCGATCGAGCTCTGTAAAAACATTTAATCTACAAGCTCACATTATAGACTTGCCGCCTCCCTTGCTGCATGCATGTCATCACACAGTCACAACTCGTCGTGGAAAACCTATCAACACGGAACAATAGCAAATAGCAATTAGCAAAGTTGTGTTTAAGCTCTTCTTTTGTCTTTAAAACGGTCGGCGACGCGTTAGCGATACACAGCTGTGTGTGTGTGCGTGCGTGCGTGTGCGTGTGTGTGTGTGTGTGTGTGTGTGTGTGTGTCGCGCGCGCGCCTCCCAGTCCACCACTATTCGTCTCCAGCCAGAGCGAGAGACAGCTGACTTGTGTCCGCTCTGCGAAGCCCAATACACGGCCACACAAGCATTTGAAAGTCGGCGTGTCTCCCTCCCAAACGACCGCTGTTTCCTTGGATTCACAGCCGAGAATATGAACGTGAAGCCGGGCTGAATGAATGAGAAGACACCGCTGAGTACCGAAATTAAGTCGGGAGGTCACAACATTTCGTCAGCACCGTAGAGCCAAATTTAGTCGGTTGACGCCCCCCCGAACCGGGGGATGCGAACCATATTTGGGTTTGCCTAGTGCCGAACCGAACTTAGTTAGGCTCCTTATAACGGTATGGATCGACCCTTAGTAACCATTGAAAAAAAAAAAGACAGAGCAGCGTGCACACGTTATAAAACGTGAGAAAATATAAATCGTCAAAGTCGACGTGGCATAAATAAATAAACAAATAAATATGGTACATACAAATATACAAATAAATGAATAAAACAGGTTAAGGTTGTTATGAACTTATGCCTAGATTTTCATGATTTTTAGACATTTGATCAAACGATAACATTTAGTGCTTACAGCACTGAAATGTTTGCAAAAGTATATATTATGTCAATATGACATTAAAATACAACTTATTAAATGGTGAGCTTGTAGACTTTTCGGGAAAATCGCAGATATCCACAAACCAAAAGTTATTAAATATGCCGCAATGCATTTTCCTGCTCTGTTCACACTGAAACAGTGTATCTTTATGACACCTTATTTAACACCTGCTCAGTGGCCTACTGGCCTTGTGGTTAGAGTGTCTACTCTGCCGTGAGATTGGGAGGTTCAATTCCCGGACGGCCAGGGTCATACCAAAGACTATTAAAGATGGTTGGCACCAAGGCAGGAATTTCATGGAGGCGTTGCCCCTCAGTTTGGCCTTGTGCCCCTCAGAACAATGGCATGACCTGAGGCCACAGTGGCCTTAATTGCCCCAGCTGACTGTACCACTTTCTCCTCTGTCTCTTTCTTGTCAATATGTAGAAAGTAGACACCATGTGTCTCTTTCTTGTCATAACACTTCTTGAGATTCTGAAATCTTAACTCCCCCGAGTCCCCATCTTTAAAACAATTCAGTGACTTTGATTGGTGCAGGGCTGAGCATGGATCAGATTGTAAATACCATCATTTATCTATTTCGCTGCAGATTACAGTAGGTTATCATCCCTAACCCTTATATTCAACAAATTCTCTTTCAATGGCACTCAGCATCACGGGCTGAATTGGGAGTAAGGCCCTGTGTCATGTCCATGGGTGTAATTTTACATCATGGCTGGGGGATGTGCTTGTGCATCAAGCCTTCACAAGCTACAGAAACAGTAGGATAGGCTCCTGCCAAATGGCTTGCAACTTACTTACTTTATTTAACAGGAATTGGTGAAAACAAAGCCCTTTCCTGTAAAATGTGTTAAATACTCAGGTATTACACCAGGTACCTGTTAGCTACTGTACTTCTGAACCTATAACAATGTTTGACAGAATTAATTTGAAAACAGCCAATCAACAAAGCTCGCCACTCGTCACCTCACCTTGTGTACAGTGAACTGTTCTAAAAATAACAGAACAATAATAAAGGAGTAGATACCTACACTCTGTTTTTGTGTCATCTGAATGAGGCTTGTTAAAGAACCCAGTGGGTATTGGCAGATCAAACTATTTACCATCACCATATCTCAAATTTACAACTAGATAAAAAATACTGACAAAATACTTTGAAAACGTTAAGGATGGCCATAATTACAACACCAGAGGCAGCGCCACAGATCACGTTCAACCCAGAGTCAGCTCAAACAAAGGGTCAAACTCGTTCTTCTGCTATACCACCAAAATGTGGAACGCCTTACCAAAGGCCTTGAAGGAGTGTAAATCCCTAACTTCCCTTAAAATCGCCCTGAAAAACCACTTACGGAGGCAACCATTCGTAACTGGTAAAAACAAACCTAGCCCAGCCTTACCCTCCCCCTTCTATCGTAAATATCTACTATATTTTTTGACTATCTACTGCCTAGTACTGTGTTCTATCCATCTGTCATTCAATGTTATATGAGATGCTTAAAGTGGTTTCCTGTGTAAATAAGCCAAGTGCTTTCTAGGATCTCCTTTTAGTTGACCTTGTACCAGTGAACTGTACCGTCATGAAACTGTTAATTCTTTTTGGCGTAATGTTGATACAGCACACTGAAACTGACTAAGATTAAAAACATGGCACTATATGGCAAGAGTATTCCCTTTGTTGAAGAATGCAGCCAAAGAGGTATTATATATATATATATATATATATATATATATATATATATATATATATATATATATATATATTAAATATATATTAAATATATATATTTTATATAAGCCTTCAAATAACTCTGTAGCAAGGAAACCACTTGTGTCTGTGCTTGGAGGGAATTACAATATTCGTTTTCGCTATATTGTAAGTCACTCTGGATAAGAGCATGTGCTAAATGACCTAAATTGTGTGCTCACACTTAAAGGAGAATTCCGGAGGAGTGCTTTTCTTACTGTAATCTGAAGTTATTCCAACAATTAACAAGTGGAAGAGACACATTATTGACAACACTCCGTGGACACATGTGCGCCATTATGATGGACAGATGTAAACAAGAAAAAGGAATCGTCGAGCGATACATAAGTGATTTAGTGTAAAATCCCACCGCGGTCGGAGCTGCCGAGGACTCAAGATGAAAAAAATTAATAAAATGTACCGATTATTCTGGGATATCATAACATCAGATTAACGTGGAATTATTCTTTAACCACTGAAACCCTACATACTGTCATTGACTGGGGTCCCACAGGTCTATACTTGGTCCCCTCTCCTTCCATATACAACACATCTCATAGCCAAAAATAGCAGATCTACAAGCTTGTCGCATCACAAAAAACTAAAGAAAACACATGAATCCCAATATAATCATAAAATCAAAAACCTACCAAAATTAAGTAGAAATACTGTATCGTGTTTGTATTAGGGATGGTCCGATCAGGTTTTTTGGAACCGATCACCGAGCACCGATCACAAAAGTTTGATCACGCGATACCAATCAATCACCGATCAAGTTATTATTTATATATTATTAATATTTTCTAAATGTTAATATTTTAACTTTAATTAATTAATTCACTCATGAATTCATTTATATATTTGCCTTATAGTTATTTACCAGCATTACTATGTATTTATTATCATAGCAGTAACTAATTATTCCTTCAGCACTGTGGAAATCAATACCCCAAAATGGCCTCAAGTGGGCATACTGAACGGCTGGTTGATCGGATGCACCGATCGGATCGGATCGGAGAATTTACCTTTTGATCTAAACCACCGATTATCGCCGATCACGCTTTGATCGGCCCGATCCGATCCATTGCCGATTTATCGGTAACATCTCTAGTTTGTATGCCTCCGCCACATACAACCACTTCCTGTTTGCATCCATCTGTCCAGACAGACTCGTACTATTCGTAGAGACTGAAGATGGTGAAGGAATTGAATGAACATGTTTTGTGAGGTCACAGTGACCTTGAGCGTTGACAAGCTACTTCCAATCAGTCGATCCTTGAGTCCAAGTGGAATTTTATGCCAAATGTCATGAAATTCCCACCAAGGTGTTCCTGAGACGAGGTTGGGACAGACATGCGGTCAGATGCAACCATGACCTTTGACCACCTATTGTACTTCTAATTAGTTCATCCTAGAGTCCAAGGGAACATTTGTGCAATGGACGGATGGACGGACAGACAACCCAGAAACAGAATGTCTCCAGCTGTCAGTGGCAGAGAAATATAAATAGTAAGGAGATACTGAACAAAAACAAACAAGTGATTAAAGCGCTGTAAGATGGTATTAAAAAAGATTAAAATGGAATACATACAGTGAACTTAAAAAAAAAACATAAACCGATGTTGATTTTACAAAAGAAATGGACATGCCAAACAACTGCTTACCTGGCGATGTCTAATCCATAATTGCAGGGTAACCAGTGCTCTTGACAGTGTCGAGACACAGTCATTTTGCTCAAAGTCTACTGGCAGATGAGCAAAGTGGATATAGAGGAACTATCTCAAGGGTATTTTCCCCACTAACGGAGAGAAATCCAGCTGTCTGCCGCTGAAGTCTTAAATCTCTGAAAATTCATTTTCACATAAACATGATGGATGTCTTTCAGCGGAGCTATATGTCTGCCATTTTAATGTTCTTCTGCACAGTAAGGAAATCACATTGTTGAATTTGACTGATTTATCAATTAAATCTGAGGTTCCTCCATTTCTCCGTAAATATGAATGATGGCATCTCTTCCGAGGCTCAGAAAGGAGCCATCATTTTCTATTTCAAAAGCCCTTCCTCTCTCTCTCTCTCTCCCTCTCTCTCTCCATCTCATGATCTGTCTCCTTCAAACATGCACATAGAAACATCATTTTATGGCCCGGACTGCTGGCGTTGCGGTCCCGGCACCTATAGGCTCCAATTTACACCTGACAGCGCGCTGTGGGTTCGAGTCCCATTCCTGACAACCTTTGGTGCATGTCACTCCCCGTCTCTCTTTCCCTGGTTCCCGTCTAAATTCTACTAAATTCTATCTATAATGGCACAAAAGCCCCCAAAATATCTTTAAAAAAAGATAGAAACATAATGTGAAGAAATTAAAGCGAGACAAAGCATCTTCGTCACCTGAGGGCTATTAACTCACTGTGAAGCATAAACCAAGGACCACTATTGAAACAAGTCTTACAACTTTAACGTGTTTGTATTCCTGACGTTTCTCCGATGAACATGTAACATGAACATGTAACATGTGTATTTCTTGTATGATGTCTAATAAAATAAAATCACTTTATATACTTTTATGTTTGCGGCCTTGAGATTGGGTTAGCTCCTTCCCGCAGGGGTTTGACAGGCAGAGTAATCAATGACGTACATTGGTGCCCATTTTAGTCTCTAGTGAGTGACAGGGAGCAGCAGTGTGACAGGGGGACGAGAATTTAATCATTTAAACACCAAGGTTACAGATTGAGCTCCACATTGCAACCTGACATGTTGCTACTGCCTCACACCAATGTTTTACTAGTAAGACACCTCAGGGTGACTTGCGACCTCAGGGTGACATGCGACCTCGCCTGGCCATCTGGCCAGTGATGTATATGGGACCAGTTACTCATATATGGAGACCCCTTCATGATAGTTATGTTATGTCAAAACATGCCCATATATGGACATTACCAAATATGGGCATTCCCATATATGTCCTTAATATTGATAACATAATATCCTTAATAATGTCCTTAATATTGACAATATAGGAATCTCGGTGAGTTAGGGCCTTGGTTTGATGCCTGTGGATCTCCATATATGGGCATAAGGGGGTACCCTAACATTCTCAGGCCCGTCTTGGCATTTCTAATTAACGTACGTTTTATGCCCATATATGGAGATTCCTATATTGTCAATATTAAGGACATTATTAAGGATATTATGTTATCAATATTAAGGACATATATGGGAATGCCCATATTTGGTAATGACAGGAAGTGATGTCACGCTTGTCTGACTGTCATTACAGGAAGTGATGTCACGTGACATCCTTTTTATGCCCATATATGAGTCATTCTGTACCACTGTGACTCACTGACATCACGTGACATCACTTCCTGTACTGACAGTCAGACAATACTGACAGACAGACAAGCTACGAGATTTCTCAGGGTATAATGCGACCTTCGGTCGCAATCAAAACGCCTTAAGCTTCATTAACTTTCAAAAATTCTGAACAGAAAGGTGCACCTGGTATAGAGTTTTAAAGGAATATTTGGGTCATTTAATCGTCTACTCAGGCTTTCGTGAAGACACTAGACAGTTTTTAAGTTGCTCGATTCAGTATTTACTGTAGATATATGAAGACACTGATCTGCTGGCGTTGTCTTCCTATTGTAACACATTGTAACTTCAAACTCCATTTTAACCATGTCATATTCAACTAAAACACCCGTCCTTGGTTCTGGTGACTCATTCTGCCCTCCTAATACGTTATGGGGCCATGTTCTTTTTGTTACTTTTTTCACTTATTTCATTAAATGTTTTTATTGTATTTTTTTTTTATTTACCCAAAAAACATTATTAAACATGAGCACTGATCGGCTTGCGTGTCTTGCATGTCTGCGATTGGCTACAGTAGTTCCGTTCCATAGCTCAGTGGGAGGCTTATCCCAAAGCCAATCATTTCTTTTAACTCAGTCGGTGCCATATTTAAAGTGGGATGACCTCTTATATTGCCGGTTCGCCAACAAAGGGTTAAAAAAATAGTGTGCACGCTGGTGCACACATTCGTGCACAGATCATGCACTATGCATGTGCATGCTTTTCACAGCTTTCAAACAAAAAAATCCGCTTGGAAATCCGTTCAGGCATTCAGGAGAAAGGAGCCCTTATGTTTTCTTCAAATGTAAACAAACATGGCTGCCATGTTTGAAAGATGGGGTTGGTATGGGGGTTAAACATGCAATTTCGCGATCGCGATCATGCCTAGTACACTGTTGGAGGTCCAAAAATTTAAAAAAAAAGTTTTTTCAATTTTTTTTTTTTTTTTTTTTTATTATTTAAAAAAAAAGACGTTCAGAAGACGTCTGGCAGGGAGGTCCATAGTGAAAAAGACGTTTTAAAGACGTTTTTATCATAGAAACTTCTTTTTTGGCAGGGTATGAGTTAAAGACAGTTGTCAATTTGAATGTTTGAGAATTGAGGCCTTTGGCCAGCTGTCATTGTGCTGCACAAGAAATACGACACTGATCACCTAGCAGTATGAGAGATTAGAATCAGAAAGACACACAGAGCCGAACACATGATCTCTGTAGAGATAATGAGCCAAAGACACGGTCATGGCAGAAGGCTGCCCGCCCTAGAGCTTGTTTCTGCCTGAGGCTTCTTCCAGTTAAGGGTGAGTTTTTCCTTGAAACTGTCGCAAAAAGCGCTCGCTCAGGGGTAGAGGAGGTAGGGGCACTGTCAGGTCTCTGCTCTATATGTAAAGTCCTGAGATAACCTGTTGTGATTCGCCCAATGGATTCGCCACTATAATAAATTGGACTGAATTGAATTGAATACAAAATCGCATTCACCTTCAACCCTTTTCTCTTCTCTGAGATCATGTGCACCCAAGGCCATAGTTTATGGACCACCAGCATCCATTAGACTCCTTAACTGTAAACTTTGATATGGGTCTGTTATAGTAACCAGAAGGTCTATGTTTTACGTATAACTAGCCTGCCATGGCGCTATACTTTGGCTTAATGGTTGATGTCTTGTACAGTACAGTATGTTCTGATAGACAGTACTAATATACATGAATTCTCATAAGTGTCCTGCTGTTCTTTCTGAACACAGATTGATGGAATATAATTAGCCCATGACACATTAAGACATGGAAGGTATAAGGGCCTGTGTACACACACCAGCAGCTTTTATCTCTGGGACATGGAACCAGGGGTTCCCGGCTCTCTGTAGCCACTGGGCAGTAAAACAAGCTTTTATTTATTACTTCTTTTATACCTTGTTTCCCTGTGGCCTTTTTGTTACCAGCAGTTTTTATTTGCCAACAGTGTTTTATTTATCGACGGTGTGGCTGAGACATGGAGCTCTGGCTCATGTGTGCTAAATCAGAGGGTGTTAAAAGCTGAAAGCCTTCATCTCTTAAAGTGAATGAAGTCTGCCCAGTTCTGTTCTGCAGCCAAAAAACTGGATGTTCGCTACCAAACCTCACACATTTGTTGCTCCAGTGATCTCAGAGGATCTTTTTGGAGCGGTGAAAGCGCTCCCAATAGACAGGTATGTCCGTGGGTATGTCCCTGGCTGGGTGGCTGGGTGGGTGGCTGGGTGGCTGGCCGTGTCCGTAGCCTGGCAATACCTTGAGTGGCCACACACAACACACTAGTTAAAGGAGGGGCGCTGTTTTGTGCAGGCCAGGCACACTCACCACTCACTCACAGGCACAGTTTACAGTTTAGGCATTTAGCAACACACACAGGGTATAGCTGCTCAGATTCACCGCTCCACTTCGAACCGAGGTTTGATTTTTTACAAACACGGAGCAAATACTACACAATAGATTCAGGGAAAAGCACTTTCCTACCCTCCATAATTTAGATAGGATTTTTGTATATAGACTGATGCCAGGTCATTGTTGACATCTGCTACGTTTTTAGTGTTAGTTTTAGTTATTATTTCTATGCATTTGATGTATTACGTTGTGTTGTCCTTGCTCTGGATTAAGAGTGCCTGCTAAATGCCTAAATTGTACATTTTAATTGTAATGCTTCATTAACAGTAGAGAGCCAGAGCAATTCTAGGATTTGACCTTTAGGTGCTGTGTCCACCCACTCCACTGACATCTTTCATGTTTTGAATTGTTTTACTGTACGGTATTTACGTGGTGCTGGACAAGGCGCAGAACGTCTATTATGTGCCGTGCATTTCACGTGTGCCATTTTTGTCTGCGTGCCCAAAAATAATTGCTCTGTTCGTTTACAGGCTAAAAGAGCTGTTTCAGTGTACAATGTACTGTACAGTAAGACAATGAAGAGCATATTTTGAATAATCGTTATCTAATCGTGTTGATTTCGTTAAATAAAACTATCTTTAACTACCTCTCTTCACTGACGAAAACGAAAAAGTTGTGCTCGAGTACACTCTGAAAATATCAGATCTAAAAGCTCACAGCACGCCACAGTGAGCTTGTAGATCGGACATGCGTAAAATCTGCCACTATATACGATGCCATCGTGGCCCCCAAAATAGATTTTAGTCGACAAAATCAACTGTGGATTTAGTCAATTAAAATCTTACTAAAAGAAAAACATTTCAGATGACTAAAATATGAGGATTGAGGAAACTACTGAACTAAATCATAATTTGCTGTCATAATCAACACTATTTTTTAAACAGTGGAGCAATTATCTTTGGATATTAACTACAAGGTAACTACACAACCCAAACGTGTACCAAAGCAGTCTTGCCCTTTAAATGAATATACTGTTTCTTAAACCAAACACACACCCCACTGGTGGTTGCTGTCAACCTGGCGAACTAACAAATAAATAGTGACTCTCCAAATGCCGTACTAAAGTACAATCAATGCGGCCAGTACATGTGCTGTCTGTGATAAGGACTATTCCTGACTTAATTTAAGCGCTGTCTGTGAAACCGGTGGTCCTTCTATTTGCAAGCTTCCCCTCGTCTTGATTACTTGATTGCTTTTCTTGCCTCTCTCTCTCTCTCTCTCTCTCTCTCTCTCTCTCTCTCTCCGCTCTCTCTCTCTCTCTCTCTCTCTCTCTCTCTCTCTCTCTCGCTCGTATTAGTTCTGCAATTTTCTGTAGACGAATGATAGACTGAAGATTCTGAATCTGTTTAAAACTCATTTTTTAACAAAATCTAACAACAGATCTCCTGTGTGTAGTGCAGAATGACCATCTCTTTGCTGCCTCACGAATAGGTCTAAAATCACACCTGGAGTATAGTGACTTACCCGGTGGAATGTTTCTAACAGGGTCACAGACAACAAACAACTTAAATAGTGTGATATTGTGCTTGTAGTGGATGGACTATAAGCATAGCCAAACAAACAAAACAAAGGGTCTTAAAGTCACCCTGAGATGACAAAGGACTCAAGGAGTCAGGCACACTGTCCACAAAATTGCCTTTCTGTTAACTGTCAGTGGAGCTCTTCAAAATAAAGTCAGTTAATGACATGACAGATTAGAGTCCAGGCCCTCTTGATTCTTGCTTGTGGAGGCCGGGGGAAGGCTTGTTTCAATGCATAATTGAACAGTCCAAGCAATCACAAATAACTTGCTGATTATGCACCCTGTTTTAATGTAGATTTTCCCTGAAAGGAACCAACTCCGCAAGGAGATGCAAGAAGACATTATGTCACTAATGCAGCTCCACACACAGCCACATATATCAACTGTTAAAGTTTGTTGCCTGCCTGCTTGTCGATGTAGCTTTCCAATTTGTTGATGTGGTACAGTGTGTAGTACTGTATGGTAATTAGTTTCAATCTAAGGATTCTGCCCTACGTTTTTGGAACACAATTAAATAAATACAGAAGTCAGAATTGGTCTTGACAGCATAGGTGTGGACAGTTTAAAGCACTCCAAAATGGGTTTCCATATAAGAGCAGGGTTTTTTTTTTTTATATGAGGCACTTTGTGAGATTGCAGATGCGTAAGTATGAATTGGGCCACCCGTGTTTTCGTGCTCTCCTGGGTCTAAGGGTCTCCTGTGAAACGGCTCCCCCTAGGGTTATATACTATGTTGATGAATACCAAGGACCCAAATGGAAACAAGACAAGACAAGGACTTTTTTGGTGTGTTCCTTTAGGCAGGGTGTTTAGACTGTACTTGTGCTGTACTATTTTTTTGTTTCTTTAGACTGTACTTGTGCTGTACTACATTTGTCTATAACATGTTTAATCAATTTGTTTCTGATGGGTTTCTGTGGCGTGGCCACTGGGTGCCTATGTTATGGTCTAGTCCGTTTGATTTGTCTCCACAGCGTGTGGAGGGAAAGGGAAAGTGTCGTTCTTGATTGTGTTACATTTCCTCATGTGCGCCTGCATGAGGAGCCCAGCCCGCCACATTTATAACTCCATTCTAGGGGAAACACTGTCAATATGTCTGTACATGGACAAAATGTGTCCGTGTACGGACATATTGATGACCCCTGCTCTGTTCGTGGCAAGACATGTCCTTGTCCATGGCAAATATTTGTGGGCAACAAATGGCACGCCTCTCCAGGGCTGATTGATCGACAGAAAGGGCATAATGTAGGCCTGGGTGATTGGGAAAGCACATGCACCTGGTTGGACAGATGGTTTTTTACCAGTGCCATGGGAAGAATCTGTTGGATAGTAGATTTAGTGATCAGTAAACATGATCAGCGAAAGCAAAAAACTAAGCTGTGGACAATGTTTTCTTTTACCTGCGTACAACTTAAATCTCAAGGTGTGGCAGTGGCTCAGGAAGTAAAGTGACTGCTTGGGACCCAGTTCGATCCCAGGCTCCCCCAGAGTTAATGTCGAAGTGTCCTTGAGCCTAATTGTTCCTGATGAACAGGTTGGTGCCTTGCATGGTTTCCTCCGCCATCGGTGTATGAATGTGAATATGTGGGTGAATGTGATGCACAGTCATTGTACAGCGCTATATACATTTACCAAGGTGCATCAGTGGGTTTTTGTTGATTTGTTTGGAACCGACGAAATGCTATTACAATCAGCTTCAATTGCATGGTGTGCCAATTCCAAATGTGTCTGCTCATTTCTTGTTCCATCACTTCCAATTTCATGTGTTTACCCTGCACGGCTTATCTCTCCTAATTGGATAAACAAATTGTATTTGACTAAAGGACTAGAGAGACAGGGGGTCCCCTGTTACTAAACTAACACAGGTTGATTTGTAGGGGTGTTTATATAGATTTGGAATACATTATTTTAAGTACCATTGGTTTGTGCGTGCGTGCGTGCGTGTGTAACCCCCGTGACACGGGGATGTAGAAATTAACCACAGGACACAGGACTCTCCTTTGGTGGGTTTTACTGTAAAGACACAGTGCACAGCACAACATTGAATGGTAAGGCACACAGGTCTGTTGTAGTGCCTTCCGCTCTCAATCCCAGCATGAACTGTCATTACATCAGTTACAGTCTGTTTCTACAACCATAAAGGCAGTATGGCATTACAAAAGCAAACTCAACAGTATTACAAAACACCAGAGAAATAAATAAATCAAACATTGAATCAACAATACAGTCATTAGCAATACTATTATGTAAGCATCAACTGGGTAACACAATTACAATACATCCAATACAGTACCCAAACATACCTGTAAAGACACAGTGCACAGCACAACATTGAATGGTAAGGCACACAGGTCTGTTGTAGTGCCTAAAATGAGATGAATCAAAAGCATTGTCACCATTCCTTCACAGCAAACCGATCTGCTTATTGCATTAAAACTACTACTCCCATGATGCAACGTAACAGCACCGAGGCGCAGAGCGCCGCGGGAACATCAAAGCAGCCTGTAGTGTGTACAAAACAGCTTTAACAGTGTACAGTATTTTACAGCATGCTACAAATATAGCGACCCTCAGTTTACACAGGAGTGTTTTCTGATACATAACACACATTATGTGTCCTTCATTGTTGCTGCAACTACAGTATGTATTGTAAAACTCTTTATAGACAGAACTCTGTAACGATCACATACCTTCCGCTCTCAATCCCAGCATGAACTGAGAGGGAACGGTGACATGCGCGCAACCACTACACAATGGGTGACACCACTTTGAAGATACTTGGCAATTTGCTTTGAACAGCATACTTATTGACTGTCATAAGCCATCTTCATGTAAACGTGATAAACAAAGTGCATTACATTATAAACAATGCATGGCCAAGCCATACATCAAAGAAACAAAAGGATTGAAAATATGTTCACCCCCCATGATCCGACTCTAATGAACTCTCCTGGCTCAAACCAACTCGCAACTTAGGGGTAGGTTGTTTGGACAGGACTGTGGCTCAAACCACCTCGTTAATATAGGGGTAAAATATCACCATACTACATTCTCCCCCTCTTTAAAGAGAAGTGGCCCCTGACACTTATCACATGTTAATCGCTATAGGGGTTCCACATTGCTGACAAGAAAATGTTTGCCAAGGAACAGGGTTCCAATATGAAACCATCGGACTTAGAGCATTGAGAGAAGGTGTCAAAATATGGTAACTTGGTCGCCCAAGTGTATCATACGTTAACATCTCTTTTGGCCTAGGTTCCCTTTGGGATCTCCTTATTGCACACCCCTCAGTTGCTTGGTGGTTCGAACCTGAGGCCTCCACTACCTCCGGTATATGTGAATTATCAACAGCACCCTGTTCTGCCTCAATATCTCCAAGCACACCTTGATAGTTGTCAACAATTCCCATTTCAGCCTGACTTTGCACGTTTTGGTTTTCTATCCCCTCTATGCAATGACCACCCTGCTGATTAGGTTCAAAAGCCTCCCTGCTTTGATTGGACCTTGTTTGTATTCTCGCATTGTCAGTGTTGTTAATTGGGTGGTTTGCTACCCTAGGCCAGAAAAAGTCCTCCCCATCCAACTCATCTGAACTACCAGCATCGTTGCTCCCTGTCACTGGTATTGCCCTTTTCACTGGTCGTGTTTGCTCCCTTCTGTCATCTGGTTCAAAGGGTAGATCATTCACTAACTTGAGCATGTTCCGATGTAATGTTCTGAACTTCTTGGTATCCCCAGTCTCTCGTTGTACCCTGTACACTGGGCCTTCCCCCATCTTTTCTATCACCCGATGAACCGTGGGTTCCCAGTAAGCTCGCAGCTTTCCAGGTCCACCTCGCTCAGACATATTTTTGACGAGAACTCTGTCCCCTGACTGAAGGGCTACTGCCTTCGCTCTCTGGTCATAATAGACTTTGTTTTTGGCAGAGGACCTCTGGCTATTCTCTGACGCCAATTCATAAGCCTGCTTCATCTTTCTGCCCCAACTCTGTGCATACTCTGGATATGACTTGTGCTCGTCTATCTGAGTGTTACCAAATAGGAGGTCTATCGGGAGTCTAGGTGGCTGGCCGAAGAGGAGATAGTGCGGTGAAAACCCTGTGGCATCATGCCGCGTACAATTATATGCATGCACAATGTACGGCAGGTGATCTTTCCACCTTGACTTTTGGTTCTCTGGGAGAGTACGCAGCATCTGCAGTAGAGTTCGGTTCACCCTCTCTACAGGGTTTCCCTGAGGATGATATGGTGTCGTACGAGAGTGTGCTACCCCAGCCAGCTCTTGGAGCCTCGCAAACAGCCGATTCTCAAATTCTCCCCCCATGTCATGGTGGAGTTTTGACGGATAAGCAAACCTTGGGATAAAGTCATAAAATATTTTCTCGGCTGCTGTTCTCCCTGACTTATTGCGAGTAGCATAAGCTTGAGCAAACCTAGTAAAGTGGTCGACTAACACCAGTATATACTCATAACCACCTTGGCTTGGCTCCAGGTGTAAAAAGTCAACAGAGACCAGTTCAAATGGGGCACTAGACGTCAATTTACCTAATGGGGCCCGTGGCTCAACATTGGGTTTCTTTTGCTTAACACAACTGCACTTTTTGTTCACGTACTCCTCCACCTCCTTTTGCATAAAGGCCCAATAAAATCTATCCCTGATCAAGTGTAGGACCTTCTCAACCCCCACATGCCCCATGTCATTGTGTAGGTGCTTTAATACCCTCTCTTTGTACACCTCTGGGAGCACCAGTTGTTTTCTGTCACCAACCTGCCGGTACAAAATGCCATCATCAAGCCTAAGCTTTGTCCACTCATGCAGTAAGCGTTTTGCCGAAGGACACAGATTCATACGGACTAGTTCTGAAGGTGCTTGTTTTTTTGTCACCCAACTGATCACATCTTTAAGGCCCTGATCACTCTGCTGTGCTGCACGGATCTCTTCCCTCTTCAAGGGGATAACCTCTTCCGGTTCTTTGTCTTCCGACCCTGGGGTCTCAATAGACAGGGCTGCAACCCATACATGCTCACTCTTTGTGTTTTTGCTTCCCTGCCAAATGGCTGAAATGATATCATTTGTCATTGTTTCAGTGAACTCAGGATCACCCTCTTGCCAGGCTATGGGGTATCTGGAGAGGGTGTCTGCATCGATATTAGCCTTTCCAGGGCGGTACTTGATCTCAAAATTAAAGTCTGCAAGTTCCCCCACCCAGCGATGTCCCACTGCATTCAGTCTAGCTGTACTCAAAACATAAGTGAGTGGGTTGTTGTCGGTATAAACTGTAAAAGATGGAGCATAGTATAGGTAGTCACGGAACTTATCACATATAGCCCACTTTAACGCTAGAAATTCAAGTTTCCCTGAGTGTAAGTGATAGTTCTTTTCTGTTGGTGACAAGGTTCTCGAACCATAGCCTATGACTCTGAGCTTACCCTGCTGTTGTTGATACAGTACGGCACCAAGACCCTCATTAGAAGCATCCGTATGAAGGATGAATGGTTGGTCAAATATGGGGTATGCCAACACTGGTGGTGTAGTTAACATATCAACCAGTTGATCAACAGCTGCCTTGTGTGTCTGTGTCCACACTACCGGTGTCCCCGATGGTAACTGCCCAGCAGTTTTTGTTCGTTTACCTTTTGCTTTCCCTATTGCTGGCTTGTCTTCCTTAGACTGAAGCAGCTCATAGAGCGGTTTTGCAATTCTTGAAAAATCTTGTAGGAAGGTTCTGTAATAACCCAAGAAACCTACCAGCTTTCTCACCTCACCTACAGTGCATGGGGACCTCTCTTTCAACACCTTAACTGCCTGTAGGTCCTTCGGGTCAACACGGACCCCTTCCCTTGACACCAGGCGGCCAACATATCTCACCTCTTGTTTAAAGAGTTCACACTTGGCTGGCCTCAGTTTTATACCATGTTGACGCATCCGATGTAACACCTTCCTCACATCCTCTACATGACCCTCAAAAGTCTGTGAGTAGCATAATACATCATCTAAATATGGCGAACAGCATTCATCTCTAATTCCCTCAAGTGTCTCTTCCATGCATCGCTGAAATGCAGCTGGGGCATTCATCAATCCAAACGGAATACGAACCCATTCGTATAAGCCCCATGGTGTACTGAAAGCTGTCATGTGCCTAGACTCCTCTGACACAAAGCCTTGATGATACGCAGATCCCTGGTCGAGAATAGAGTACCAAGTGAAACCCCCCAGGTTGTCTAAAAGGTTTCGAATTCTCGGCAGGGGATGCCGGTCTGGTATGGTTTTTTTATTAAGGCCCCTGAAATCATTGCACAGTCTTAAACTTTGATCTTTTTTTCTCACACAGACAATAGGTGAGGAATATGACGATTTTGACTTCTGAATCCAGCCCCTTTTGAGTAGGTTATGGATATAGTCTTTCACCTCTTTGTAAAGGGGCTTGGGAATCGAGTTATAAGACTTCTGCACCGGTGTGTCATCACAGACCTTAATTTTTAGGTTGAGCGCTGGCACACACCCTATGTCTCCCTCCTCTCTGGCGAAAACATCTGATTCCTCAAATAGCATCTGTCGTGCTATCTCTGCCCTATTTGGCTGCAAGTGGCTCAAGTCTACTGGTGGGTGCCACTGTTCATGTGTCACAGTATTGATACTGTCCCTATTATTGGAACTAACCTCTGTCTGTATGGTCAGTAATGCAGCCTGGTTTTTGACCCCCTTAACTTCTGACAAGTGATCCGGACTATGCTCAGAGATGTCAACAGGGGCATTATCTAAAGGTATTGGGGTGATAGCCGAAATGGACTCGATGCTGCCCAAACATGTTTTAGGGGCAAGCCAGAGATCAAATGGGGATGTGTTGAAAACCTTAACCTTTACAGCCTTAGCGGCCCCTGGCGGCAACTCTACAATGCTAGGATAGATCTCTAGACCTTCAGGTAAATAGGACATGACACCAGGCTCAAAGAGCATTATACCCCCACGTGTGCAGCCCCGCACCCAACATTTCACATCTCTAATCTGCCTACTTGGAATGCTGAAACCAGTTTTCCCTGACTTGACCATGTAGCTGAAATCCTCTTGATCATCCATAATAGCCTCAACAGAGTTAACCTCATTACCCAAAATTCTTCTTTTTACTGTGACTTCCTCTAGAAGAGTATGAAGGTTGATTCCACCCTTCCCCTTTATAACTTCGCTCACCACGTTGAACCCTACAAGGGGGAGGCTTAGGTTACTCTGACTCACTAACATGGGCACCTTTATGGCCAGTCGGCCGTATTTAGCGCTCTGAATTTCCACTACTGCCTCAATCCAGCCCTCAAAAGGCATTCCCAACCCATTTGCTGCAGTTAGATCAAGACGCTCATTAGTTTCCAGCAATTTCTCAATAGGTTCAATGACAGTGCCTCCCAAATTATTGTCAAGCCAGTTTCTTCCCACAATAGTGACCTGGGCACCGGTATCCAATAGTGTCTCACAGGACACCCCTTTTATCCAGCATGCCAATATACATTTCTCTCCAATCAATGGGGCCACAAATTTAGTTTCCCGCTTTTGCTTGCGCTTCTCAATGTCAATTTGATTTGTGTCCAAATTTAAACTGGGTGCCAAACCCTCTGATGGGGACAGGTTTGAAGGTAAGGTCACACGCTGTCCCCTTCCGGTGACCTCTTCCAGTTTCCCTGTCGCTGTACCTTCATCAAACAGCCCACTGCCCGGTGCCCAGCTTGACCACATTTGAAACAATGAACACATTTTTCAATTCCCTGTTTAACACAGTTATTGCATTTGCCCTTTTCCTGTGTAGTATATGACACTGCTGTGTTAACTGCCATGGCATCGACACCATGTGTGCTCTCTTCCACTTCTCTGACATTAAACATGTTTTCCAAGTTTTTGTTTAGGGATGAAAACTGAGCAGCTAAACTTTGTATGGCATCCCTATTGGCTTGTATGTCTGCAGACAGATGCCCTTGTTCTGTGTCCTTCTCAGAGCTTTTGACACTTCCCTCACTCTGCTGCACTACATAAGCACTTGCTGAACGGTGTCTGCCTGACCCCCCTAGACGTTTCTGTCTTTCTGTATCTTCCCTCATCGACTCGGTGATCAGGTCAAGAATAAAGGCATCTGTCACATTAAGGTCACTAATATGAGGTTTGATATCTCTCCTGATATCGCTATGTTTATCACTCAATCCTTGGTATACAGTACGAAGAAATGTGCCCTGAACCAGGTTTTTGTCATAATTGAATGAGGCCACTCCTTGATTCGAAACATTCAACACACTATGTTTAAGCCCAATGAGTCGGTAGGCAAACTGTTGAGGAGTCTCTTTGTCAAGCTGCCTTGCGCTGCTAAGCTCCTGAAACAGTTCACTACTGTCTTTACCTTTCATGTGTGATTTGAGAAAACATTTAAGGTCAGCCACTGTCAGCCCATCATAATTACATAACATGTCCTTAAGGGCACCTGGCTTGATAACCCTAATTACAGCTCTCACAACCTCAGACTCAGGGACATTTGCCCTTAATCCATCCTCAACCTGCTTGCAAATGTTACTGTAACTTATGTCAGTACAGGTGTCTGAAATCTGACCACCAAAGATTTTAAACTCACGCTGTGGCAGTAGGGCTGCCACATCAGACAACCTCACCAGTCCACTTGGCAGCATGGGCGGAGTCTCCGGTGCTCGCGTAGGTGGAGTCTCCAACGCTGCTGTGCCCGGAACAAGAGAGTCTGCAGATGATGGACTCTGCTGGCTCTCAGCTGATGGCAAGGAGGCCCCGTGCCCCCTGATTAACGCACGAACCACGTCCTGCAGTTGGAGCAGCGCTGAGAGGCCTTCGTCCTCCAAGCCTTTAAGCTTGTCACTGTTCATGTATTTCACCACATAGTCAAACAGTTCGGCTTCATTGTCCCCAGTGCTGTCTGGGGGGTTGGTACCCACCTCCGTGGTGATGGCTTTGGCCAGTTCCTGCAACTGGTCTTCAGACAACTGGGACAGGAGCTTCTGGATGCTCCACGCGAGCTTCTTCCGTTCACTGGCGGCCATCTTGCCTCGGTTCTCCCTGGGCTTGTCTGTGACTGCTCTTTGCTCCAGACACAGCTTTCCCCGAAGACCTGCAACTTGTCTCCGTCTCTACACGTCCGTCACTGTGGTTATGGTTCTTCACATCTACGACAGGAAGTTGTCATAGATCCCGGACGGAGCCCCCAAAATGTAACCCCCGTGACACGGGGATGTAGAAATTAACCACAGGACACAGGACTCTCCTTTGGTGGGTTTTACTGTAAAGACACAGTGCACAGCACAACATTGAATGGTAAGGCACACAGGTCTGTTGTAGTGCCTTCCGCTCTCAATCCCAGCATGAACTGTCATTACATCAGTTACAGTCTGTTTCTACAACCATAAAGGCAGTATGGCATTACAAAAGCAAACTCAACAGTATTACAAAACACCAGAGAAATAAATAAATCAAACATTGAATCAACAATACAGTCATTAGCAATACTATTATGTAAGCATCAACTGGGTAACACAATTACAATACATCCAATACAGTACCCAAACATACCTGTAAAGACACAGTGCACAGCACAACATTGAATGGTAAGGCACACAGGTCTGTTGTAGTGCCTAAAATGAGATGAATCAAAAGCATTGTCACCATTCCTTCACAGCAAACCGATCTGCTTATTGCATTAAAACTACTACTCCCATGATGCAACGTAACAGCACCGAGGCGCAGAGCGCCGCGGGAACATCAAAGCAGCCTGTAGTGTGTACAAAACAGCTTTAACAGTGTACAGTATTTTACAGCATGCTACAAATATAGCGACCCTCAGTTTACACAGGAGTGTTTTCTGATACATAACACACATTATGTGTCCTTCATTGTTGCTGCAACTACAGTATGTATTGTAAAACTCTTTATAGACAGAACTCTGTAACGATCACATACCTTCCGCTCTCAATCCCAGCATGAACTGAGAGGGAACGGTGACATGCGCGCAACCACTACACAATGGGTGACACCACTTTGAAGATACTTGGCAATTTGCTTTGAACAGCATACTTATTGACTGTCATAAGCCATCTTCATGTAAACGTGATAAACAAAGTGCATTACATTATAAACAATGCATGGCCAAGCCATACATCAAAGAAACAAAAGGATTGAAAATATGTTCACCCCCCATGATCCGACTCTAATGAACTCTCCTGGCTCAAACCAACTCGCAACTTAGGGGTAGGTTGTTTGGACAGGACTGTGGCTCAAACCACCTCGTTAATATAGGGGTAAAATATCACCATACTACACGTGCGTGCGTGCGTGCGTGCGTGCGTGCGTGCGTGCGCGTTCTTGTTTTTTTTATCTTCTCAATTGGCCATTCTGTATGCACAGCAAGTTATATGTGGTCAATGCACCAACAGGTTGAACTTTGCATAGATATAACCATTCTGGTGGGAGCGTTTTGCTGTTACTACGTGTCATCTGTTCGACACCCAACTCTAACCTTTACCCTAAACCTAACATCCGTGGGGTGAGTTGCTAACCCTCCCGACGCTCCTTTTTCGAAATGACGGTCGTTCGGAAGAGCGAGATTTCCCCCATTCTGGTGAAGTAATGTGATGCAGTAAGACAGTTGATTACACAGCAAGAGGCATTATCTGTCCATGGAACACTAATCCATATACTTCAGTCTTTTTATAGGGATTATAAATTTAAATTGTCTATGATTACTTTTAGGCTTATAGCTGACATTATCATAATGGTGGACCATTATCATGAATACTTTAGACAGAAATGATCACATCTACTGTACAGTAACTGCAAGTTGAAATATTAGGTTGAGAATAGTGCGAGCCATATCAGACAATCCTGAAACAGGTTTAAAACTAGAAGCAGTGCTCTACCGAGCACAGGTCTCCAAAAGGCTGTGTGTCCTGGTGGTGCTACTGTATAATAGGCCAATGTAAAAAGGGTGGCATATGTTCTTCACCATAGATCTTTCATGGAAATCGGACGCTGCATGCATGATTTGAAGCATTGTGTTCCAAAAATTTGTTTTGCTAAAGGCTACCTGCTGGTGGCGCTATAACAGGCCAATGTGAAAAAAGGTAGCTTTTGTTCCTTGACCTAGTGGGAATATGTGTGGCAAATTTCACGGTAATCGCAAGCTGCGTTGATGATTTGAAGCATTTTGTTCAAAAACGGAGCAATCCTGCAAACTTTGGAAGCTAATATTAGCCAATCAGGATGGAATATGAAATATCAGACGGATCGGACTTGATCACATGACTATAGAGATACTGTGTACCGATTTGCGTGATTTTTGGATAAAATCTCAAGGAGTAATATCCAAAAATGTGTTTTACATAAGTCGGTCCAAAGGTGGCGCTATAAAAGGCTGGTGTGAAAAATGCAGGGCAAAGGTTTATCCTTAGCCTCTAGCGAGTGCGTTTACAAAGTTTGAAACTAATCGGTGGAGTTATAGGTAAAACCACAAATCGGCCTGTTATAGCGCCACCATGAGGCTGATTTAAAAAAAATTAAGTGGCTTTTCTTCCTCGGCCTAGTGGGAACGTGTGTGCGCGATTTCATGATAATTGCACTTTGCGTTTGGGATTTGAGGCATTTTGTTCAAAACGGCTCAATCCTACAAACTTTGGAAGCCAATCTTAGCCAATCCGGATGGAATATGCAAAATCGGACAGATCTGTGTCGATCACATGACTGTCGAGATGCTGCCTACCGATTTGTAGGATTTTTTGACAAAATCTGTAAGAGTAGTGCACAGAAATGTGTTTTGTGAACATCGGCCACTAGGTGGCGCTAGAAAAGGCCCATTTGAAAAATTTAGGGCAGAGGTTCTAGATTGGCATCCAGGGAATGTGTGTGCTCACTTTGGCAGCGACCGGGCCAACGGCGACTGAGATTAGCTGCACACAAACTGTGAGGACACACGGACGGACACACGGACGGACGGACGGACGCACGGACGGACGGACGGACGAAGGGGAAAACATACTCTCCCCCAAGCCTTCGGCTGGTGGAGACAATAAGGACAGGTCATGTTCTACTTGCCCAAAGGTCATGCCCACTTGCCAGAAAAGTAAATCGTCCATTATAGAATGATATGTAAGATTTGAATTACTGCTCAATTTAAAATGTATTTCCTGACATTCTGGGACTGTGCAATAAAAAATGTCAGACCTCAATACCTCCAAATCTAAATACGGTACCTACATAGCTATATGGTTACACACTTGTTATTTAGCAACGGTAAAAACAGCACATTATAGGTAAACAGTGCTCTTATTTTACCATATTTTTCCACAGACCAGAAGACAGAGCTCTCTGGCCACGTTCAGGTGTTTAGACAGATATCTTGTGTTGTGTTTATAGACCATTGCGTCCCCTCTCAAATGAGCACTTGCCCGGTCGGGCAACCTGAAAGCAAACTTCACCTGCCCGGAAGTTGTATTTACCTGCCGGGGGCAGGTGGGCAAGACTTTGTGTCAATGCCTGTACTGTAATACTCTAGTCACGTTTCTGTTGGACAGCAGTAAATGCAGCTATTGGGGAGTAATCCCTAAAATCCTGAACAAATTGCTCTCATCCACAACAGTGTGAAGTCTCTAGGAAACACTCTCAGAGACACTAGGAACGTTTAAAGGCTGTGCAAGAGCTGAGATTTCAGTCAACAGGGAATTACAGCTTAGGATAAATCACACAGAAAGACTGCTTTACCTACAGTAGCTCCACCAGCCCGTTCAGTCACACTCCACAGGTGAGCTCTGTTATTTGCAGTCCATGCGGCGTAGCTCAGTAATTTCCCACTTCATAATAAGGTAAGGTGTAGAGTAGCCTATATTTGTTTTATGAGTGTTCAAGTTAGTTATTTATGCTGTTACGATGATTGAAAATGACACACTGTTTATTTATTCATACGTCTATTTGGATGGGACAGTGCATATTAACGAACTCCACCCATACAATGCCGTGTAAATACACCGGATTCAGCAAGAATGCTCATTTCCATCTGTAGTCCCCATACAGAAGGCAAGGAACATTATAAAAATCACACCAGTGTGAACTGATCGGTGGTGTCCATTGAAAAGGAATTTTGCAAAAAAGGCTGTGTGTCTAGACTGCACTTCATAATCCCCTCTGGTGACAGCTCTTGTACTACATGCCCGTGTTGGGTTTCTGTTTAATAAATAAAGGCAGTGCCATTTTTCTTGAAAGAGAGATAAACCCATATAAGATTTCACACAGCTTTGACCAGTTTACCAATAATAAACCAGGATGGTACAGTGGCATCCCTTGGGCTATTAGTGGCTGAGGGCGATTTCCCCAGCATGCCTCAGGGCGTACACAAAATGTTGATTTTGTTATTGTGTTAATTACTGCAGGAAAGTGTTTGGGGTAAAGTTTATGCTTAATGTTAGGTCCATTATGGTTATGTGGTCCAGGTGACACAGGAAGAGCCCCTCTTCCTTCGGTTCACCATGCATGTTTGAGTTGTCATGGCTCTTCCTTCAGAGACATCCATCAGTACGCGGTGATAGATTGATTTATTGATTGAATACTTTATTGGCAGTTTAAAAAAAATAAAAATAAAAATAAAATAAAGGAAAGTTCAGTTCAATACAAGAGGATTTAAACCCAAGAAAGCACTAAGACTTGATTTCATTGGGGTCCTAGGTGTGGTTTGCTTCAAATACTGCTAATTAAAGATCAAAACTGCAGGCTGTTTGTCTTGTGTGCGTGTGCTTCTGTGCGTCTTTAGTGCATGTGCACGCACACCGTCTCTCCCGGTGTGTGCGGGCATGCATGTGTGTTTGTATACGTGTGTGCGTCGCGCTTTGTCAGAAACTATTCAGAAATAGCCGGTCTACAAGCTCTCAGTGTGATGCAATGCAACACATAGTGTATGTGAGCTTTATAGGTCTGCTATTTTCATTTCAAATGGGTGTCCGTGGCCAAATACAAATTTGGTGGTCCTAGCTTGGGTTGAACATCTTTGAGAACCTCTGATACTGTGTGAAGTATTTTCATTATAATGTCTGTATAGTTTAGCCCGAAAGTCAGACAGTAACACACATTTGGGCTCATGTTTATGCTCTGTTCCTATCTGTCCCCAGCGTCTTTAGGTCTCCGCTTTGGCCCTTTCCTGAAGGTGCCCATTACGTAGTTGTGTACAAGTGTCTGTGAGGAAGGATTACAGAAGTTACAACACAACAGCTCCATAGCTGTTCCTAGACATTAGACAACTAATGCAAAGTTTACAACTGGGCTGTCAGTGCCTCTTGGTCCAGGCTGCCAGAGCCAACCAGTGACAGGGACAAAATAAAGTTGTTGTTGGCTAGAGAGCAAAGGCAGGACAGTGGCATTTTACCAGATTCTTACTGAATGTTGGGCATTTGTAAATGAGTATACACTTGAGAACTGTCTCCATCCCTCTCTCCCTCCCTGTCAGTGGTGTAACTAAGTACATTGACTTAAGTACTGTACTGTACTACTCCACTACATCTCAGAGGCAAATATTGACTAATTTAGTTACTAGTTACTTTGTAGATTTTGATTATAATTACAAATCACTTCAGCCTTATATACGTTTCAGCCATTTGAAAATAGCCAATCTCTTGGCGCATTGTGAGCTTGCAGATCTGCTATTTTCAAAGGATTTTTATACATTATACAATTGAGTACTTTCCACCACTGCACTCCCCCACCATGCCCTCTCTCTCAGTTACAGGGAGGGTACACCATGAATCATTAGAAGCAGAGTAGAGGTTTCTGGAACAACTTCACCTACGTCCAAGGTGCCCGAGAAGGGAAAAGCTTCTAAAGAGGTCAAAGCTACAGCAAACGCGTGTAGTAGTATATAGAACAACTTTAATGTTAGGCTAACGTATTTTTACTTGGGGGGCCTTCATCAGGAAGCACATTGCAATTATCCATTTCAAAACGTTATGTTGACGGGGGGGGGGGTTAATGGGTGGGATGGCGGGGTTAGAATGATTGGTCGCTGGCACAAATTCACCTACTTCCAAGATGCACGAGAAGGGGGAAGAGTCTAAAGAGGTCAGCAACACATGTAGTACTGTATACTGTATAGACCTTTTTCCAGAGCGCTGCTGTGTAGCTGCGGTGTCGCTGTTTGAAGCAGTGCCACTTGACGCCGCAGTTAAGGTTGCCGCTCTGTGAAATCGGTCTATATAACAATGTTTTTTTGTTAGACTTGCAGGGTTGATTTCATCGACTAAAACTATGAGGAAAAATTAGCTTGTAGATCGTCTATTTTCAGAATGCAATTGCATGACTTGTTTATTCAAAAGACTGACTAAAACTAAATCAAATTATGCAGTCAAAATCAACACTACATGTTTGATAGGATAGGTTTGAAGGAGTCAATATAATATAAAAACAAGTACATGAGAAGAACAGTAGGCGCAACTTTCAGTCACCGAGAAGACCTTTTTCACAAATCTGGTAGGGCTTAATTGTGCTCCCTGGTTGCGTAGGGTTGTTCCAACATGCATTACTCCGACGTTGCGTTCGTCCGACTCTCCCCATTACTAACCCTATCTCTAACGCTAACCCTAACCGCATGCATAGTCGGACTGACATGAATCACTGGTGCTCCACCACAGGGTGCCTTGTTGTTAAACCCATTTAGAACGGGTACACATTATTGTGTATCATTATTTTATGCTTTAACTATTGAAAAATAGCAGATATACAAGCTCACGGTGCCACGCTGCGAGCTTGTAGATCTGCTATTTTTCACTGGTTAAAGCATTCAATAATTCTAGGCCTAAATGGGTTCCAAACGTTGCATCTAATAAAGTTGTTCTTGTACTGTGCAAGTTGGGCAGTGTGCGGGTGCTTTCATTGATTTTTGTTTATCATTTTCTGCTTCACCCACGCATCCGTCACAAAGACGCTTTCACCTCGAGTGCAGAAGTTCTGCAACAGTTCAGGATTCTCCATTTCAAAAGTGTATATCTAGGGCAGGGGTTCCCAAACTTTTTGTCTCAGGGCACAAGTAGGTCGGGAGTGGCTTATTGTCGGTATCAGCCGGTAACACGCGGGAGTCTGTCCCCGTTACAATGCGCTAGACCCCTGGGAGATGGACTGCTGGGGTGGAGCGCCACACCTACCATCAGCTCCCAGTACTTGCCGCACGACTTGCCAAGCCGTGCTACTCATACGCTGAGTTGGCGGTGCCCGGAATCGAACCCATGACCTTGCGGTACAATGGCGAGAGCTCTACCGACTGAGCTACCCGGGCACTCAGGGCACCCCATAAATATTTTTTTAAATCCGAGGCACCCCTACATTATAATTTTCACTCCCAGCACCTTATATAAGATATCGTCGTTGTCGGGTGGAAAAAAACGTTCGTTTTGTATTTATCATCTATAAAATGTACTAAACTAGTGAAAACAACAGATCTACAAGTGCTTGTAGATCGGCTGTTTTCACTAGATTTGTTTTGTATTTATCATCTATAAAATGTACTAAACTAGTGAAAACAACAGATCTACAAGTGCTTGTAGATCGGCTGTTTTCACTAGATTTGTGCGACAGTCTTGTACGATGAAGCAAGGCTTTGCTTTACCAAGACGTAGCCTACACATTTGAAACTTGGAGATACGAGGTTTCTGCCTGACATGCAGTGACGATATTTTAGTGATTATGTTGTGAGGAAAACGTTGAGATAATAGCCAATTTGGTTAGAACTGACTGAAAACAACTTTGTACTTCATGTTTAAAATTATACTAAATATTTTTTCAAGTGTCCAAATAAATTCCAAATATTATCAAATTATCTCGCGGCACCCCTGGACTGCCGTAACGGCACCCCAGGGTGCCCCGTCACCCACTTTGAAAACCCCTGATCTAGGGGGCATATATGATATGAGGACTTGTGTTTTTATAGTGGTTAAAATATCACCCATTATGTGTCGTCATAGCAATTGCTCTAGCTCTAGAACTACTCTAGAAGGGACTTCTAGCACTTTATAAGAAGTTTTTAAATTAAAGTGTTTTTTAACCTCTTGAACCCCATTGCCCCCGCCGGCGGGGGCAAAAGGTGTTGACCCCTGAACAGCTGTCAATAAATGTCAATAAATCAATAGAGACCAAATCAAACTCCAATTTCTTTGTTGATTATTGTTACAGTGGTCCTACAGCATAGTAATCAGCTGCCATTGTACTTTTCATCCATACATTACTCATATTACAGTGTTATTACTACTTATTGTTACTCGTTTTTATCATTTTTCACCCTATACTTTAACATTACTAATATTACAGCACTACTCTCACTAAAACATGTGTAGAGTTTACATAGTTTGGAATATATTCATACAATTTTGCCTATCAATTCATGACACCTTGGTGAACAATTTCTCTATTCACTATATATGTTTTCAATGAGGTCTTGAGGCTCATTCACTATTCAGAAGGCAAATTTTCCATAGGCGGAGGTCTTTTTCAATCATCTTTTCCTAGCTAAATGATCACAGCAGGACAATTTGGTAAGAGAAGTGTGATGTTTTACACTGCATTTGTGGATTTTCAGGGGTTAGCTGACATTTGGTGGGTCAAGAGTAGCCACAATCATTGTAGTTTTGTGTCCACAACTGTTCCAATTTGGGCATACATTTTAGGCGGATTTTTCCCCTGGACCCCCCTGGGGCTAGAATGCTACATCAACAAGTGGTGTTTGTTTTACTGTAGGTTAAGGCCTCCTCTGTACAAACTTAAGTACTAACCCTTAGTTGCACTTCTGCAGTTTATGGACCATATATGGTTTCACCCATGTCCCTTATTGGACACTCCCCTTGTCACTCTGCCAGTCTGGGAGAGGATTGGCCTGAAGCCACATGACCGTATATGCAAGAGACTAGCCATCTACAACTGTGCGTGTGTGCGTCTGTCTGTCTGTCTGTCTGTCTGTCTGTCTGTCTGTCTGTCTGTCTGTCCAGAGCAAATCTCGCAAAGTGCTGGACCGATCAGTGCCAAACTTTTTATGCGAGTAGCAGTAGGCTGCAGAAGTACCTTCACTAACTTGAAATATTTAACACGCATTTTTATTATAACTGAAGTCAATGGGGCTGTGATCGCGCAAATCCTTACCCAAATTTGGAGTCATGTCTGAAGCCCAAACCACACCAATGATTCACCTTGCAACTCCTTCCAACAAAAATGTTTTAAGCTTGACACCAATGCAACTCCGTGCAACTGCCATTGGGGATAATGGTAGCGAGTAGTTGCATGTAGCTGCATGTTGCAATGCAAATCATTGATGGTTTGGGCTATAGATTCGAGAACAAATTGGATCCAAATTGAAGAGTTAATCGCTGCATCTACAGTACCAGCTCCCCCCTGCCTCGTTGAGTTCTCAGATTGTCATCCATGACAGTTCATCTGCATATTAAAAGAAATGCTGTCGAACGTGAACAATAGAGTCACAGTTTCTCCTTACAGAGCCTCTTTCGGCACCAACCAGCAGATTGGGGTTGAAGTCAATGCAGCCTTTCTGCTCTATTAGTTTTAAGCACCGCATTGTGTTTTACCAATGAGGATTCTGTCAAGCGTTTTCTCAGTATACGTACAATGCTCCGTCATTTTAGCCTTGGGATCCGTGCTCCAACACATGCGCCTTGTAAATGTATACTTTATTTGGTCACCCTAGGTATACAAAGTGTTACATTAGCCGATGGTAATGGACTGAACAGCTCTGTATAAAAGCATATCACTGTGCGCTTTTAAACACGTTAAACCTTATCTCCACCTACCATATGATGAGTTGATTCACATTCCTCCCTAAAGATCCGTGTGACCTCGATGACAAAAGAGTAATGCAGCAGGGATTTGGACCATATGAGGCTCGTTTGCAGCCGACAGAACTTAACACCCGCGAAACGGAAACGATAAGAAAAGTGGACATTTTGCACATTTTGGTCATCAGAGGTCATTTAAAAAAATGTGAGTCTTCCTGATAAAATGGATTTTAGACGTTTATAAAGACGTGGCAGATTATTATTTTTTGCTTACTGCCAGAAGGCTACCGTGTCAAAAGGAGCACATTTGTACTCGTTTCAAGTTCCGTTTGAAGTCGTTTAAAATTCAGTTTGTGATACATGATATTTTTAAGTGCTGTTTTAGTCGTTTTTCTACATTTGGGTTCATTTTTTACACTCTAAAGGTCCTTACAAACCAGAAGTGTTTTTAGATTTTCGTCCATTTCATTTGTTGTTACTCCATATATTATGTCTTGGGCTCTATCTTCCGCCCTGTGCTAGCCCTTAAATTGACACTACCCGCTACCTGTTAATTACGCACAAGGCAGCTGGTGCTGTCCCCAAACGCATCTTACGGCCACTCTACCCGCTATACATTATGCCGACTCCGCTATTTGCACCTGGAGATGTGGCCATGGGCGTGTTGTTGCACTATCCCTAAAACACAGAAAGCAGACCTTTCACAGATGATGTGAGAGGTCCGTATGGTTCATGATAGCCTGCCGATAGAGGCTAGAGGGGCGGATTCAAATCTCCCGGCTGAATACAACCGGGAGATCCTATTGGTTCACCGATCTGTGCCCGTCCCCACCCCCCCTCCGCGCCTCTCCCGTCTCCTCCTCCTACCCTATGCCCCGACGTCACAACATTTGGAGCGACGCCCCCTACACTCTGGTTGGTTAACGTTAACGTCCCTGAAAAAGGCCGGTTGTTTAAAAGTGTGCGTTATCCTTGTCAGCCGCCAGTTCGGGTGCTGCATGTTATAAAAAAGCCAGTAGGCCTAAGTAGATTTTTTTCTATTGTGAGTAATACCCAAAGTCCTTCTTTTCAAAAAGAGTAGAATAACACCCTTATTATTGGAGAGAAGTTGGCTGCGTTTCCTTGCCTTGCCATTCGCCACAATACAGGTACAGTATATTGTAATACATCTACAGTACATCTACTATGATTACTCTAAGCTGCTCAGCAGTAGACTCGCTAAGCTGCTGCGGGACAAGCCTACCGGTACATACAACATAGAGGTGATAGTGGGGATCAACATGAAACAAGTGCCAAGCCATTACAAGGGCAGTATCGTCCTCAGTCGCTCCCCCATGCTGCTTGTAAAACTTGCATAACTTTTGTGTGCATGGACCGCTACATGTTGAGAGCGTTTCACACTGGGACAATGTGTCCATGGAGGGCCATATCATATTTTATATGTCCAATGGTGTGATAATTCACAGGGCATGTCAACGTTCGCTGTGTGAGCTTCAAAGACAGAATCAGCCTTGCTTGCCCGTGGGGTTACTGATGAGGAACACCGTCGGAGCGATTGGATTGTAATAAATATCTGAAGCTACAAGATGGAACAGTCAGCAGCCAACATGACCCTGATCATGAAAGCTATCTCGGGCCACCCTTATATCACATTAATTTTAAACCTGATTTATACTTGGTTGCACATCCTGACAAACGCTGAAAATAGACGATCTACAAGCTCTTTAGGCTTGTAGAACTTATGTTCTAAAACTGGTTCCGTCCAAGATTCTTGGAACCTTAATGCTTTCACGGAACCGGCAACCTTTTTTGGGGTTCCAGTTCCAAACCAACTTTTAGGGTTCTGAAGCAATTCATTTTCAGTGGAAAATACTCTTAACTGGTTTAATTAAAGGCAGGAAAAAAATTACTGAACCGGATAAACCCTGGTGGAAAAGGGCCCTTTGTCTTATTTTTTTTGGTCCGTTTTGCAATTTACAGGAGTAGTTCTCCCCCAAAATGATTTTTTTTCTATTACTCACTCTGTGGAGACTTGAGTTCAATAATATTGTTTGGTTTTGTTGCATTCCTAAGACAAAAATGTATTACAATACAATACATTGACCCCCATGGAATCAATGGGGGTAAATTTACTATTTACCAACTCTAGTTTCCACGGCAAGAGTAATCAATAGAAAAAAGGCATTTTGGGGTAAACTCCTACTCCTTTAAGATACTGTACTGTATATACAGTATAGTTTACCAACAAGTGCTAGATCCTATTCTTTGTAAACAAGCTGCTAGAACACGAATACTGACAAAATATAATTATTAGGTGACACATAAGTTAGACTTAACAGTTAAGTTGGGATGAATACACGTTAAAGGCTTCACATATATATATAAGTGGTAACTTTCCTCCAGTAGGCACCTGTCACAATGTGGAAGAGTTTCAAACTTTCCATAAAATGGAACCGTATTCTTTGTTGGAAGTAGTTGCACAGTCAGCCGGAAACTTCTTCTTTTTTTCAATCTAATGTGTCAAGTGTCTGGTGAAGAAAAATATATACTAGTGCTGCCTGGGAATAATATTCTTGGAATTGGGAAAGTGAAAAAAAGAAGAAAACACAGTTAAATTGCTTTCTATGTACTGTTGCTTACACAGTTAGCATGAATGCCTTGAGTTAAAAACACATCTAAGATCACATACAAAAAAAAAGTGCTCTTCAGAGCACAGGTCTCCGCCAGGTCAGGTGGGTTATTGTGGGGCAGCAATGTTCGGAATCAGGATGGAATATGAAAAATCGAATCCTGTCTTGATCACTTTACTATAGAGATAATGTGTACCGATTTGCGTGATGTTTGGACAAAATTTGTTGGGAGTAATATTGCAAAAATCAGCAGCTTTGACATTTCGGACTGCGTTCGTGATTTGCAGCATTTTGTTCAAAACTGACCACTTTTGCAAATTTTAGATGTCTTCAGAATGCCAATCAGAATGTAATATGAACAATCTAACGGATCGACATGACTATAGAGATCATGTGTACTGATTTCACATGGTCAGTAGGCTACACATCAGCCTTCGGCCTAGCAGAGACAATTACATTTAAGTCTAAGAGAGAAATATTATATATTATTATATGTGTCCACCTTCAGGCCGATTTTTTCAAACACATTTTTGGACACTGCTCCTACAGATTTTGCCCTAAAATCACGCAAAGCGGTACACATATGTCTACAGCCATGCATGTCATCAACATGAATCTGTCCCATTTAGCGCCACCTTCAGGCCGATTTTTTCAAACACATTTTTAGACACTGCTCCAACAGATTTTGCCCTAAAATCACGCAAAGCGGTACAGAGTATGTCTACAGTCATGTCATCAACATGGATCTGTCCCATTTAGCGCCACCATCAGGCCGATTTTTACATGCGACCTGACGGTCGCTTATCTCTCGATTAGGGAGTCTTACTGGTTCATATTTTGTTGTATGCTGGTGTCATGTGCCAAGAATAGGAGATCTATAAGCTCACTTTCGACGAGCTTGTAGATCGGCTGTGACGCCATCATATGACAGAGTATAAATGATTAAATGAACACTGATGATTTGACCATGAGGGACGATGTTTGGGAGCTCACTCAGCCCTAAGTCAATGTGCGCCTCGCTGATTGAGAATTCAAAACAGGCAATCAATCATTGTAATGAAAGAAAAAGCAATCGCAGTCAAATATTAAGTCACACCTGTTTTGGTTTTGTAGGTTGGAGAGTCTAAAATGAAAGAGATGGTCTTGAGAGACAAACCCAGAGCTATGCAAAGATGGAAACCTTGCTTAGGATACAACACTGAAAGACTGTGTACAAAACACAGACACAAACCACATATTTCCATTATTCCACACACGCACGCATACTGCATAACACTTCATACATCATTGGCATACATGTTTCTTGTTATAAATCAAGCAGCTTATAGAATCACGCACATGGGAATGAGCTTAATGTTTTATGACATAAACACGTTATAGATTATGGAAATGCCCCATATTTGTCTGTTTATCTTGTACTTTCACCTACCGTAGGTGACATTATCTGTAAGTGTAGTTGATAGTTGATGTATATTTGAATTACAGTAATACAAAACATCAAATGACATGAAAATATGATGGAGTAAATAATAATTTCTTAACAGCATCAAGGCCAAGAAACATGGTAATGCACTTTCTTGAAGCTTGTCACTGCCTCATGACTAGGGATGGAGCTTATCGATCCGGCTTATATCGAGTCCACTATTGAGCGTTTAAAGCGTTTTCTAATATTTTGTGGAAAGACGTGAGATGACAAATTCTGAACAGAACTGGCATCTTCTTTTTATTGGCCAGTTGTGAGTGACTGTGAGTATCAGTTGGCAGGTATCAATACACTTTAGACCGACATGTTTGTGCCAGCGTGGGTGATTAGATTTAACGCTTGATCGTCTCTTGTCTTGATTATTTAAACATGACGTCATGGGACTAGACTGACATGTTTGTGCAGCGTGGGTGATTGGATTTAATTCCTGAACGCCTTTTGCCTTGATTGTTTAAACATGACGTCTTGGGCCGCTATGCTCGATTAACAGGCTCGACAAGCCCAAAGCTTATTGATAAGGGGTCTAAATAAATGTGTTATCGAGTTTGTAATGTGCTCGGGTTTCAAGCTCCATCCCTACTCATGACTCATTTTCAGTAACAAATTAAATGTTAGCACTTAATACACTGCAGTGAAGATGCCAAGTAGTGTACAGTAATAGGCTTTCTTAAGACACAGAGTATGAGGAAGGGACAGCACCCAACACCTGGCACCAGAACAGAACTGTTTACAATGCCATCTGAAATGCACCTAGCCTCCATTATGTGGCAATCATCATCAGGGTTCATTATGGAGGCAGGCCAGGGTCTATAAACTGAGGTTTGTTTAGCTACAATATTTATTACAGCTCTTGTACAGGTGTACATTGTTTGTTAGGGTATTGACATCCCCTCAAACACAAACAGTCTTAGTATTACTGGGCCTCAGTGCTGCATTTTTGATTGATTGAATGCTTTAACAGTTTGCAAAGATAAGCACAGTTCAATACAACGTCTGCTAATTGGATTTTAAACCCAAGAAAGCCTATGGCTTGTTTCCATTGGGGTCCTTTGTACTCAATTCATCATAAAAAAAAGATAACTAGAAAAAAAAAGATAATAGATAACTAATAATATAGGGAATAATGTGTGTGTGTGTGTGTGTGTGTGTGTGTGTGTGTGTGTGTGTGTGTGTGTGTGTGTGTGTGTGTGTGTGTGTGTGTGTGTGCGTGCATGCATGCATGCTGTGGTATATCAACCACACAGCATACAGCAATACTAGACCAACTGGAAAACTGGGTTGGACTTTCTGGCATAATACTGGCATAGTGTTTGAATTCTACGTTCAAGTACAGCATACAGTAGGTAATTACACTTTTGAATGGACATTACAAATGACAGGGTTAAAGTTTCCATACTGCCTCCTTCCTTTACATGCTCCCAACACCTCAGATTATGGAAAACAACAAAACATATTACCATAATTATACAGAGACTCAACCATTACATTACCATATCACCAGGGGACAATGGTCCAATGCAAGTACTGAGTAAATGCATTGAACAAATCAATGATTAGTATAATTAGGTTGGAGTGGCTTATTGTTGGTATCAGCCAAACAATGAGGGTGTCTATCCCTTTCACAATGTGACAGATGCTAAGGCCCCTGGGAGATACATTTCTGAGGTTGATGTGCCAGAATTGTATTCAATTAAACAAATAAAACTTAAGTAACTGTTTTTGGAGCCAAGGAAGAATGATTAAAATGTGGCGCTCAGCTTCACTCTGTAATGTTACAGTAAAAAACACAAACCAAGCCAGAAATCTAGTCATGGTCTCAGACCTGAATTTCAACAACAGCCTCATTAAGACAAAGAAAGCATAAAATGTATTTATTAATCCTGAGGGTCAAATTCTGTTTCAGCTTGATGATGACCACTTGGGGGGAGCTAAGGGTTAAGTGTCTTGCTCAGGGACACTTCGACTGGGAGGCAAACCGGTGACTTTCTGATGACGGCTTTTGAAAATGTTGAGTTTAATTAACTTTAATTACTGTAATGGTGGCCCTAAAAAACTTGAAAGGTAGAGAATCAGCTGCAAAGGTGGCCTTATTAGCTGGGCCCATCATGTCATTGTTTGCTCAAATATGAAAGCATGCCTTTCATAAAAAACAATATGACCTTAAAATCTGTTACACACAACGGATACACACAACAATTGTCATTTTTAGGCATGTAAATAAAAATGTATTTAGTGACAGTTCTGCTAACATTGTCAGTGTAATTAAATGAAATTGAAATAATATGTCAATTGAAATATGTTTGCCACAAACATTTACTAATAATGATATGGAAATGCTTTACTGATTCAAAAGAGTTAAAGTTCATGTCATATATTCAATCCTCATATCCAAAGCCTTCCCAGCCTTGAATTATGTCACGTTAAATGTTAATATTAAGGGTTTTACCTTTAAGCATGAACTAAACGGGGAAAACTGAAGTATCCCATGAAAAAGGCAAAATGCCTAAAGTCCCATATAATATCCCTGCGTTATTCTATTCAGTATGCAATACTATTAGATTTTTAATTCCAATGCAATCACTAATTAAAAACAATTCATATTACTGTATCACACTGACAATATAAATGGAATGAAGTGATATATCATTTCCTAATTATAGGAAGGTTTTAAAGATTAATCCGATGAAATGAAAAATATGTAGCAACTCAAGAGATAAGGAATCCCCAGGGACAAATAAAGCATGTGGGCAGGACTTAATAACAAGACTAAGAGTCCAAAGGCCCCGCTAGAAGCCTGAGGGCTGTGCTGCTCCTTACAAACAACTATTGGACAAATGTTTTTGAACCGACTGACATTGTCATCCCGCAAGCCAGTAGCATTCATCCTTCAATCCACCAATAAGATTCTCAGGGCCCATTTACACGACGCCGTTTCCACGAGAAAACCTGGAAAGACTGGAAAAGTTGACAACGGTCTCCCCTCGCGTCACCGTCTGAACAGCAGAAACAGAGGAAACGACAAAACATGTGATGTCATGGCTTACGACCAGACTACGTGCAGCCACGTTACCTAGTGACAGAGCATATGCACATATCATTTTCAATGCTGGTGCGTTTCCACGTAGACACACAATAAGAAGTGAGAACGCATCAACACTTTGCTGTTTTCTCTAGAGACCGTTGTCGTCCCTTTGTCGTCTGAACGTGGCCCGAGATATCTTATTTGAAAGTGAAAATTATGGGTGGCGCTAGAAGAAAAGCCATGGGGACACTAAAATCATCTTCTGGGGAGCGTGAGAGTGCAAAGCAAATTTCATGGCAATCCAGACCAGCCAGTAGTTTCCGATATGTTGTTTGAGAGCAAAGTGGCGTATGGATGGATGCATGAATGGATGGATTGATGGATGGATGGATGCTTGAATGGATGGATTGATGGATGGATGCATGCATGAATAGATGGATGGATGCAAGCAGGCATGAATGGATGTATTGATGCATGAAGGGATGAATGGATGAATCAACAGCATCCTTAAAGGGGTGCTAAAAACAACCATGTCTCTAAACATATATGAAGATAAATCTACCATTCACCAAAGAGAAGGAATTAAACATCTTCCATATTGAATGGTTCTGGGAAAACACTCTGAATGTCACAGTCATCAGCTCCTCAAAGGCAGTCTTAAGCGTCACTGTCAAAAGGAACGGCTTCAGAACATGGAAGCTGACAGATTTGTCAGCTTGGTCAGCTGTCACTGTCTGAAACCAAAATGAAATTAATTGAATTTCCTCTTTTTAAAACAGTCACAGTCCCCCTCACAAGCATAATCGATAAATTATCTTTCAATGAGGTTTCCCATAAGAGCATACTGTGAGATCCAATTAAAAATAAGTGGGTTGCACACATCCAGTTCCTTGCTGGTGCCCGATACAAAATGGCAATTTTAGCTTTTCAAATTGGCATTTTGTGTCCTTCATTGAAAGATAATTTATCGATAATGCTTGTGAGGGGGACTGTGCCTGTGACTGTCTGTTATTTTAAAACACCCGTCATTACAGGGTACAATGTGTACCCTGTAATGACTGCGTTTTAAAATAAAAGGAAACACTGAGGTGCAAAACTGTCATGCAGCTTTTCATACCCTGAGATCTCTTCTGCAGCCATTTGTGGGAAGAGTTCTTAATCAGATTTTCAACCCTGCTATTGAGAAAGTGTGTGTCAATAAGGCTTTATGCTCTACTGGGCTGATTGTTTCAGTGGGTGGCTAGGTGGGGCATGAGGTGGTGGGTGTGGGGAGGGGGAGGGGGGGGGGGGTTGCACAACAGTCTGTTTTGAGAATCGCATTGCGACATTTGTTTGTAGAGGGGATGACTTGATAAGCAGGGGAATCATCCAATGGTTTAAATGTCAACTAGTCAATAAAAAGCCTGGCTCTGTGTCATTTCTCATTTGTGCTGTGACAGAGGATGCTATTAAAATCGGCACTAAAATTACCAACATGACATTTCTCTCAATGTAGTTACTGTGGCTTTTCATGTCCCGTTGTCTGTTCTTTCCTGTAATAGCCATGATGTGTGGTCCACTCAGATTCCTCGCAGTCCTCTTAATATAAACTCTGACTTCCACAATTACTGATTGGAATCTCCAAAGGATGGCATTTAATCAAATATCTAATTTCTTACAGTACATACAAGCTTTCGCTCGCTTTGTGAGTGCATGGCTTAGTGCCAGGAAAAAAGGTTACCACATTCAATTAGAAAACATGATTTAATTTAAGCAATCCTCTAGTGACACATTTTGTATCATGTCTTGTCTCAATAGACTATCAGTTATATCCACCAATGCACCAAAATCAAGTTGGCGCTGCAGTCATTAAGCCTGAATGAAAAGGGCCACGGGAGACGATGGGAAACAGTTGGCAATGATTCACAGAGGTCTAAGGTCTTGGAAAAAAATATGCTCATGGGAAGAGATGTTCATCATGGGAAGAGATGTTCATGGTAAGAATGAAATAGCCAGCACTCAATTCATTAAACGCACGGAAGCCGAGGAAGGCTTGAAACCAAAACGCATCCATGTTTTGCTTGTCCGCCTGCTTAATTAATTAACAGTACCAGAGGGACTTCGGAGTACTGGCTATTTCTTCCTTACTGTGAATCGTTGCAACGCGCTGTGAGCTTGTAGGATATCTTTGAGCGTTGCTAACCACTCCTACGGACCCGCCCACAACCAGCTGAAGGCCCAAGAAAGACAGAATGGCTCCTTCAATTAGTATAAACATTTGTTATTGAATAATGCATGCAATCAGAAAAGATCAAAATGTAATCCTGTGGCACTCAGGTGGCACAGGCAGGGGTAAAGCACCTGCCCAGTCTAGGGGTTTGAATCCACTGCGGTGCATGCAGCTTGACAATTGGACTGTGTTCGGTGGAGGGAAGCCAGGTGGGGAGGGTGATATTTTGTAATTCGTTGCATCTACTCCTACAGGCTGGGGCGGAGCCTGTCAGCAGGGAATGTTGAGTGGAAGGAGTAGGATAGAGACACTACGTCCTCCCATTGGGGGCTCCTCTCTGGCCTGTAGGGTACAACAGCAGTGGCAATCAATCAGTGGGAGGAATGAATTGGCATAATGACTAAATTGGGGAGGGGGGGGGGGGCTACCCAAAATTTTGGAAAAAAAATCATAATAAAAAATTAAACCTGAGAATATGAATGTAATACAAATACGAAATATTAAAATATAAATCAGAAATTCAAAGAGGAAATCAGCGATTCTTTTGAGCTAAAGAAAGCATGTCTGCAGAACTGAGTTTTTTTAACGCTAATTTAACCAGGTAATCCATCTCTTTTTCAAGTGTGAACAAGCCAAGACAGGAGCAAGAAATAGTCACAGGACATCACATTACATCACAAACTCAACTATACAACAGCAGTACATTTCATTGTACACTTGTTCAATGACAAAATCCAACCATCCACTACTCAACAAATAGAGTAACGTTACAAAAATGCCAACAAAGGCCATGAAACTACATTCATTGTGGTGGTTTTGCCATCTCCACCCAGGATTAAATCAATGAATTCATACACACAAACAAACCAGGGAGCCAAGATAGGGATTTCTGCTCAGGCCAAACCCTCTCAGTTTGTGTGTTCTCTTAATGAGCCAGACAGGCTGTCAAGCCAGACTGTTTTTGCATGAGATAAAAACATAAAAAAAATCTGCTGTCAGGTAGGTTACAGTCAACAGACCTAATGCCTGATTTATTGCGACCGTAGGTCGCATTTACTACCAAAACCTCCACCGGCTGTCCGTGGGTCAGTCAGTCAGTCACACTTTTGCCCTGCTCATATCTCCACAACCGTTGCCCCCATCCATGCCAAATTTTGCAAACACACTCCTTGACTGCCAAACTACAACCTCCAAGGACCCCCGGAGCCCCAGGGACCCCCAGGTCCCTGGGGGACCCCCAGATGTAAAAAATGACCAAATGTGCTCACACGTCACACGTCACACTTTTTCCCTGCTTATATCTCCGCACCCGTTGACCCGATCCATGCCAGATTTTACACACACACTCCTTGCCTGCCAAACTACAACCTCCAAGGACCCCCGGAGCCCCAGGGACCCCCAGGTCCCTGGGGGACCCCCAGATGTAAAAAATGACCAAATGTGCAAAAATGACCAAATGACCACCCCAACGGGGCTGCTCACGGGGAATTCCCGGGGACCACCGACTCCTGGTGCTCCAGAACGGATGCAAAAGTGGTGGCGCCCCCAGTGGAGGACCCCCTGCCACTGCAGCTCACATAAAATGCCGTAACTCGGGCTAGGAGCGTCCGGGAGAGCCGGGGCCGGTACCTATTCGTCCGCCAAGGCAACGCGGAGACCCCACCCCTCATTTCTCACATGGCCCTATTGTAGCGCCACCTTCAGGCCGATTTTTAAAACACATTTTTGGACACTGCTCCTACAGTTTTTGCCCTAAAATCACGAATATCACTACACAGCATGTCTACACTCATGTCATCAACATGGATCAGGAAGATTTTGGAAAAACACATTTTTGCCCTATTTGTGGAGATAAGCCACCTACGGTCGCTTATCTCCCGATTAGGGAGTCTTACTGGTACTTTGTCATGCGAATGTGTCCCACACTGAAAATAGAAGATCTACAAGCTCACCGCGCGTCGCAATTGGTTATTTTCGTATTACGTATATAAATTAGTCATAATTTGAACAACACGCAATAAAAAAGCAGATTGATTCACAACTCTGGATAGACGGAGTGTGAAATGCTTTCTTTTTTTTCAGTCAGTCAGATTCAGTTATTTAGGAACCAGGCAGCTGCTATGAGTGACAAGGCCTATCATATTCAAACAGCTTCCAATAATTCCAGACATCTCTTGACAGGCAAGAAATGTTGCCATGCTACAATCCAAACTCACAAGTACTTGGCTTCAATTTGACTGAAACCTCTAGTCTAGAATGTTTTTCTTTTCTTTCTTTTTTTGCAACTTTGCCTTTGATCGTACTTATTTTAAATTACTGCACTATTACGGTACATCGTGTAGCCTACACGGTACCATGGTAGCTGCTGTACATTCGTCTACCCACTGTTTAGTAGAGTAACTGATGATTGCAATATGACAGCTAGTGATCACCCTAAAGTATAATTTATACGAAATTTAATTGACTTTATTACGATGTTGTTCACTTCTAGGAAGGGGACCTGGTACGCCTTCATGTTTAACGTTTAGGGCAAAATAGGGCTGCCCTTGCACAAAATAATAATAAAATAATAGCATAATAAATGAATCCAGCCAGTTACAAATTCCTCAACGGTGGTTATGGTTAACTATGAACATTTTGTTGTCACCTCTTGTGAACCCAACTTCTAGTTATTTGTGGCTCCCTGCCTAATCTAGTTACCCCAAACGTGCTATAACAACACAAAGCACAGCAAATCTACAGTATATATTAGGAAACATACCGCCCAGAGTGGTAGATGCTGTCCATAATTTACTCAAGAAAGATTACATTAAACGGCATTTGGGTTCTTGTAGCAGTGTCTTGACTGCAAATGTAGGCGGTGGGTGTTAATTAACCCATAGTTAATGATGAGTGAATCTCAAACATTCCTCCATTCTAAACACAGTAGCGTATTTCATCCTTTAGATTGTTGGGAACTCTTAAGAATTCTAAAGAACATTCAATATGGTCATTCTGTACAACCAGTGATCGAGTTATACCCACAGAGCTATGGGAGCCCTATTCTGGCGGCGCCAAAGGCGCCGCCAGAATAGGGCTCCCATAGCTCTGGGGGCCTTTCGCCGCCGCCGAAGGTCGCCTAAAACGGGTACTTTCCTATATTAAATCATATTAAATCGGGTATTTCGCGGATATAAAGTCGGCTAAAACGGGTATTTCCTATATTAAATCATATTTTTCCTTTCACAATATTAATTCGGGCTTCACATTGGCTATGTTGACAACTCCAGGCAGTCTTTTCTGTTCATATTAACTCACCATTATTGCTCAGCCTCCAGTTCCCAATTCCTCCATCTGATGATCTGAGCTCTGAGCCATCCAGCCAAAAGTTCCCGTTCTGGTAGCATAAAGTCGGCTAAAATGGGTATTTTTCTTTCTCAAAACAAGGCGGGTCGGGTTCATATTTATTTACTAAAAAAACATTGTCACGGGCACAGGCACACTAAGGCTACAGTCTTGCTAAGACAGCGTTGTTTTGTTTGGTTGTTTTGTTGCTGTCCGGCGTGTCCGCCTTCCTTTGCCGTCCGGGCCGTGGCTAGAAGTGCAAAGACTCGATGCAGTGGTTCCTAGCTTAGCCTATGCCCAGGCCATGGCGAGACCACGCAGCTGGGTAGGTCTGCATCCAGGGCCTCCTCGGCCCTGGGGGAAAGGTAGGAACCATTGCAGCGAGTGTGTTATAACCCGGACGGTAAAGGAAGACTCACACCCCACATTAAATGCGCCTGATTTATAATAATAAAATGAATAGTAGGATTAAACGGTGTGATGTCATTGTTCAGTCTTACTGTCTAACATGTTTATTTAGTATATCTAGTTAACATAAATAATATAAATTCTTCCAATGGAACATAAAAAATAAAAAAAAACGAGAAAAAAAAAAAAAAACACACTTAGAAAAAAAGAGACCCCAAAGGGGGTTGTTGACTATGGGGTCCCAGACTTTAACTATGGGAGCTAAGACCCCACTGGCACCCACGTAACTCGATCACTGTGTACAACTACCATCTAATAATAATTGTGTACATTTACTTTTACATTGGAATATGGAATGTGTTCCAGGGGCCACAAGAAAGCTCAACTGGGGCTGGATTTGGCCCATGGGCCACCAGTTGAATGTCACTGCTCTAACACAATTATGTAAATCTTGTTGTGCAGTGTCATTAGTGACTTCTGTCCGTATTACAGGAAAATAATTGGTTTACTGGATAAATTAATTTACAAAAAGTAATGACATGTCCACATCTGGTAATTTGTCAGTAGCCAGCTTATCTTTTTTTTTTTACTTGGTCTTTAGTGTTGGAAGTGCATTGGGCTCCACTTTCCTATTTATTGTATTTAAAAATAAATTATATATTTGGCAGAGCAGTTTGTGACTCCATTTCATTATGGAATCCAAGTTTTCGGAAATCACATGGTCAAAATCCTAAACGCATTTTATACAAAGGTGAATAATATGTCTGCAGTGAGTGTGTTTCAGCGTTTCACTGGCAAATATATTATTTTGTTTCCTTAAAGACACAGCTTGCAAAATCTTGGAAAAAAGTACAGTACAGCAATACGGCAATGTACTTTACACTTCGCACAGTAGCTAAAAGTGATATAATTGTATTTTTGTTGGTGGTCTTTAGGTAAAGTAGGCAGGTAAGCTCCCAGAGTCTGTGCTGCATCTTAACCTAACTGGAAATTAGAGGAAGGCTGAAGGAAAAGTCATGGGATCAACAAAACTATCAGGATTAATGCTAGAATCAACATATTATAGTATACGATACCTTGCGTAAAAGGTTGATATTTTGGCCTGAGGGTGGCGCTAAAGACAGGTCATGGGGTCACTCCCCACACTGTGAGAGTGGAATGTTTGCATGCTTCATTGGTTCACCAAAATCAGAAAGTACAATCGTCTGAGGAGCATAAAGGTGCACAGCGAAGTCCATGGCAATCCAGTCAGTATAGTTCGAGATAGTTTGGAAGTCAAATGTGAGAAAATTGAAACTTTTCACTGCTGTGATTCTGTTCTCTTGCTCTCCTCAAAGGAGGTGACTGACTGGTCATTCAATTGAATTACCTTTCAGCGAGCAAGCAAGATTCAAGATGTTTATTGTCACAAGGATGTACAAGTACATGCACTGTGAAAAACTTGTGTTGGGGGTGCTCCATAATACACATAATTAAAAACAATACATAAATAACAATAATAAATGTAGCTAAAGTTAAAAACAGTTTAAAAGAACCATGGACAACATACAAGGCCTTAACACCTAGACTTGTAGACTTAGACTTGTTTAGCAGTCTTACAGCCTGGGGTAGGAAACTGTTCCTCAGTCTACTAGTACTCGCTTTGATACCTCTTCCCTGAAGGCAACATCACAAAAAGTCCTTTGTGGGGGTGTGTGGGGTCCTTGATGACCCTCAGGGACTTCCTGAGGCAGCGCTGTGTGTACAGCTCCTCCAGGCTGGTCAGCCTACAGCCAGTGATTTGCTGCCTTTTAGTCCTTGTCGGTGTCCCATACCAGCTGGTGAAGCTGCTCGTCAGCAAGCTCTCGATTGTCCCCCGATAGAAGGCCTTGATGGTGTGCGGACTCAGACCAAACATCTTAAGACATCTGAGTCCGTATAGGCGCCGTTGTGCCTTGGAAACCACCAGAGATGTATGTACCTCCCACGTCAGCTTCTCATGAATGTTCACCCCCAGGTACTTAAAAGTTTCGACCCTCTCCACCACAGCTCTGTTGATGGTGCAGGCAGGCACAAGCTTGAAGAACAAGACGTCACGAAGGCAGTGTCACACGACATGTTCTGCAGTTTATTAAGCACACACAGAGAATATATACATTTGACTACGTGACCGGAACACGCGAGGCAGAACTGATATAGAAGTAGGCAAGACAGGACAGAAATAGATAGAAAAACATGATGTTCTAGCAAGCGGGTGACAGTTGTACTTCAACAGTGACATGCTGTACACTTGGGCCTGCAGTTATACCAAATACTTACATCCCCCACAGCAGTACTATTTCTCTTTCGAATGTATAGCAATGTACACATGATATGCTATGGACTAAGGTGTGAGTAAAAAATACAAAAGCCATTGCATTATACATGGGATTGAAGTGTCAGCGCAAAGTGTAACATTTTTGTTAACATATTTTTAATTAATTAGAACTATTATTGTTGCCGTTACTATAGCAGCTGATGAAATATCCTGGGCATTTCTATCTTTATTTTGTGATTTATGTTTGCCAGGCACTGCAGGCAAGTAGTCAAGGACCCCTTAGCTGAGGGAGATGAAGCAGGGACCCCCACTACATATTGTATCAATATTGTGTTGCAGATGAAACCTTAATAGATGTCATAGATACAGTAGCTCCATAGACTTGTTTGACAGCACTGTGATCAGTGTATTTATCAAACATTTAAAACTCTGTCAGTACTTGGTAGAGATCTGCTCTTTTCCCTCTAGTCTCTCTCTTCTAAAGCCCTCTCAGAATAGGGGATATTAGGGGTCAAGTGGTTAATGTAAATACAAGAAAAAGGTCCAATCACAAAAAGATTTGGAGACCCATAAGAAAAAGGACCAATCACACAAAGATTTGGAGACCCATTATGTAGAAACTCTGAGAACCCGTGAAAGATTCTCACGCTGGTGCTCGTTCGTTCATCCGCTTGCGGGCAAGAGCTGGATTGTGGTCATCTTTGTAAAATACCGCCTGGTGTTTACTCGCTGAGCGATTGTGTTTGTGTCTCCACCACGGTGTGATCCCCGCTGAACCAAGCTAGAAAGCTGGCGGAAACCGCCGTCCGTCTGTATAGGGCGCTCACTCTCTCTCTCTCTCTCTGCCGCTCTGTACATGTCAGCAGCATGTGTGTATGTGTAGAGGGGGAGAGAGGGGAAGAGCAGTTGCATTCAATACACTGAGAATTATCCGTGCGACGCGGTATTTTACAGAGCGAGAATACCCCCGCAACTTTCGGGAGAGCTCGTGGGATGGCAATGAGTGGCGCACTGCGAGCTTGTAGATCTGCTATTTTTGAAAAATCAGCATTTTTCTTATTTTCTAAATCCTTCTAAAGTTTTTTTAGAACACGTTTCTATGTCAATGGTTCTCAAACTTTTTCATGTCAATGGACCCTCAAAATTACATGAATTTGGCCGCAGACCCCATCACAAAATATGTTGTTCCAAGGACCCCCAGAAGCCGAGATTAGAGTTGATGTCCCTGGTATAATCCACAAGTCCACGTACTTGCTGATGGTGTTGGAGTCATGTGTGGCTGTGCTGTCATGCGTGTACAGGGAGTAGAGGAGAGGGCTCACACATCCCTAGGGTGCTCCAGTGTTGAGGGTCAGGGGGTCAGGTGTGATACTGCCCATTCTCACTACCTGGTGTCAGTTTGACAGGAAGTCTAGTATCCAGTCGCACATGTTGCTTGGGTGTAGCCCTAGCCAGGTCTGGGAGCTTTGTGTCAAGCTTTGCTGGGACAATGGTGCTGAATGCTGAGCTGTAGTCAACGAACATCATTGCGTACTGTACATATTTGTCCTTCAGCTGCTTGTTATCCATGTGCGAGAGGACTGTGTGGAGAGCCTTGGCAATAGCGGCATCGGTGGATCTGTCTGGATATGACGGTACGGTATACTGAAGGTGAAATAGTGATCGATTCCAGACAAGCTGCCATTGTTCTTTCAGCATAAGCACAAGGTTGTCAAATCACTCCTGGGAAGGGGGCAGAGCAAGTTCTTCATGTGTGAGAATATCTGCTCACAGAGATAAGTTGAACCCAAGACAGTCAGCAAAGCCAATGCCTGAGACAGCTGAATTTCTCTGGTAATGATGTCCAGCAGGTGAAAATTCAAGTTCTATGATCTTTCAGTGCAGTGGTTTCCAGCTTCCAGTTTTTGCAGCTCAGCAAACTAGGTCAGCCACAATGTTGAACTCTTACTCTACATTAACCCTGGCATCCCTATTTTGGATACAAAAAATACATTTAAAGTTAACAAAAATAGCAAAAATAGCAGGCGGTAGCAGTATAGGGTTTTCAGCAGTGGCGAAGGTTTTGACTTTTGAGAGAGGTGGCTTGTTGCTTTGCATATACCTGGACATGGCCCATTGGATGGACTGCCTCATCTGCCTTGCCTTATCTCTGTATGGTTATGTTTATTTTGTTTCATCTCAAAATTGTGCTTTACAGTAGCCATTTGACACAAAGCATACTTATGATAAACAAAACCATAACCTTCCATCAATGAGAACTGTAATTCGTAGATTCTAAATTAACTTTTCGCCTGTGATGTTGATAATTTTATTATTCTTTATTCAACACATACAGTACTGTAAAACCCATTATACCTGTTGTCATACAGGTAGCACCTGTTTTGACCATCTGTTTGCCTGTGCCATTTATGCCCATATGTGACCGAGTGTGACACAGGGGCAGTCATTTCGGAAGCCACTACTTTAGACCACAGCTGAAATTCCTTTTTTTTTCCACTAAAATGTGATAAAGCCACAAAAGCATTTCATAAATATCAGGCTACATTTCACTTAAACGCCAGAGCTTAACTCTGCATGTAAATAAGACTTTTTTTTAATTAATGTGAGAGATCATGCAGGTCATTGCAGGTTAGAAATTTATTTAGAACTTGAATATCTCAAAAGTAGTATTTCAGCATGGCATCATTCTATAAGCCATATCTTCAAAACTGTTGGGTCAATCTCCACAACCAATATATCATTTTGTAGCTATGATTCCCAGCTTTCAAATGAAATGAAAAAAAATGTCAGACATCAGCTCTCGCCTCTGTGCCAATTATTACTCAAAAAATTACTTACGCCTATTAGCCCTTCTGGGGCTTAGGCCGTCAACAAGAGTTCTCCACGCGCCTCGGTCCTGAGCAAACACCTCCAGCTGTACACAAGTGTGGCCCATTTTCTTGGCATCTGCATCCAAGTCTCGGCACCAGGTGTTTTGTGGCTGACCTCTTTCTTTTCCCTTGCGCGTTCCACTTGAGGGACTGTCTAAGGTTGGTTTACGGTTTACAGTTACAGGTGTTTAACGTCTACTCAAAACTAACCTAAAAGAATTCCAGGTCCACAAAATGCAAGTGAACACAGTTTAACGCCGTGAACACCTAGGAAGTGGAATACTCTGAACCCCCGGCCCAACCCCTCCTTTCTCTGTAAAAATACCTTATGATTCTACTGAGCTTTATTTCAATGAGTTTTGTATTGTATTTGTATTGTATAGAGGGTATGCGACTGCATAAAGTGAATGGCAAATCGAGTGGCAAAGAGAGTGGCAAAGTGAGTTTAACGTTGTTTAATGCAATCAGATAGGACTTTTCTGTTTGAATGTATGGGCTGTCATCCCTGCCTGCCGACAGCGAGACTAAAATGACCAGGAATTATTTATATAAATTAACAACTCAAACTATTTAATTGGTTGTGTCCACCATAAGGTGAACACAGCCAATTAAATAAAATTAAACCAATTAAAGTTTGAGTTGTTAATTTATATAAATTATGCACTAATAAGCCACTCCAGAACTCTTATGTCCTATCACACATTAAGCAAGATTTATACTTGGTTGTGTGTGCCGTGTTGCACACTAAAAATAGCCAATCTGCAAAGCTCACAATGTGTCGCAGTACGGCGTGTTTAAAGGTTTAAAAGTGTAAACCAACCTTACAAGTATCAAACTTTATTAAAGTACAGTACATGGTGAATCATCCTCAATAATTCAACCAAGATGTAATCTCTGTGTTCACTGCTTTGGCTTAATATACTGGAGCAGTTGTTTACAATTAAATCCATGGAGCTGTCGCTTCCACTGCTGCCTGGAGATAGACTTCTCCTTTAGAGGAGGTGGAGATACTGTAGTCGTTGAATTACCCAGACAGCCTCCCATTTCTGACTGATGACTTTGCCGGCAGTATTCAAGTGACGAGCGATCACACGAAGGTCAAAGTTGAGAAGCTGAATCGAGCAAAATGAAGATAAGCGCAACTACAAATTAACATTATTCATGAAGAAGAAAAAAAAACACATTGGATTCTGACAAGCTCAGAATGATATAATATTCCCTGCATCCTATCGACATTAAGTAAGGATAAAGTGCATTTGTCTTTAGAGGATCATTCCTTGTTTGGGCTTTTGACCTCAATCTAATTTAATTTGATGCTATCCACTTGAAAGCACAGGGCCATCGAACACACAGCCTCCTTTGCATATCTAGCACAACTTACCTCGAGATGGAACAAAGCGTTCCTGCTGTAAGTACATTTCATTATCAGTAATACCTCTCCTAGTGCACAATGCAATACCGACTTGGCTCCAATGGTACACTCCGTTACAGGTAGCTTCATCTGTGCTATGAATCCACTATTGACTGCGTGCTTTTATTATTATTAGTATTTTTTTTTCGGGGAGGGCTCGGCCCCAGAGACTGTCGGCCTAGCCATAAATCATAACACCAGTAGAGGTCGCTAATATTCGGACGTTACGCCTCTACTGGAGTTATAAGGGGGAGTCAGAGGGCTCTCGCTGGTTGAGCTCCAACGTCCATATTCGGCTCAAAACATGTACAAATCAAAAAGGTGCTCACTGCATCGTCGAAACAGCTTTCTATCTACCGATGAGCCCACTCGTCGGCATGTGTTAGTCCATATGTTTCTAATAAATTAATGTTTACTCAAACTTCTCAGAGACTCACGTTTCCTCGTCGGAATGCTTCCGCCTTCAGAACTACAGAACGTTGGAATACTTCCGCATACAAAAACGTCATGTCGTAGTATAAGCGAATAGCAACGGCGATCAAAGTCACGCGATATGTTCGGCCATTTTTACCCAAGCAGTTCAAAAACAAGGAAAGCGATGAGACTCTGAGAAGTTTGAGTAAACATTAATTTATTGGAAACATATGGACAAACACATGCCGACGAGTGGGCTCATCGGTAGATAGTGCTGTTTCGACGATGCGGTGAGCACCTTATTGATTTGTACATGTTTTGAGCCGAATATGGACGTTGGGAGCTCAACCAGCGAGAGCCCTCTGACTCCCCCTTATAACTCCAGTAGAGACGTAACGTCCGAATATTAGCGACCTCTACTGGTGTTATGATTTATGGCTACTGTCGACCCTTCTGGCTTCTGCCAGAACTGCCAGACCGGCCAGTCCGGGGCTGCACTATTGTGTTGAATCGTCCCTGTTGGACAGGCATTGTACTGCATGTCCAAAACCATTACTTACCAGAAAATGGAAAAAAGAACCTGTGTTAATCGCTAAGCCAATAATTTGAGGATTCTCTTTGTGTCTCCATAGGGAACAAAGCAGGATCTTTGTGGCTCCAAAATATCCATGAATTCAAGTCTCCATGGGGTGAGTAATCAATAGAAAAAGTAATTTTTGGGGGTGAACTATTCCTTTAAAACTGTACTTTTCATTAGTTGAATATTTACCAGTAAGCCTCCCTAATCGGGAGATAAGCGACTGTCAGGTCACAAAAATGTGTTTGAAAAAAATCTGCCTGGTGGTGGCGCTAAATGGGACAGATCCATGTTGATGACATGACTGTAGACATACTGTGTACCGCTTTGCATGATTTTAGGGCAAAATCTGTAGGAGCAAAATAGCACAACTACAGTATCGTACCAAACTTACGTTCTGTTGTGAGCTTAAAGATCGTCACTACTTCTGTGCAACACTGTCATACGACAAAGTGTGAAATTATTAAAATAGGGCATTCACTTATGAATATGAAATATCGAGATACAAGTTTTCTGCACAACAGCCACAATACAGTACCTGCACTACTAACGAATTACTGTAGCCTATTTGATTTGCATTATTGGGAACAGTGCATTAAATGTTCATGATTTCAATATTTAATGGATGCTCACATTTATGCACTGTGCATGAGATGGTACAATTTAAAAACAAAAGCACAGCAAATTCTTAACAGGCAGGAGAAAGCAGCTTTCTTTTTTTTCCTGGGTTACATTCTCGTCTTACAATTCAGCAAAAAGGAGAAAACCTTGCTTTGCATTCAGTAAAAAGTTTTACCATGTCTACTACTGTACTGTTCTGAATGGTGTAACTGGAGCGTTGAAGGAGAGACTGGTAGAATCACTCAGATCTAAATCAATAGAATTGATCATGCTGAAGAAGGCCATTACTGTATATATCCATCAGTGAATTTGCAGTATTGCATCAAATTGAAATGATCGATTTATCAAAACAGATCGTCAACAAAGTACGTTTCAGATAAAGGCATGTCCCAAACCTAGGGAAATCAACACCTAATGTACATAAGTGCAAGCATGCATGAAAGTAGAAGACATACAGTACATGCAAATGTAATCAGTTTTGTGTGTGTTTTCATGTACAGTAAGTGACTGCAGATGTGTTACACAACAAACTGAAGAGTAATCCACACATTAACCGTGATGACTCACGCAGGCTAAAGGAGACATGGAGACTAAAATAAACCTGAACAGTCTGTTAGGGACCTTATAGAGCAGCCTTTTATAATAATTTCCTGCTACCATCACCATGCCAGATTTCTCAATAAATCCTTCTGTAGATGCTGAACTACATGCAATTCATCATGATTCATGACTCAGGCATTGACACTAAGGCTTGCCCACTTGCCCCCGGCAGGTAAATAAAACGTCAGGGCAGGTGAAGTTGGCTTTCAGGTTGCCCGACAGGGCAAGTGCTCATTTGAGAGGGGACACAAATGTCTATAAACACAACACCTGAACTATTTACCTATAATGTGCTGTTTTTACTGTTGCTACATTTAAAAATATAAAATAACAAGTGTGAAACCATACATATTCAATCATAGCTAAAGTATTTGGTATTTGGATTTGGAGGTATTGAGGTATGACATTTTATCGCACAGCCCCAGAAAGTAAAGAAATAAGTGTTAAATTGAGCGGTAATTAAAATCGTACCTATCATTTCATAATGGACGATTTACTTTTCGGGCAAGTGGGCATTACCTTCGGGCAAGTAGAACATGACCTGTACTTGCCCGATGGGCAAGTGCCTCTGAGACCTTAGTGTCAACCCCTGTGACTATATAAGAATATATGAGCAACTCCATGCAGGAGAGACATGAAAGATGAGTCTTCACGTGTCTATTTCACTCAGATGAGTAAGGGAAAGCTTAATCACTTGAACTCTAGCGTCCCCATTTGGAGCCAACATTAGTCGCAAATGCAACGTATTGTGCGCTTGTAGATTGGCTACTTTCGGCAAAGACATTTACAGTAGTGTACAGCGAAAACCAGCTCAGTGGCCTTATGGTTAGAGTGTCCGCCCTGAGACTGGGAGGTCAGCGTGCAATCCCCGATCGGGTCATACCAAAGACTCTAAAAATAGGACCCGAAGCCTCCCTGCTTGGCACTCAGCATCAAGGGTTGGATTGGGAGTCCCTGCGACATACTAGCGTCATGTCCAGGGGGTGTACTTGCACATGAAGCTGCCTCACGCTAAGGAAACAGGAGATATGGGCCTCGGGGCTCGGCAAGGTTTACTTACAATGAAAACAGGAGGAGACTAGTATAGAGCCCTTGGGAATCCGGTTCACTAGGTATAAGTGCTGCGCTGAATTTGTGGGTATATGATGTCCCGTGAAGTTCACTGTGGGAAGCAACTGAGAGGCACGGAACGCTGACTAGACGGAAAGAAACTGTGCCTTAGGAATATTCTCTGCTTCGGTGCTAGAATTAGTGTGAGTATTAATTAATTTATACACAGGCTACAACAGAGACCTAAAACAGAGCCTAAAAAATAGACATTTTCACACATGACAACAAACATTTAAATGGGTCCAAGTTTATCTTCTGGTGCAGCCTGTGTGAATATCAGTAGATGACAGGAAATAAACTAGGGACTTATAAGCTGCTATTCGCTAACAACTAAATTCCGCCCACAAAGTCTATAATCTTAAGTGGCCACGTGGGAAGAGGCTCTTAGTGGCTCTTAGTTTGGAATAAATTCATGAACAATACATTGTATCCTGTTCGCTATATAAGAGGTGACATCCAGCTCAGGAATGGCATTTGTTACTTTTTTTCATATTTTTTCTAACAAAGTCTAAATAATATTGGGTAAGTAAAAGTTTGGATTTTAACACAAATATTTCCACTGACAAGAACATGAACCTCCAGTGTTTTGAGAAAACACAATTCTCTATTCATTTCAGAGGATTTCTGCATTTTAACGGCAGTTGTTTTGTTCCGCACGCACGCACGCACGCACGCACACACGCACGCACACACACACACGCACACACGCACACACACACACACAAACCAATTGGCAACGTTCCTCAGTGTACGCAATGAGAATCTCCTACAAGAGAATGCCATACATTTATCCAAGCGGCATTATGCAGAATTCTCTCGTAGCTTTGCAAAGCTTGTCGTGCGCTGAAAAATGAAAAGGGAAGGGAGAACATTTTTCAGAACACGCAGCCTGCCTATCTCATACATTTCAGACGAGTAATGGGATGGATGGGTGTGTTAGGCTGGTCTTGGGGTACACCATGCCATCTACTATAACACTAACACCGTTAAGCTAAGAGCTCTGCAGTCTCTTCTTGCTGGCAGGGACTAAACATCCTGGAGGTGATTCCTGCCTGCCTGCCAATGGTCAATTAGGAAAGCCATCAGGATTTGTCTTCATCTGGGGTCATTCCAGTAGTTCCTCTTACCTTGCAATTCCCCCTGATGGGAGTTTTATCATCATCGGGCTGCTCTGCATATTTATAGAGCTTCTCAAATACAGGTAGCGTAAAATGATATAATACATCACTGTGGCTATAAGGCAGTGTGCACTCTGCTGCAAAGGTGAGGATGAGGGCTTAGACAGGTATCAAGAGAACTTGAAAGAGAACTGTTTGATGGGAGAACTGGGTCAGTGCGAAAACTGCTGGGCAGGGCCATGTGTCAAAGAAGTGTCTTTTGGAATTACATTTGAAGGGACTCACCTGGTCAAATCGACAGAGGAAGGATACTTAATTCATTCGTTAATTATCCTGAGGATCACTTCAAACTGGGTCAATTGCTAACCGACTTCGCACCTGGGTCCAGTTCACTTGTATCCCTCACGCACACGTCTTTCTATACCACTTCCCCCATTTGTGTACTGTAGTACTCCTTCACCTCCTTTCATTTGAATCCCTCTTTTCCGTCAATCTTTGCCTCTTTCACTCAGTCTCACACACACACACACATCACAACAGCCCATCATTAACGCACTTGTACATAGAAATGCATACTGTACGCAGACCTTCCCTCAAAAATCACACTGCAGCTCAACAACATGAAAATGCAACAAATGCAATTTGCATTGTAGGCACACGCCACAAATCTCCAGAGACTCCCGGCTGAGCTTGTTACTTATTGCCTCTAAATAGTAGGAGTCTGTGGGGGTACGTACAGTAGCTTGAAAAAAGTGCATCGGCTCCGTCTCCGCTGGCAGCACGTCAGCAGAAAAGGTAGAGTATGAACTTCTCAAAGGATAATGATGCAGCCTTGGTTGAGGGACTTTCCGTGTGTGGATTAAGTCTTCCCTGCTGAAGTGTCCCTCTCAACTAATTAAAAGTTTGTCTCAAAAGAATAGGGTGTTGTTATTGTAGTGCTTTTTTATTAAAGGTATGTTTGGTTTATTCACACACCATAGAGAGAGGAGAAGGAGAGAGCCGTTTGATTTGACTAAGAAGAACCCTTTGGAAAGAAAACAAAGACATAGGCCATGGTGTGGACTATTTCACCTCCATCCAACCGCAATAAATCCCATTCCCAAATCAGAATTTCATTACCGCTCCTAAGACTCCCAATTAGTCTTTTATTGGAGGTTCTGTCTTTACAGGCTGTGTTCAAAGCCAACTAAACCAAAGAGGGCGAGCCAATTGTTTGCTTAACCTCCCCTGTGTTTCTGTGCTGCTCTGTCGTATTGCTGACCTGATGTGTTTGCTTCTGAACGGAGTATATACCCGACCTGTCCCCTGGATCCAGTTCAATCCTCTCAGATCCATTTTTTTATAAAGGAGGCTATATAAATAGACTGTAAACTGGTACTGCATGAAAGTTGCTGCCCTACTAACCCAGTGGAGTGAGTGAAGTTCATTAGCACAAACTGTATAATAGTGATTTGGCACACTGGTTTTCCAGTAAATATTTTCTCTAGGCCTCCTTGGTTTCCGCAGAAGAGTAATGTGGTGGCTCAGCCTTATTTGCTCAGTAAAACTACACAGTAAACTCCTGAGTATTAATTTAACTCTGAGCCTGTAAACTGGGACCCATAAAATCTGAGGCTTAATTTAACTCTGAGGATGGGTTACGTTTGTTAAATTAACCTACACAGAACTATTCTTAAGGCCAGTCCAGACCGATGCGATGCGATGCAACAAAACCGTTGCAGAACATGGCAGAGAACAGTCGCGGCTGTCTGAATTACCCCGTTGCAGGTCGGCGCATGCCGTCTCATTGCGTCGCAAGTGATTCCACTTGTCCACTCGCGAGCTAAACGTTACAGAACGCTATCAAACGTTTAACCAATCCGAGCGTGTACACACACTTGCATTAACACTCCACATTTGACTGTGTAGCTAGAAAAACTAAATTATATCAATTGCACCTTTTTTTTCTTCAATGACTCTCCTTTATTATAGTAATAATTTAACGGCTGAAGCCAGTGGCCAACTTCTCAAAGTTGTTTATTGAGGCTTCAGGGAGGGAGGAAGGACCCGGTGGTGAATCCAAGTGCCGTGTAAAGAGTAATGTGTTTCCTTATGAGCACCACTTTGGGCTGGGGCAGCCTCATCTGAACCGCAGTTATTCTTCAGCTCTATTGAATGATTACCCCTGTGGTCACCCTTCATTAAACCACTAATGAAAGAACTAAGCACAGACACCACAATGAGCGCATCTATGCCGAGACTGGAGTGTTTTGTGCACACATCCAGTTCCCTGGTTACAACATCTGCAGCAGCCAGGCAGGCGTCATGGAAACAGCCAGTCTCTCTAATCATAATGAACGTGATGACAAGGGAGCAAAGGGTGGAGTTGCTTGCTTGTTGTGTTGTGTGTGTGTGTGTGTGTGTGTGTGTGTGTGTGTGTGTGTGTGTGTGTGTGTGTGTGTGTGTGTGTGTGTGTGTGTGTGTGTGTGTGTGTGTGTGTGCGCGCGCACGTCGGTTGAAGTAAATGTTGTTGAAGCATACGTCCGTGAAACATCCAACGTGATAAAACCAACGCACTCACTCCTCGTTATATACATGTAGGAGTTAGATGAGCTACACTGCATGAATTATGAGCCAAGCCATCCTGTTGCATACAGTATGTGTATCAGCACCGTGCAGGTTGCTGTTGATGCTGGGAAATACCTTGAGGTGAGTCTCACCGAGCAAGTATGGAGAACAAAGTTAGTCAGAGACCATGTAAAAAGACAGAATGATGCAGCGAGTATCCTCTTCAAAGCACAGCGTTTAAATGCGGGTACATACAGTAATAAACATGTGTGGCTTCATGCCACTATATACTGTTCATTTAACAGCTTAATGTGGAGCCTGGTTGGAAATATGGCAATTATTATATTAATCAAGTAAGTTGATTTCCAGGAATTAATAAATATTATATAATAGACTGCAATACCACTTAGTCCAAGAGGAACAAATTAAAATATTAAAATAACCGCTTTCAATCTAGACTAGAGTGCCCTATTTTGGACATGTAATTATGGGAAAAATAAATAAATGGCAGATTAATTTTTTTGTCATACGACGGATATATGGAGCTTAAGTGGTTAAGAAAGACAGAGACGTCTTACCATAATGTATGGCCATAGAAATATATTAATATGACTTGTCACAAACATGTGGCAGACTCAGGATTTGGAATCTTTATTATTATGTATTATGTAAAAATGGAAAACAGAATAGATTCTAGGTCTTGTGGGAATGCAATCCATTTAGCAGCTACGCGTGTAATAAATAAATGTATTAATGTTGCTGCAGAGCAGAATTCAGGGTGAAAAGTTCAGGGGTTTAATATGCAGTGCTCCCCCCACTGCCCCACCCCCTCACCCCCCGGCTGCTGTTAATACTCTGGCCTTGGCCGACAGGTTTGTCTGTCTAACATCGATTGGAAACAACGTCCTAATGTGTTTATTGATGTGTTAAAGCACGCATGAAGATCAGTTATAAACAGATGATAAAATGCCTGTCAATGATCAATACGCGCTTCCCTCAGATTAGAGAGAAGATTACAGACACTATGCACGCGCGCACACACACACACACACACACACACACACACACACACACACACACACACACACACACACACACACACACACACACACACACACACACACACACACACACACACACACACACACACACACACACACACACACACACACACACACACACACAGAGCATAACCAATTTCAACCTGGTGTCAATTTTGGCCATGCAGTAATAGGCGAACATTTTCTGAAAAGTTTCAAAAATAGACGATCTACAAGTTCATTATGCATTGCAAAGCAACGCATTGTAAGCTTGTGTGTGTATGTATATTTATACACACACACACACACACACACACACACACACACACACACACAGTACTGTCACTATATATATATATATATATATATATATATATATATATATATATAGGGCTTAAGTGGTTAATCATGCTTTTATTTTTGTGTTATTCATTCCGTACTTACAGTATGTGACATTGGTATTTATTGGTGTACCAGTGATATGACATTATATCTCCCATGTCTTCACATTGGCAATATTTCAAAACCAAAGCTATTTCATCAGGGAGATAGTCTCTTTAATATTCACAAAGAGCTTCTGGGGCACTACGAAGGCCTGGAAGTAACTCTTCCCCTAAATCCACTGCAGTCCAGTTGACTCCACGAAGACTAATGCTGTGTGTGTGTGTGTGTGTGTGTGTGTGTGTGTGTGTGTGTGTGTGTGTGTGTGTGTGTGTGTGTGTGTGTGTGTGTGTGTGTGTGTGTATAAATATACATACACACACAAGCTTACAATGCGTTGCTTTGCAAAGTGTGTGTGCGCGAGCGCGCGTGCGTGCCTGCGTGCATGCCCGCGTGTGCACTGGAATGTTAGAGAACACAGAATCATCATTACACAGACTAAACATGCTCGGCTTCACAGTAGAAAGCTTCTATAGCATGATGGAAGACCTGGAAATTTTAGAGACATATTTTGATATCAAGCCCACTATTCTGTCATGCCTTCTTATGTAGAGTCCCCTGTATACATGGCACCCATTTAAAATGTGGGACATGGTTTCAGCTATTAGTTCATCACCATGATGTATACAGTGATTGCCTGGAAACCACGGCTGGGCGAGCACAATATTTTAGACCAAATACCTCGACAGTGGTGGAAAAGGTACACGTATTTTACTTAAAGGATTACTTCACCACTTTTCAACATATCTTCATATAATAGGTCCTCACTAATGTTCATAATAAAATTATAATAAAAAAATATATATATATATATATATATAGTATAAAATAGATATGAATATATTTGCAGATATAAATCTGTAACCAATTCAAGTTTTCAAATAAATGTATTGAAGTAAAATATTATCCTTGGATCTGAGATGTAGAGGTGTAGAAGTAAAATTATTGGAAATTGGAAATACTCAAGTTAAGTAATACTTCAAAAGTGTACTTAAGTACATTACTTAGGTAAATGTACTTACAGTAGTTACTACTTTACACAACTGTAACTCGATATAAGTATTATGGCGATATCGTATTGTGAAAATAAATGTCAATGTGTGTGTGTGTGTGTGTGTGTGTGTGTGTGTGGATGTGTGCATACAACGCACTGTTGAGAGTTAAAGAGGAAAAGGGTGAGTATTTATCCTCCCCAGGAGGGTTTCTGCTTTCATACTGTATCCCCCAGCCACAGAATAGGCCTTGGTGGTGGTTAAGCGCCCTGTCAAATTAGGCTGAAAAATGCCACAAAAGTTTTGTCAAGAGATTAAATTGAGAAAGCTATTTTGCTTCCGTTCTGGGACAGTATCCTTAAATAAACTGCCCTTTGATTCAGTTTTGAGTTCCACTCGTATATCTAACATATAATTTAGCGAATGTCTGTCTGAGTGTCTGAGTGTCTGAGTGTCTGTCTGTCTGTCTGTCTGTCACAGCGTTTCTCCTCAGTGGCTGGAGCAATTGATCTGAAATCGCATCACCATTAGCATATGAACACACCTGACACAACTGTGAAGCCCGTTTGTCACTTTCACAAATCATATGCTGTATATTAGCATTTTTATGGTGTATCTATATCTATTTAGCCTACAGTACCTTTTGTGACCACACATGTTAAGAGAGGGGCGCTGTTGTTCAGGCCATGCACAATCACACACAAACACACACACACACACACACACACACACACACACACACACACACACACACGGGGGGGGGGGGGGAGTGTGTGGAGGGGCGCTGTTGTTCAGGCCATGCACACACACACACACACACACACACACACACACACACACACACACACACGGGGGGGGGGGGGGAGTGTGTGTGCGGGCGGGGGGGGGGGGGGGGGGGGGGGGGGGGTTCTGGCCCTGTTACAGATGTTGTCCAAAAATCATGCAGATCGGTACACAGTACTGTATCTGTAGCCGTTAGCATGCAAGCACCAGTTAAAGTTACTTTCCATCCCTCATATACTGTGTGCACAGTGCACATCCCATAACCCACACACTGCACATCATTTCGGAGCTCATATCTTTGAACGGGTAAGGGCTAGTCGTATATTATTGGCGGCGATGAGAGTGTGATATGACTCACCCGATGAAATGTCACCTATAGCCAGAGATCAAACCTCCTCATCAAACACCTTTGCATATTTTTAAAACCTGAAAGACATGCAAATGACACGCATAATACCTCCCATTATTATTCATCTGAAAATCTCATTGAAGTCCAATTTGCCCGCCTCACGCTTGTCGATGTGAAGACACTCTATGTAGCCATCACACTATCATTAATCGATTGAGGTGGATATTACTTGACTTCATTGGTATGCTGCGGCAGAGATAATGTCCTTGCTGTCGGGGCGGAAACCTTGCATCTCTTCATTTAAACTTTTTTTTCTCTTCTCGTAAATTAACGCCCTAATTTGTCATAATACAGTGTCACGCAAAAGTAGCAAAAATATCCAATCTACAAGTTCACAGTGTGTCAGTCATGCTTGTGAGCTTGTAGAGCTGCAATCTTTGGCTTTGGCGTTTGTACGCCATGGAGGGTCACATTGGCCACAGGCAAAGCTTATACATCTGGACTACATCTTAGCACAAGCACTCAAAGTTTGTTGTACGCCCAGGGTCACACTGGCTAAGCTTTGCACAACGCTTAATGAAATGAACTCATAAATAGCACCGCTCACTTAACATTAGGCGTGATTCTTTTTTAAATGAACATACGCCTGTGGGTTTTATAAATATTGAACCAATGAAAACTATTAACGAGAGCATTGTGACTAAATAATAACTAAGGCACATTTGATCTATTGGATCAATTTCCTGAAGAGCAGCAACCATTTTGGACAAGGTTTCCACCAGACACCCATGAGATGACACGGAGGATGGAGGACATTTTAAATACAGCTCCCCTATAATTCCCTAATATACTCGAGGTTGGCTGTAGCCTGAACCTGTCTGTACAGAACACAGAGTATAGCCTTCCTTCCTCCTCTCATACACGTTCTCATCCAGGAATACCATGGAAATTAATTAGAGGCACATCAGCGGCTCGGGGGAGATGCCAGAGGGGCTTAGCTCGGGCAATTTAGAATGCTCTCTCCCTCTGTTTCACAATTTTGTTCTCGTGGCTAAGTGGGAAATTACAAACCATCTCTCCAATTGATCCACGGGTGAGATGTGTGCATTGACACGAAGCAAAAAGGGCCGTCATTATCTCTTCGTTTACTATTTTGACAAATTCGGCAGGAGTGGAAATTGGGGGCAAGAAAGAGCAGGAATTTGCTCAACAATTGATTTTGCGTAGCAGATTTGTTAATTGACAAGTCGGGACAAAAATCTAATGATGGCCCAACTGTAGTCAAAAACATTCACATTCTGGTCATTTGGAGCAGTGGTTCTCAAAGTAGGGTTCACTACGTGTATATAGTTACACTAGTAGAGGACCGGCGTTACCTACTTTCACGACGTTGCAGGGCGATACCTCCATTCATTTGCGTGGGGCGAAACGGGAAAAACAGCGATAAAAACCGGCGCCCGAAAGTGCTTTACGTCCACGATCCACGCACAGTGATCTAAACGCATTTAATCCAGTCATTGTGAAGCCTTGATTTCAACTTTCGTCTCATCGAAAAAGACACAGGAGAATGCTGAGCTAACAGCTACTACTGTATAAAGAGTGGATGGCACAATGGCTATGCTAGCGGAAGCTACAAGAAGCACTTCCTGTTTACATGATCGAAAAGAAGTTAACCCTTTAGATGGATCCCTAAAGACACAGAGAAGGATGGGCGATCGTTTTTTTTTTAATAATTATCATTAATTTCATTTTTAATGACCTAGTCCGGAAAATTCCGGTCGGCTAATTCGAGGACAGATGATGTACGGTTGAGTACGGCCCGGCTGAGGAAGTGTTAACAAAGCAAATCTTTAATGGCACAACATTTTTTCAGCTGAGGGTCAGTGGCAAAGTACATATGTGTCCCAGGCTGGTGAAACCGTCCTAATGTCGCCAATTTTAAAACGGCAGAAAAGTGAGAAAATGAAGTCAAAGTCGTTTTTTGTATTTTTCGTTTTTTTCAAATTCACACAAGTTCGAATTTATAACAAGGGTTTCGTGTCAAAAGATAGTTGTTTTGAGGTATTACAATGGCTAGTTTTATTTGTTAAACTAGGCTGCTTTTGGAAGAAACTGTACGTGGTTTTTGGGGGAGGAGAGATAGCGCTCTGAAAAGTAATTGTCTCGTATTTCACGCTTTGAGCACCGCCCATACAGTGGTGCATCTGGTTCTCTAGTGTGTAAACACATCTCAGTGACTAACTTCATCTCGCTAATGTTATTGGTTTGCAGAAGACAGTATTCTGGAAGGATTTATTTTTTGATTTATACGTTGTGATCTGACTCTCCGAGTTGCTATCGGGCACACAGAGACGCAGCGATGATGTCTTCTCGTAATGGAACAGCCGGCGCTAATGGGAAGCTAACGTTAGCTACACGCTAACGCTGGCTGTTTATTATGAGAAGCAGTGGCTAACGGCAAACGCTAACGTTAGCTAGCGCTAACTGCAGGCATGAAGGCATCGTATACACAACTGGAATTGTTGCTCTTCTACAAGCTCACAACGCGAGGAGTTTAAGTCTGTCAGAACCATCAGATGATCGTTCTGACTGAAGTTACACAAACACTGATTATGCTACATTTGGCACAGTTAGCCCGACCAATTTAGATAGGGCTCGAGCCTGGTGTGGAGCAGTTAATCCTATTTGCTACGTACGTCTACAAAAACGTTCATATTTCAAAGATAAAGTGCTTACTGAAGTCTCACAGATGTCACAGTATGGTACGCTCAAGCAGAATTACCCGTATCTTTCGTATTGTTTAATAAACAGCATTTTAATCCGATCAGATGCCATTTTCTGTTGTTTTTCAGCCATGCGACCCCATCGGTTGCGAGGTGTACTGCACTTAGATACATTAATACCTTTTTAAGGAAACGCCGACCGATCGGATTAAAATGCTCCTCGTTAAATAATACGATCATTACGGGACATTCTGCTGGAGCGTACCCTATGGTGACATCCGTGAGCCTTCACTAAGCAATTTATCTTTGTAATCTGACCGTTTGTGTAGACGTACGTAGCAAATTGGTTAAACTGCTCAACAGCAGATTGTGTTGAATTCACGGTTGGCGCAGCGTAGCGTCTTTACATTTAGCCCAATAATGCTAAATCACAATAACTAAAGTTTAAAACATACATGAACCACTTTAGCCCTATGTTATACCAAGGCTATTTGAAAATAGCCAATCTACAAGCTCACAACGCATTGCGGTGCGACGCGTTGTGAGCTTGTAGATCTGCTATTTTCAAACATTTTTGTACTTTTACTTTTGGTACTTTAAGTACATTTGGATACCAATACTTTTGTACTTTTACTCAAGTACATTTTTTAATTCTGGACTTTTACTTGTAACAGAGTGATTCTACATTGCAGTATTGATACTTTTACTTAATTATAAAATGTAGGTACTTTTGTAATACACTATTTTAGTGAAAAATAAAAACTACAAAAAGAAGAAAATGACAGGATGAGCATATAAGGAGGGGAGGAGGTAGAAAAGACCACTGGCCACTATTTCTGACATGGCTGCAAGCACTATAGCACAATATATTACCACAGGTCTACTACTAAATAGTAGTTTTAAATAATTGTAGTGGAATAAAAGTACATTTGAAGTTGACAGCTATACCACTGTGGGTGTGGTTTGACTTGGGGGGAGTGATTTAGGGCTGTAGGTAAGTACCTATTGTCCCTCCCATTGTCACACCCACTTCTGGCTACTTAGAGGTGTAAAAATGTTCCTTGGATTCAAATGGCCTTTTAAGCACTTTGGGGTTTATGGTGCAACAAGTTTAAAATGTCCATAACTTCTTCAAATATGCTCCAATTTCAACAAATGATACATCATATGAAAGCTTAGACTCTGTAATTGGATAATCTGTACAAAAAAGTAAAATGACCAATGCAGACATAAGGAACAAAGTACCAGACCTAGTCACATATTTATTGGACATAAGAAAGTTCGGGATCCAGGCGCACGTTGGCCTAGCGGTCCAGGCGCATACCACATACAGTACTGTAGGCCCTGATGCCTGACAGCGCGCCGTGGGTTCGAGTCCCAATCCCGACGACCTTTGCTGCGTGTCACTCCCTGTCTCTCTCACCCAGTTTCCTGTCTATATCTCCAATGCATAGTTTCAATAAAGGCAGAATAGCCCAAAATAACCTTAAAAAAAGAAAAAAGTTTAGGATCCACTGATTTAGAGTATATGCCTTAGCCAGGAAAAAAAATGTATTTTGTAGGAGAGGGTGCTGTATGGAGGGGGACATAGACTACTTGACCCATTAACTAGGGTTATCACTTGTTTTGTGGTACTATTACCACCCCACCCTGGAAGTCCAACACAGCAGTGCTGATTAGACTGAGCTATTAATGAGCCTGAGCCAAGATTTTAATTTAAAACAATTTTGAGTATACAGCTCATTAAAACTAGAAAGTAACACTTAGATGTTCACAAAGCATCTTTACTTTTATGAAAAAATGGTTCATATCAAAGAGGCATAGCCTAAGTCATGCGATTATATAACTAATGAAACCTTAATTAAATCCTTTTTTATAAAAAGTGCAAAATCAAAAGTCATTAGGCCATTAGCCGTGTTGGGCAAAGTATTTCTAAAATGTAACTAGCTAAGATTGTAGTTACTCCTCATAACAAGAAAAAAAAACCCGGTATAATGCTGGACTTTGTGTAGAATCGTGGGAAATTTGTTGGAGACGGGGCCATGGGATATGAAATGTTCATCTGCAATTTTGTGGAGTGCTCCCCATAATATAATTTATGTTGTACTGATGTGCTTGCCCCCACTCTTTTTCCCTTTCAGGAACAATAACAAAAATGAGTGAGCTTGTGCAAAAACAAATTTCACACACTTCTTTACACCTGTAAACCGGTGTTAATATTCTTGCCGTACCGTTGAATATGAAATGACAAATTGTAACAAATAATAAATATGTGCGTTGCCTGTCATCAAATTACTGTTACAATTACAATTACTGTTTACTGCATAAACAACTCCTCGGGTGAGGAGAAGAGAGGACTATCTCTCACACCTCATCCTGACTGCCAGCCAGTGAGGCGAGCAATCTGACAACGATAGAAACGCGAGAGAAACTGTCCTGATTTGGAGTGTCGGCCATGATGGTATTACGACGTTGCCTGAACAAATCAAATTAACTAATGAATTACTAATGAGAGGAAAGGAAAGGAAGAATGTCTCCGCTTGATATAAAACCCTGAAATATAAATATGAAATGTGTCGGGAGCAAAGTGAGGGCACAGGCAGTGCTGATTTCGTCGACCAAACTACGACGAAAGGTGAAAAAAAGGGAAAAAAGCTATGATGACTAAGTATAATACTAAATATATTGACAATTTCGTCAACAAATAAAAACTAAACTAAAATGTTATAGAGGGACTAGTGGAGAAGAGATCATGTAGAGCTAAAAGACAAGTAATTTTATGTTAGGTTGCATGCAGTCGCAGGTGTCACGCTCCGAAAATAGATGATCTAAAAGCTCACGTGTTGTGAGCTTGTAGATTTGCTATTTTTCGGCATGCAGCTAATGCAGCATTACAACACCATCACGGTCTGCTAAGATACATTTTAGTAGACTAAATTAACTGTAGATATAGTCAAAGAAATCACATGTTATTTAGTCAACTAAAACTAGACTAAGACTAAAACATTTCAGATGACTAAAATCTGACTCAAACAAAATGGAATTGTATTCAAAAGACTAAAGACTAAATCAAAGTTTGCTGTCAAAATCAACACTGGCGGTAGGGAAGCTACATGATGTCTTGTCCACACTGCCATTTAAAAATCCAATTTCCCTCACTCTTAATAAAGCTGATGCTACTTCTGAAATCTGCTACTCGTCCATAAAAACCTGTTGGGTCGGGACACGGCTAATAAAACTCACTCGACTAAAGACAGCAGCAAATGAATATTAGAGGGGTGAACGACATTGCTACTATCAGCTCGTTGTCGCTCGGGGCAGGTCAAAATAATCTGATTGAAACAAATGCCTAATCACCTTTTCTTACTCGCTGTATGTCAGTGACAGATTAGGGAGCTGGCGCATGAGAGAGCGTCTAGTCTCAACCAGGCCGAAGGCATGGGGAGACTATGTCTTGCACCCTGTCCATCCGTCCGTCCGTGCGCATGTCAGTGCGTGCGTACGTCCGTCCGGTCGTCTGTTACGAGCTAATCTCCCGCTCTGTTGGCCCGGTCGTTGCCAAACTGTGCACACACACTCCCTGGATGCAAATTCAGAACCTCTGCCCCACATTTTTCATATCTGCCTTTTATAGCGCCACAAGGCCGACATATGTAAAGATTTGTTTTTTGGGGCTTTTATGCATTTATTGATAGGACAGTAGACTGACAGGAAATGGGAAGAGAGATGGGGAGTGACACACGGCAAAGATTGTCCGGATCGGGAATCGAACCGGCGACGCCGGCAGGCATCCATGCCTATGTGGCGGTGCCTAAGTGGTATGTGCCTTGACCAGGGGCATAGTTCCGCCGATTTAAAACGAATCCAATACGGAACTAAAACTTCCTATGTTTGGCCGCTAGTTGCGCTGTTTTCCCCCCGCGAGGTACCAAAAAGAATTTGTCTACATTGGACCCCATTCGTTTTCCCCTTTGATTTTCTAACCTTAATAAACGTTGTCATAAATACTTTATGGTTCCTGTCGCTAGTGAAAAACTCCCTTTCAATCACCATGATATGCGTTTTGTGCAAATATGGTCCTATTTATTTGAAAATTGATGATAAATTTGCGGGGGGAGTGGCCAACTAAACTGATACTAGCCTGCTGTGTTCTTCTTCGTGTGCTTTATTTCGGGAGGCTCAACACCACATTCTCCCATGTATCCCTGCGGTTCCACGTGACCGTTGGCAGCCAATAGCATTCCTTGTGATTCCTGGGGTACCATTAAAACAATGATGGCGACACCCATACAAGGGACAAAAAACTTCATTTTCGCAGCATAGAAACCAATGGCTTCGCATCGTCTATGGCCTTGACCAGTAAGCCACCGCCAGGCACCCCGAGGCCGACATATGTAAAACAATTTTCCTATTATTCCTTCAGATTTTATCCAAAGATCACGCAAATCAGAGTACACAGTATCTCTATAGTCATGTGATCAAGACGGATCTATAAGATATTTCATATTCCATCTAGGGATGGCCAAATGGAGAATTTTTCTTAACTGAAAACCGCAAGGCCTTTTCGGTTAATTAACCGTTAACCGTTAAGGAAATGTGTTCAAAAATGCGCTATTTTAGCGATTTAAAAAAGGAAAATACACCCGTTTTCCCCCCATAATAAAGTGCCATGTATACACATTAAAAACAATAAAACTAGGAGAAACAAGAATGCAAATGTTTTCTAAAAGAAATTTGTTTTCGCAAAGAAACGGTGGGATTGAAATAATCGTCTGTAATGTGATGCGCTGTCTCCAGCCACGTGCATACATAGACAAAAGGGGGCTTGAGCCCCTGCCCTTTTATCCGTCTGTAAAAATTGCTTCTTTTTACTATGATAAAATAAATGCAAATGTCCCCTTTCCATACCAAAACTGAAGGCTGCATTCAAGAGAATTGTCCACCAAAAGGCCCTTTTAGAAATGTCAGCCCCTGCCTTTCTAACATTCTCTGCACGTCCCTGGCTGTAGTCTGTCGCCTAACAGCAGCAGCGAGGCGCTCGGCCTTCACTTCCCCCTCTCCTCTGTGTTTGTTGAGCGGTGGTCACAACGCTCCTATACGTGGCCGTGTGTGTGGGTATGTCTGTCTGTCTGCGTCCGTGTCTGTCTGTCTGTATGTAGCCTACAGTACCTTTTTTGACCACACATGTTACGGGAGGGGCGCTGTTGTTCAGGCCAGACGCACGCACGCACGCACACACACACACACACACACACACACACACACACACACACACACACACACACACACACACACACACACACACACACACACACACACACACACACACACACACACACATATGATGGATGGATACCAGTGGCGGCCTGAGTGACATGCATTTTATTATTAATATTTTGTTTAATATTTTTTATTATATATATATTTGTTTTGCTGTTGCGCAGCCTCCACGACCACCGCTCAGTTCACACGGGTGTGATTTTTGTATGACTTTTGGAATGGTTGAAAAAACATCGGCTAAACGTGATGTCCATTTCATTCATATTCTTCTCTCTCGCCCGTGTTTTGTGTGTGCTGAACGATGCAGTGATCGTTGCGAGTCTGAGCTTTGTGTTATTTTCGCATAGCCTACTCTGTAACGAAGACGAGTCGACTTTAGCGTTCCACACGTCATGTAACATTAGAAAGTTGTATTTTAAGCTCTTCTTAAAAAAAGGGATTCAATGTGACGGTCTGTTTACGAAAATCCAATCGGAGCATTTGTTTTCTGATGTGCCGTGTAAGATTCCAATCCAAATCAAGCGTCGCAGACTCGCAGTTGTATGCATGGATGTTACACAGACATTGGTGACCCAGAAATGTGTGTCCGCAGCGCGTATAGATGCATGGTTGATAACTTGACATCGGTGTACGGGGCTTTTGGTGTAGCCTGGTTAATAAACCAGACTGCACAACACCACCCCCTGTTGGTAGTGGTGGTGTTGTGTAGTCTGGCCCTTCACATTAAATAAGCTTTTTCCACCAGCCCTCAGAGAGGGCGAGCCAATCAGGGCTGTAGGCTTGGGGCACGTGGTGGGTGGTGGCCTGGTTCAAAACCATTCAGCCAATCAGGCGAGTCTGTGTGTATTCAAACACATTCCCCCCTCCACTCTTATTACAGACATCAAACAGATTGTAGTCTTTGATGCTTTCAGTGACTAACGAGCTATTGACACTTGTATGGCTCATTCAATTACAGCAGCTCACAAGCCCTTTGAAGTTCAGAGGGAGCAATTAACACATCGGCTGCCCAAAAGGTGGCGCCAGAGCCCCAGCTAAGTGCCCAAAGCCACTCTATTGACCTCCATAGAAGAATACAAGGCCCTGTTGCGTCAATGCATGCGTCATGACGTCACTTGGTCACATGAGCGCAGACAGGATGTTATTGTGTAACTTACTGTATGGGCCAGTGTTGATCATAGCTGTTCATTGCCGATCCAAATTTGGACATTTTGCCGCACGTGGCCACAGTTTTAGCCATAAAACAAACATCAGAGATAAAGGGCGTTAAATATGGGGAAATGCATTGGAGTATACAGAGAAAAACGGCCGCTTCGACTCGAAGCGACTAGCAGCTAATGGGCTACATCCAGGCGCAGCCCCAACGTAACGGTGAGATTTAAAGTTAATACTGTAAACACGTCAACGCGTCATGGGCCTCCAGAGACATCAAAGAGATTGGCGTGTAGACACCTCGTGGGCACCCGCTGTGTTAAGAGCCACGCCCATTTGCGCCAGGATAGATTTTCCGCCATCTTGAATTTTCTCCAAAACACACTTTTTGCTCCTTTTCCTACATATTTTCTTCAAATGTCACAAACATCGTTACACATGATCTATGAACCCATGCAATGAACATAGTCACGGGATATTTCGATAGTCCATTCCGTTCGTTCGTACCGGGCTTCCAAAGTTAGCGGGAGGGGCATGTTTTGCAAACAATAGCCATAAATCACAAACAAAACGCCGAGTCAACACTGAATTTCAACCACAGGTCGGGGGTGGCATACTCAACGAATCCCCAAAAGCATTTCCACTTGGCCACATGGTGGCGCTATAACGGACCACTTGCCTCGCAACTCTGGAACCGTAGGTCGGAAAATTAAAAATATTTTTTCCCTGGATTCCTTGGGTCAACCACCGCTCAGTTCACACGGGTGTGATTTTCTTTTTTATCGGTCAAAATTAACCGTTAGTTTACCGGTAACCAATTTCTTATCGGTTTACCGGTAACGGTTAACTGTTGGCCATCCCTAATTCCATCCTAATTGGCCAAAATTGGCTTCCAAAGTTTGCAAGATTGGTCGATTTTGAACAAAATGACTTAAATCATGAATGCAGCTTGTGATTTCCGAGAAATTCGGCACACACATTCACACTAGGTTGAGGAACAAATGCCACCCTTTTCACATTTGCCTGTTATAGTGCCACCAGCAGGTCGAATTTAGCAAAACTCACTTTTGGAACAAAATGCCTCAAATCATACTGTATGTACATGCAGCGTCCGATTGCCGTGAAAAGGCCAAAGAAGACATGGCACCCTTTGAGAATGTTGAACAATTTGCCTGTTATCTCTCCTATGGTACCACCTCAAAATATTCTATGTTTTGGGTCTCAGAGAGAGAAGGCGAGCTCTTCTAGTGTCCCCGACCCGGGGGGTCGGGACACTAGATCAAACAATTGCCAATCAAACAATTGTTTGATTGGCATAGAACTAATGATCTACTCCAATCAGAACACCTGTGGCCACTCTAGGACTACAATTGGCACACCCTATAAGCTACTGGTTCTCAAAGTGAGGTGCAGGGACCCCCAGGGGTCCTTGAAGGGGTTTTTCAGCTATTCGAAAATAGCTGATCTACAACAAGCTCACAGCACATTGCAATGCGGTGTTGTGAGTAGGGCTGTCTTCGACTCAGGATTTATCAAGTCGATTCGAGTCGCGGGGGTTAATCCGACGCGTCGACGAATCGTTTATGTGTAAAAAAATAAAAAAATAAAAAATAAAAAAAAGTTGTGCTTTAATGACTGGAGAGGAGGCGCGACCGCGACGCATTGATAGAGTACCGGTACAACAGCTGTTGTAAACCACTATGATTGGTGGATTCTCTGCTTTGAAAACTGCCTGGTTGTAATGATTGTATGCCTCTCCAAGGCTAAAGGAACAGGGCTAAAGCGCTAGCATGCTAACGATTTAGCCCTGTTCCTTCAGGAGGAAAAACAACACCAAAGTAGGCTAAAGGTAACAATAATGTAACATCACTGCGTCGATGCAGAGCGGCATACGGCTGCATCACAATGCAAGCAAATTGTCATAATCTAAAACTTTTTAAGAAGTCCTCTACTCCACCGCAGTCCTCTGCCTTAGACCACCACCACAGAGCCACACTCAGCGAGTCAGCGGCAGTGAGTGAAAGTGAAAGCGCATCGCGCTGCTGCTTCTTGGTCAGCTTTAACAAGTAGAATAACAACAAGTCGACGCATTTCCTCTCAAAGCGGTTAACTTCAAAATAAGAGCACCTTGTTATATGATCAAGGCAACTTTCAAGTCACGTGAACTGGTTTTATTTTTAAGTCTAGTTGCAAGCAGTAGGAAGTATGGACTAAATAGGAAGAACATGACAGTCCAGCACTCTCATACCGCACCGGTGTGATAAAAAATAATATATTTTCGACGGCTCGACTCAAACAATTGGCGTCGATTCCGGGGGCTTAAAACGACGCGTCGATTCGTCGATTTTTTGAAGACACCCCTAGTTGTGAGTGAGCTTGTAGATCTGCTTTGAAAAGTGTTGACAAATATTCTCTCATACAACTGAGCTACAGTAAATAACTGGCCAACAATTAAAGCTGGCTGTTCAATAGGTTTATAATCTGTATAGGGTTGTGAGGCCAAACGGAGAAAAACAAAAACATAAAAAAAAGGAAATGTAGCCTAGGTACCTGCAGTTAATTAGCTCAGCTGGTTGTTGCACATTTGGACACTTTTACTTTTTACCCTGTTATTTTAAAGCATTTTACTTCTCTACATTGTACACATGATTAAAATCCAGCTCTGCACATATGCTATGCCACAGGTGGCCATGTTGTTTTAAGCAGATTATAATAGACTTTCACAAATTGGCATCAATTCTACTTCCAATAAAGATAAATTAATTCTTATGAAGTATAGGATTACGAACTGTAGGAACAGCTGCGTCAAATTTACATGTTTGGTTGACATATTTATTTTAATTTGGTATAGGATTGTCTTAGTCAAATGCTTTTAGTCTGTCACATTTTAGTAAACTATCCTTGATAATATGTAGTCTAGTTTTTTTCAAGGTTTTAGTCCAGTTTTAGTAAAAAAGAATCAATATAGAATGTCTTTAAAGTAAACCAATTAAATTAGGCCAATGCAGGCATTGGATTTAAAATGTGATTGTGCTATTATTGCGACCGAAGGTCGCAGTTTACCATGGGAAAGATCACAGCTTGTCCGTGTCCATCCGTCTGTGTAGACGTGTACAATTCTTTTCGGTCTATGGGTTTGCCGCTCTGACATCGTGCTCTAATGTCACTGTGATGTCAGGGGAAACACTCAAACAGAATGGGTTTGCCGCTCTGACATCATGCTCTGGCTTCACTGTCTATGTCACACTAACAGAATCCCTTTTATGCCCATATATGGAGTTCCCTGATATTCAATCAATCATCAATATTAATGATGCCCTGCTAGCGAGATCCCTGTGATGCCAGGGGAACAAATCCCTTTTATGCCCATATATAGAGATATGGAGATCCCTGTGATGCCAGGGGAACAAATCCCTTTTATTATGCCCATATATGGAGATCCCTGATGTCCACATCCCTGTGGTCAGCTTGTCGCCCTGAGGCGTCTTACTAGTTATTATGAAATATATAACAATTTGAAGATTCAAATTATGGCAACGTTTCAGCCGTTCAGACCTTCATCAGGCATAAAGGGTTTATGCCTGATGAAGGTCTGAACGACCGAAATGTTGCCAAATTAAATTGTTTGTAAGTGAAGACAGTGTGTGGGACTCCATTCCTCTATTTGTCAAGTTCACTACTTCCAATGCACCTGTCCCTGTAGGTGTGTAAAAGGACTTCTTTCTTCTAAGATTCAAATTATGGAATAACACAATACAAGTACCAGGCTAGTATACAGTATATACAAATCATGTGTTACTACATAATTTTCACAAAATAGTACATCTTCAGAAAATAAAATAGTCTAGTACTAACAAACAAAACAAAAAAACTAAAGTTTGGTTTTGGAGACACAAACATTGAATTAGATTTGTATACACAGCATACAACACAAGCAGCAGCTCAGCAAAGAAAGAAAGAAACAATGTGTCTATACATTGCCATTAAGCCAGTCATGAACCATTATACACCCCGTCACAACTCACAACCTTCACGACCAGTCACAACACATACACACATACTGTATATCCACATCAGTCTTCTAACGAACATTAGGAAATTATGGCTATTATATCAGAGTCAAAACCCTCTAGCTTGAACTTAAAAGGAAATGGTAATCTCACATTGGCTATAACTGAAGTGACCAAGAGGCAAATACAAATACTGTACCGTATACAACTCACTACCTCCAACGGCAGACAACACAGCTATATGAACTAAACCGTGCACAAAAAGTAAGGAGACTTGACTTCCGTCCATTATATCTCCCCTTTAATAATACCAATTTGTATTGTGTTTTATATCATTTTTATCGTTGATTAGTCACCTTTACAGCTTGTAAGCATCGGGCATTCGTGGAATGAGCATCACAGCCAAACATGTAGGTAGCGCCGACCAAAGATTTGCCAAAATGGCCTGTAATACTGATTCACCTTTGTTGAGTGGAGCATTGAGGATTGCACCCTCCGACAGTAATGGGCATTAAGTAAGGACAAGAGGAATTAACACATATTATATTGGCCATGTATACAATTAGTAATTTTACACTCAGTATCAGGGACCTCAGTAGCATGTGGAAGATCCATACGCACCCACAACAGCTTGGCACCTCCTCATCATGCTGGTCACCAATGCACGTTTCCAAATAACGTGTCACCAGCCTAGCCACATTTTGCTGTGGGATGGCATTCCATTCCTCAACCAAGATTCTTTGCAAGTCAGCCAACGTGGTTCTGTTGGCCCTTAATCTCACAGATTCACATCAGCCTTCAATTCCAGAGCCAGAACAGTCACTGAACATGTTGCTTTGCCACCACAGTCATTGTGTCCGAACATGACAGCAAAAGTACAGATTGATTCACATTTGTATACACACACATACAACACAAGCAGCAGCAGCAAATAAGAAAAACAAAAGTTCTTACCTTGAGCCGTCTTCTACTTGATTTCAGTGGTGTAAGAGATAGCCAGGGTCAAACTTTGGAACCCATGGATAGAGAGATAGAGCACCTTTCTATAGTTCACTCTCAGATGAGCCCTCCAGCGCTACACTTCCATGTTCGCCTATCGTGCAGCCAGCGCTGCAACTCTCTGCTTTCTTCACATTCTCCTCGTAGGAAACTGACTTATTGTCTCCACCAGCCGAAGGCTGAGGGAGAGTATGTTTTCCCCTCCGTCCGTCCGTCCGTCCGTGCGTGCGTCCGTGCGTGCATCCGTCCGTCCGTCCGTCCGTCCATTTGTCCGTTACCAGCTAATCTCCGGCGCCGTTGGCCCGGTCGCTGCCAAACTGTGCACACACACTCCCTCGATACCAATTCAGAACCTCTGCCCCAAATATTTCACATGGGCCTGTTCTAGCGCCACCAGGAGGCCGACTTTTGCAAAACTAACTTTTGCCAGTACTCCTACAGATTTAGTCCAAAAATCACGTAAATCAGTAGACAGTATCTCTACAGTCATGTGATCGACATGGATGTGTCAGATTTTCCATATTCCATCCTGATTGGCTAAAACTGGCTTTCAAAATTTGCAGGATTGGTCAGTTTTGAATAAAATGCCTGAAATCCTGAACGCAGTGTGCAATTTTGGTGAAATTGTGCATGCACATTCCCAATAGTCAGAGGAATAAATGCCACTTAAGAAAAATCAAATCAGCCTCATGGTGGCGCTATAACAGGCCGATTCATGTTTTCACCTATAACTCCACCGATTAGTGTCAAACTTTGTATGCGCACTCCTTAGAGGCCAAGGTAAAACCTTTTCCCTGCATTTCTGGTGGAGACCTGTGCTCGGAAGAGCACTGCTTCTAGTTGTATATAAGTTCTGAACTCTGAAATGATAAAGCCACTCAGGGACAGGTGCAAACTAAGTTTACCTCCAGTCATCTCTATCCTCCATACATCTTTCTTCCCCTGCTGGGAAGTACCGGTGTCAATGGCACCGACCAGGTTCATTCTCCTGACTGCCATCTTTTCACTCACCCTTACAGATGCTTGTTGGTAACATGTACATCCTGGTTTGTTGGTAGACATAGCATTCTGGTGTCGTAGAGTGGCCAGGGACCTCTTCCAGCATTCACAGCTGTATGGGAGAACAGACTCTACAGGTCTAAAGTCATCTCCATCCTCCATACATCTGGCTAGATTGCCAGTATTCTCCTCCCTTCCCCCACATACAGATGCATGTTGGTAACATGTTTAGTACTGCACAATGCACATAGCATTCTGGTGTAGCACAGTGGCCAGGGACTTATGGTCCAGCATTAAAAGCGCGTCACAGGAGGGCAACCGCTGGGAAGAAGAGGAGCTTGATATGGTGGGGGAGGTCTGACTTCCACACACCGGCCATGCCATTCAGAGCCTTCCGTTCAAGTGATTTCCTCTCTTTGAAGGTTGTGTTGACCCATGAGCCCAGGTATTTAAAGTGAATTACTTATTTCAGCGCATTGCCTCCTGTTGTCATTAGGTGGATGGTCCGGGATGGTGTTATAGGTGATAGCCTCTGTTTTCTTAGCATTTATCGCAAGAGCAAACTTGGCACACTCTGTTCAGGAGCACCTGTGCCTGCTCCACATGGTCAGATAGCAGGCAGATGATCTGCATAGTCTAAGTCTGTTCAGAGTAATAGTGAAGCCACGACACGTGCACGTTCTTGCTCTCCTCCACCGATGGCCTGCCTAACTGGCCAGCCAGGATGTCACACTCCTCCTCACTGTTGCCGTCTGGGGTCATCACGTTGGCTCTTGTACCTGTGGAGCAGGTTGGGAGAGAGACCATTAAGATTTGAGTATAAGTAAGTAAGTAGTAGAAAGTATGTTTGTACAACAGGCCAAATCGGTGCTGTGCTCGTGATTAGACAAACTCTGCCGATACCGACAATAAGCCACTCTGACCTACTTGCTATTACTACTACTACTACTACTTATTTACACACTTATTTAGTCTCTCTTTCTCTCCCTAATTCACAGACACACATACAATCTCCAGTCCAGACAAACACACATTCTCTCACTCACATGCACTTCAAATGTATATCACACGCACGCACATGAATCAGATGTTCCATTCGGAGGACATCTATCTTATCTTTCTATGCAACACACGCTCTCTAAATGTATATGAACACACATTTCGGTCTTTATTGGGCCTTTATTTCAATAGAACAGTGCAAATTGACAGCAAATGGGGAGAGAGTCTGTAAGTGACACACAGTAAAGGTCTGTCAAGCTTGGGAATCAAATCCAGGACTCGCTTTCAGGCTTTTTCTTTGTAAAGCTGATAGTATATCTCCCAAATGTATAATGCAAGCACACAATACACTGTGAATTTCAACTCTAAGATTTTCCTCTGATGCATCAGATCTTTTTTTCATGCTGTGTGCTTGTACATCTGCTATTTTCACTAGCTTGGGTACCGGGCACACGTCTAACATTCATTTTAGCAGCATTGTTTGGCCACACCTCTGGTAGCTCCACTGTCTGTTAGAACTGTGATTCCCAGAATTCAGTTTGAAATAAAACAAACTGTGGTTTATACTTATAGGACCCCATGATCATTCCAAATGCATACAGAGTAGGGCCTAAATGGGACTGGGAGGGACTGGTCTGCACGGTCCTGTCCCCAAGACAGCAGCGGAGCAGAGTGTTGGTGGATGAGGACCTGAAAATGTGTCAAATGGATGGAAGTTAATACTGCTGCTGAGGCTGATTTGTTCCACAGACCTTAGGCCTTCTGACAACTTTTGTTGGCTCAGCGGGAAATTGTAGCTTGCTTCTTTTGTTTTGTTTGGCATTCGCAGTTTCTGCCTGTCACAAACATGAATTGTGTCGAAAATACGACTCAACTTTGTATTGTAAATTAATTTCAGATACATTTTGTTGCATTAGGCTTTGGCAGGAGGGTCAGGTTGTGTGTTCATCTGAAAGGTCACTGCTTTCGTTGGCAATCAGTGACCTTTTAATTTCAGTTATACTTGGCCTAACCGATGCATGGAGAACACTCCACCATAAGCCACAAAAACATGGCAAAACAAACACTGATATTTGATGCCGCCCTTTTCCACCTGTGTTGTGTGTGTGTTCACAAAGCTGAACTCCCTCACTTAATTCCTGTTACAAACTTAATTTCCCAAACATTGGGCAAGGACGTAAAAGAGATGGACTCGGAACCATGTGCTTCATCCTAATTACCGGCGCTGTCTCTTTTGTCTATCGTCTAGCCAAAGTGGGCATGATTGCGGTTGCCGTTTTAATTACTAAATTGATCTCGGTAGTGTTGTTGTGGAGCTTTTCACTGCAATGAAACTATCATTTTGGCTGGAGAAGAACAATCAAAAGCTTCCACTTTTCTCAACGACCTTGGAGTATTTGTTTTCTCAAGTACAGGATAAACAATATGGTATGTATTTAGTTAATGAAACTAAAGGTGAATATACACAGTAGGCCTAAATATATTTGTAGTTTGGTTGCAATATTATAAATGCCAATGGCAAAGTTTAATGAGTTCAATTAATTTCACTGCACATTCCCCGACCTACGGGCTGTGCCGCGCCTGTCAGCAGGGAGTGTTGGGCTGGAGGGGTAGGATGGAGCCGCTATATACTCCCAGTATAGGGGTTTGATTGATTGATTGAAGACTTTATTAGAAGTTTGCACCAGCCGAAGGCATGGGGAGAGTATGTTTTCGCCCCTGTCCATCCGTCCATCCATGTGTCTGTGCGTCCGTCCATCCATGTGTCTGCGCGTCCGTCTGTCCGTCCGTCCGCCCGCCCGTCCGTCCATCTGTTACCAGCTAATGTCCGGCGCCGTTGGCTTGTTCTCTGCCAAACTGTGCACACACACTCCCTGGATGCCAATTCACTAGACAAGTCCCGCCCCCTGTCGCTCTGTTACTAGGTGGGACAAAAAAAGTCGAGGAAAGACTTTTTTGTCCATTCACTCCCATTGTAAAAACAAGATTTTTCATAGCCTTATATTGCTATTTAAAGTACCAAAAGAAAAACATCTGTGATATTACCGTAATAAAAAAGGAACAAAAAAGTACAGTAGATACATTGCAAAACGTCAATGTATCTACTGCACTTTTTTTATTCCTTTTTTCCTTGTTTTCCCCCGAAAATACACTTTTTAAGTAGTTTAAACAAATTCTTGCGTTTCCTAGAACAAAGTCCCTAACTGTTATGTGAAAACATCAGTTTTTGTACATTGTATTAAGGTAAACCAGAAGTGGGCAGGCCAGGCATAGGAATTCATTGTTGCTCAGTGAGGCTAGATGAATAGCACTGCCGTGTTTGTAAATGCCAGTGAGAGTACCTACTGTTTAGCATGTTAGTGTTTTATATTAGGCTAGGTTCTACATTTTGCATTTGGAATGTGTTTCCTTATTATTCTCGTACCTACTGGCAGGCTGTGGACTGAATATACCAAGCTCATCTGTTGCATGGAGCTACCGTAAATGAGGTTTCTTTTGGAGACCATCAGGAAATGTTTCGTTTCCACTATTTGTTAAGGCTGGTTCGTCTGCACGCCTGAAGGGAAGCTTTGGGCCTTCGGGGTTGTGATGGGTGGTGGATGTTAAAATGGTTTCATTTACTATGCCCTTGAAAAGGCCAAATCCATCTTCGTCTTGGTTTTCATTTACATCTTTTGGGTAAAATATTCTGACTCTGCCTCAATCTGTAACAAAATGTATACGTATACGTATACGTATACGTATACATATATATATATATATATATATATATATATATATATATATATATATATATATATATATATATATATATATACACACATACACACACATAGTACTGACATAGTACTAAGGATGGGCGATATAACATATCAATATCCGATATAATTAATTACTGTCATGGCCGATAACTGTTGACGATATGATCTCATTCTGTATATAAAAATAAAAATAATATAATATATATAATATAATGATAATTTTGTCCATTGTGAAAACATGTTTTTTCTGCTTACGGTATTTAGGCAAAACAGATTTAACCTTTTTAATACCTTATAATATATTTACAATTTTGTACCCATGTTTAATTATTAGATATGGGTTATTTGTCAATCCCACTATAAATCCTTTTATTTTGTTGGTAGTTGTTGTTGCAAATAAGATTTGTGTTCAAATGTAAATGTTGGCCTATAATCAAACATAGGCATTAGGCTTTTCAGATATGTTTTCAAGCTGAAAGTGTATACTTTGTCTTACAATGGTACAGCTACAGACAGTGTTGCCAAGTCAGCTTATTATAAGCTAATTTGGGCTTGTTTTTCTGTAATGCCGTTTAAATATATTGGGGGTCCTTGACATAAAAATGTTTGAGAACCACTGCTCTTAAATAACATTTGACAATCAAGTTTGAATGACTTGCCCTTGCCTGTTGCTTGTTTCTCTCAAATCTAGCAACCTGGTCAGATGCTTTCTGTTCTGTGAGTGACGCATGCGGCCGGCATGCTGTTTACTTAGCAGCTAAGCACAAACGCTATAGCAGGCAGCACACATGCTGCCGTGCCGCCATGAAAAAATGCAGTATTTAGCGCAATTTGCAGTACAAGAACTTCTGGATATGTGTGGCTGGCTACCAAGCAGGGAGGGAAACTTTGGAAAAGCACGGTTGAACAGGACGGTTGTCAATGTCAGTCTTTGCAAGCAGCGGCATGATGTTCTATTACACAGAGTCAGCTAGACAGAAGCAATCAATCATCGGTTATTCACATTGGGGCTGTTGTAACATCGGACCAATGGCGACTAATTAAACTAGAAATTACTCAAGTCCTTTTATTCCGGCTTGCACCTTAAAGTAACAAAAGTGTATATAGGGAGTTAAAATTAAATAGCCCAAGTAGGCGACAATATAACAATACCATCTGCACATCAAAAGAACTTACATTCACACATTTAAATTAACATTGATTGAACAATATAAATGCGGCGTGCAAGGAATTGCAAGGCTTTTACAAAGCTCTCACGAGCCGTAAAAAATAAACTGTAGCCATAGTTTTTGCAAGTCGTTGCTGGCCAATGTAATTACATTTACTCAAGTATGTAGCCTACTTAAGTACAATTTTGAGGTACTTTTACTTTACTGGAGTATTTCCAATTGTCAATACTTTTACTTCCTCTCCATGGCTGATCTACAAGGTCACAACAACGGGTTGCATCACAAGCTTGTGTATTTTCAATCATTTTAGTACTTTTACTCAAGTAAAACATTTGAGTACTTCTTCCACACTGTTTGCAGGCTATTGTTGCAGGAACGTGTGTGACCCGGACCCGGTCTTAAACCATTTCTGTGTGTCTGCTAACTAAAACTTATTGTCTTCTCTACAATATGTTTATATCACCACTCAATCAATGCGATGTGTAAAAGTTGTATAAAAGTAGCGCATTTGGTCAATGAAGACATAGACCGGCCAGCTTTGCAAGCCAGTAAAAACATCATCGGCCGATGTCGATGTGTTTGCCGATATATCGCGCATCTACAGTACCATCTAGGCTTGTCGGCAAGCTTCAGGACCTTGGTCTGCATGGAGCTCTGTGTGATGGATCCTGGACTTTCTGAGAGACCACCCCATGTGGTGAGAATGGGCGACTGCACCTCCTCCCCATTGACTCTCAGTACAGGAGCACCACAGGGCTGTGTTCTCAGTCCATTAGTGTTGCGCGGGCCGACACGGTGCCCCCACCCGCCCGCCAACCCGCCCGCATGTGGGTGGGTGGGTCACCACTCTCATGTGCAAAAAATAAATAAGAATAATCACCTGTTCTTATTTGCCTTTTATTCTTAATAAGAGTAGGCCTATAAGAATAAGAATACAACGTTTGAATACGAGCACGACTCACGAGCAAGTTTTAAAATGCGCCAGAGAGGAGCGAGGTTTCTCCTCCGCTCCTTGGTGCGAGGACCGTCCCAAATCCGCTCCTGTTGGGGTCGCGAACCACATTTTGCCAACATTTGACACAACGTGAGGTCGTGAGCACAGCAGAGAAGATGCACAAACAATTCAACGCGTGTCGCTGATCAGGATTTCACTTACGGTATATGTCTCTGTCATCCACACAAGTCCGTTTATAAACACTTTGTGTTAATATAACCAGCCAGTCAACGGATACGATTTGAAACACAATTAACTTTCACAAGTGAGACGGATTTTTTGACTGAATGAACCAGGCTCACCTCGAGACTCGAATCGCTCCCTTCTCTCCAATCTGGTTATTAATCAATAACCAACAGGATTTAATAGGCCCTATTGTCCGTCTTTTGCTGTCTGTTTAAAGTGCGACTGTGCGAGGCGCTGTATAAATATGATTGACATAAAACCTGAGACGCCATTCTCACCCCGACGATGCCCCAGAGAGAATGAACGTCTTTGAATGAATGTCTTTTAGGCTAAACCCCAATTTGAACAACACGTTTGTTTATTTAGCCCATGATTGTGCTACTGTAAACCTTTCTGTAAAGCGACTTTGGGTACTTAGAAGAGCCGTATATAAAGATGAGCTATTGTGGAGATGATATACCATATTTTTTTTAAATGCGGGTTGCGGGGCGGGCAGATTCGTTGATTTGTATATTGTTCTGCGGGCGCGGGCAGGCGGGTTACGTTCCGTGCGGGCTGTGGGCGGTGCGGGCTATGAAAAAAAGCTGACCCGCGCATCACTACAGTCCATACAATAATGTACAGTAAGTATACGGTTACATCTCTAGTGATTACGTGACATCACATCACAGCACAAAAGAGTTTCTGACCAGTGATTATGACTGCTGATGTGGATTTTCCTGCTAAAAAGTTGGGAACTTCCCAGTCACCATTTTAAATGAATACACATTGAGTTTGGTTTCAACCAATTTCACAGCAATTCTGGAACACATTTTCATGATAGACTACCTAATTCACCACCACCATTGCTCAAAAAGCATAGAGAATAGCCACTAAAAATGCCAAATGCAGTTCACTTATGGTCCTTTTCCATTGCTCTACTAAACTGAAACGGGCCAAGACAGTGTGATCATGGCTTCTAGAAACCTCTTGAAGTTTGAAAGAAAACTAGAAAAAGGTGATCCTCTGAGCACAGGTCTACTCTCGCAAAATCGGACAGATCAGTCTTCAATGTGAAGTTTCACGTCAATCGGTTCTCTTTCAAATTATGCACAATAAAAATATGTTTTAAATAACTGATCTCAATATGGACCCATAGTGATTATATGTTTTGCAATAATCTTTTTCTTCCTTTTTTTACGCAATTAATCAATAATCAACTATAACAGAGGTTAAATATTTTCCTTTGAAAATAAAACCATATCGGCAGATCATGAAAAAAATAATCTGGGATAGTCCCCAAAGAACGTGCTCGGAGCATCCCTAATTGGACTGTGTCTCATGATGACCTTGTGGGTATATTGTAGGGGTGTCTTCTAAAAATCGACGAATCGACGCGTCGTTTTAAGCCCCGGGAATCGACGCCAATTGTTTGAGTCGAAGCGAAAATATATATTTTTTTATATCACCAGTTATAGCCTACTACTGCCAGTACTGCGGTGCACTGCTGGACTGGTGGTGTGCTGTCATGTACTTCCAATGAGAAGTAGCAATTGGCGAACAGTTATTTATTGTCTCGCACCAGCGTCGGGTTGAAAGTGAGACGGAACGGCCAGAACGGTTCAGAACCGCCGCTTCGTTAAAACATTCAGAGCCGGGACAGTGTTCCGTTAAGAGGAGGAAGCACGCTGTCAAAATCCCATATTAAATAACCTGCCACAGCACAAACGCGCGTCCACGAAGTAGTAAACAATCTTCTAAAGTCAAATTAACATACACAAGTGTAGGCTACAAGTTACATTTTCTAATTAAAGTGCTTCTGAATTGTTCCAGTGTTGTAATCCATGATGAATGATTGTGTTTCGCTGTGTTTGCGTCCATGACATGTCCACACTGAGGGCTCTAGCTGGGAGCTGTGCCTCCATTTTTTTATGATCAGTTTCTGAAATGAATTCGTTCTCGACACTGACTCATTACTCTGTCAGTGCTCTGTGTCCCGCGACTGCGGACTGGATCCCATCGTTCATTTAAAAGAGCCGTTCAAGAGAGCGGAATCGTTCGCGAATGTCTCATCTCTACTGCACGCTGCAGACAGTGCAGAGAGACGGGGCAGAGTTGAAACAGCGGAGATGTTTTATTTGTTTTAACGGTGTGTTATAACTCTATGGTTGTACACTGCTATGCAGATAACATGTGTGCTCGCGCACCGATATCACCGAAAACACTGTGTATTCAATTCATCTCTTAATGTATTATTCTATTATGTTGACGTGGTTTAAAGCAACACTTTTTTTTTTCTTTTTTTTTTACACAAAGTAGACTATAAAACGATTCGTCGACGCGTCGGATTAACCCCCGCGACTCGAATCGACTTCATAAATCCTGTGTCGAAGACAGCCCTAGTATATTGTGAGAAATCCATATTGTCCAAGTTCCATGACATACACATAAATGTCCAATTCCATACACATAAAAATTGCATTATTGCCCCTTTTCTAATGATGTAATTAATTTCACAGTTGTGAGATTTTTTTTAAGATGAGTTGAATATCATGACGAATTAGAGTGGGAAGTGATTTATGCTTCTGCATAACGCGTTTTCACAATTGCATAATCACCGCTGCAAAAATCAATAAAGGCATGAATAAAGATGACCCAACAGTGATGAGCCAGCAGTGGTCATTCCATTGCTATCCTCGAAGAGGCATACAGTTTAGACTGTATATTATGTTCAGAAATGGATTTCCATTTGGTCTCACTTTGGCTTAATCCTTTGTGACCAATACTACCATCCGATTTCATGACTAGACATTTCAAGCAACATTTTGTTCATGTTTGTCCACACCACTGCAAAACAAAGGGACAAGAAGGCAATTTTGCCCTGTGCTTGAACGAACACATCATTACTATCCCATGAGCAGCTGAGCCATGCTCTTATTGTCACCTAAATGCTCTCACTCTCACCTCGTTTGCATTCCGAGAGCACAATTTTCCTATTAGGGGGAAGTTAATAACTAATATGCCAAAACTCCTAACATCAGCAGAAGGCTGGCCAGCATTTAAAATGCAGTTACATGGCTTTGAGGCAGCATGTGAGTTCCAGAAGTGCAGGCAGCAATCCAATTTTTGTCATTTGCACATTTTTCCCCCAGTAAGTATGATCAACCGTAATTAAAATATGAGTCATCTGATCTTGTGTAGAGGCTAGAGTAATTTCAATCAGCTCTATGTAGCATAACACAGTAAGAGAAATAGTACTATTTCCTTTGAAGCGATTGAAGAGATAACTTTATGGGCTATACTGTTGGGAACATGTAAGGCATCTAATAGGCCTGTGGAGCCGCTCCACAAGACAGCCTGGAAAGTGTTTTAGCTTTAGATTTATGCTCTGAACACCTCTCATCCCCCACTATTTTATGAGCTTAAATGGCTAGTGTGGGCCAGTAGCAGCAGTCCACAGTGACACTGACATTAAGTGAGTTGCTCTTGTGACTGTGACCTTTCAGATGTACAGCCATGGTCTAACAACTTCTGATCAATACTACTGGGAAGAACACATAGGACCACAACACATCCTACCACCATCGAATGCACAAATCTCTACCACACACACATTGAGGTTGCATGTCACTCAGTCAGAGCCCAAGGCTTTTCCAGGCCACAGGGGACCGAAACCAGAATACTGGCAGCCAAGTCAATCGCTGAAAGTTTTCTAATGTCTTAATAAGGACTATACTGGAGACAGTTGCACCCAAAATAGTACTCAAACTGCTTAAATTCATCAGAGGTAACTTAGTAACTAGATTCCTGAAAATAACATGGAAATGCAGAGTGCATGTCACAATGTAGCCATATACAGTATTTATAGCCACAAATTCAGTATGCACTGCAACATTTAATCAAACTAACCAATTTCTATTTTCATACTATCATTGCACAACACCATTGTATAAAATACGTGTTTATATATTAAGTGGTTGATCAGACTAATCAAATTAGTCAATTATACAGTATGAAACAAATGATAATTCTTCTTTTTGATATTTATTGTTGAAATATATTTCTTCAGGGGCGCAGTGTGCATTCGGTAGCGACATCGCCTCACAGCTAGAAGGTCTTGCGTTCAATTCCCGACAGGGGAAGCTGTGGGCATGTTCACGCCCCCATGTCATCAGCACCCACATCCTAGGTGGGGTTGGCGAAAGGGCCTTTCTGTGTAGAGTTTGCATATTCTCCCCGTGTCTCCTATGGTAGATATAGCCTCGTAAACCAGGCTCCAGAAGGTAGGAGGAGTCAGTTTACTAGGCTAGGGTAGATAGGCCTACCCTCACAAAAACATGCAGTAATCCTGGTCTCTAGGGATGCCCCGATCAGGGTTTTTTTGCTCCCGATCCGATACCGATCAAATATTATTGCTTCCGATTCGATCCCGATCTTTCCCGATCCGATCTTTTGGCAAGGCATTAAGAAGGAAAAAAAAATCTATTCATTCTATCACTTGGTTCTCAACCTTTTCAGGCCGTGACCCCCAAAATAATCATATTTTAACTGGGGACCCCCGACCCTGAAGAGTTGAGGAAGTATATTTTGTATAACACGGTTCTATTGTGAAAATAGCAGATCTACATGCTCACAACGCCTCGCAACGCGAGGAGTTGTGAGCATGTAGATCGGCTATTTTCACAATTTCTGGCTTTAATATTTGACAATTTGGCCAATGTTTAATTTGTCATTTTAGAGGTATTAAAAAGTCCTTAATTTTTCACTTTCGAAATGTGCAGATACCCTCTATACACTTAAACTTTATGTTGATTTGTTTACTGTTGAGAGAGAAAACAATGTTGCACATTAAGTTAATCATCTGGGGACCCCCCCAAAATAATTTGAGGACCCCCCTGGGGGTCCCGACCCACAGGTTGAGAACCACTGAGCTAGTTGACAGTGCAGAGAGACATAATTGCCTTCCTTTGATCCATTAGCAAGGGGCCAATTACTACTTATTGGCATCAGCTGCCAGCTGTACACAGAGTCTGACACAATCACTGTCTGTCTGTCTGTCTGTCTGTCTCATTTCTCCAAAAGCCCTTGAATATGATTGAAAATGATTAAGGATTACTGTGATTATGGTAAGCTTACATTTCATATCGCATTCACCTTACCTGTAACTTTCAGTACTCCCAGAAAATATTAAAAAAAAAAAAAAAAAAAAAACTTTTTTTTTTTTTTTTCGATTTTTTTTCCCCCGATCTCCGATCTTATAAAAACGGCCATATCGGCGGCCGATCCGATCACGTGATCGGGATCGGGCAACACTACTGGTCTCTATAATGCCTCCTTCTGGCCAGCCTGGGTGCCTGATGGAGGGGAAAGAACTGGTTGGAATAATGTATTCCTTCCACGCGCTACGTCCAACCGGGGAAGCTCCCCCCTGTCAGGTGATAAGAAGCTGCTCACTCCACATGCACTTAAAAGACCACTTCACCTCTGGGACAACCAGATCTTATTTTATTGTTGTTTGGGACACGATCAACACAATCCTGAGTTATTTTTTGTGTTCAATCTGTGTTTTTAGGTATTTTAGTATTTCAGCATGCTACAACTGGACATGACAAGAGGTGAAGTGGTCCTTTAAGGAAGCATGAGCTCAGTTCGGGGCCCTCCCCATGTTGGCAGAGGGAGAGCAGCGCCCAGGATTAAATCTTAGGCAATTGGCACTGGGTGAAAAATGGGTTACAAAATCGTGGGATAAAAATTTATTTTAAATCAATAAATAAATACATATATTTATTCATTAAAAAGACAAACTATTTGATTAATGGAAAAGGTTATTGATTGAATAGTACAACTGTAGTTGCAGCCCTATACATCAGCGAGTCCTCATGTTGGCTACCCACTACGGTAAGAGTTCAAAGAGTTTATTGCGACCAAAGGTCGCCTTATACCAAGAGAAATGTCGCAGCTTGACCGTCCCTCCGTCCGTCCGTCCTTCAGTCAGTCCTTCAGTCAGTACAGGAAGTGATGTCATGTGACATCACCTCATCAAAGATCAAACCCTGGTAATTATTTTCCTAAAATGCACTAGATATCGTTGCTGATTCAAAGGCCAATGCACAGAACACACTTTGTGCATCTTAGGGCGGATTCACACTGCGGTCTCGGGACCGGTCTCGAGGCTACTTGGCAGATGTTTAAACCGGTTTTGACAGTGTGAAGCGTGCGGTTTTCCTCAGAAACGGATAGCCTCGAAACCACCTCAAGAGGTAGTCTCGAGACTGCATTGTGCGACCTCAAGACCGGTGAGCCGCAGTGTGAAGCAACCGGCCTCAAAAACGGTATTGATGTTGAACGTGACCTCATATAATGTCGACGAGTCAGGCGTTGCCACAAATAAACACTGGATAACAGTTGTCGACATGGCCTGGTCTAACAGAGAGATTGCTTGCTTGTAGGACTCAAACGCCAATTGTTTGAGTCGAGGAGTCAAAAAATTATTTTTATATCACCAGTTAGTCTACTACTGCGGTGCACTGGACTGGTGTCATGTACTTCCAATTGAGAGAAGTAGCAATTGGCGACAGTTATTTATTGTCTCGCACCAGCGCACTGAGCGCAGGGGTGAAAGTGAGACGGAACGGCCAGAACCGCCGCTCCGTTAAAACATTCGGAGCCGGGACGGTGCTCCATTAAGAGGAAGAAGCAAGCTGTCAAAATCCCATTTTAAATAACCTGCCACAGCACAAACGCACGTCCAAGTCCAAGAAGTAATCAATCTAGCCTACTAATGTCAGATTAACATACACAGCTACTAGTTACATTTTCTAATTAAGTGCTTCTGAATTGTTCCAGTGTTTTTGTAATCCAAATGCTGTTTGTGTTTCGCAGCCTTTGTCCATGACATGTCCACACTGCTAGCTCTCGTCCATGAGCTGTGCCTCCCCCATCCGTTTTTTCTGATACCGTTCTCCACACTGACTCATTGCTCTGTGTCCCGCGACTGCGGACTGGATCCCATCGTTCATTCAAAAGAGCCGTTCAAGAGAGTCGAATCGTTCGCGAATGTCTCATCTCTACTGCGCGCTGCTTGGGACGGGGTAGAGTTGGCCTAGCGGAGAAGTTGTATTTGTTTTAACAGTGTTATGTGTGCACTGCTGTGCCTGCTTGACGTGCTTGTTACCCTTAATGTGAATATTAAGCCACTCTGTGGCTTGTGAAAGAGTTTCAATTGTAGGCCACGTTGATTATTAAATAATAAAAATACAACGTGCGCTGCGCTGCACGTCTCGCTCATCATTCTGCACGTTTATGCGCCTGGAAAATAGCAGATCTACAAGCTCACAACGCGTCGCAGATGCGAGGCATTGTGAGCTTGTAGATCAGCGAACGTCGCTCGACACCTACTATACAGGTCTATTGATATGCAAATAGGCTTGTTTCTTTCTTAAACAGTTGTCGAGGTGTGGAGACCCAAGACTGTTCCACACTGCGCTGTCGCGCGTCATTGGATTGTTACACCAACTTTCGTGCCTGAATTTATTGGCGACCAGCATCAGCAATGTCGCATAGTTGATGACGTCTGTATTCACCAGCGAATACCGCCACCTATAGGACCGGGACGTATATTGCTAGTGGTCTCCATGGAGGCCAGAAGGTCTGCCAATGTGAATGCTGGCCAGCGTGAACCAGCAACCGTTTTCAGAATCAGTTCTAATCAAACGGATTGCAGTGTGAATCCGCCCTTAGAAGAGGTCCGGGCACCCAAGGCTGCAATGCCAGCCTGACAGGGTGTCGTGTGTTCAAAACCCCGTTCCTGATGACCTTTGCTGCAGGTCACTCCCCATCTCACTCCTCATTTCCTGTCAGTCTACTGTCCTGTCAATAAAGGCATAAAAGCCCCAAAATAAATAATTCAAAATAAATAAATACAAGGATTTCTCTAGGTTGTGCATTTCCATTCAGGTTTTTGAAACGGCCAATTGTTCAATAACGTGAAGTGAAGTCACTAAGCAAGCAAAGCTGGGAAAGGGCAGCAACACAATTGCAGTTACAGATTGGGGCTTTAAGGCAATCTGCAAAGGTTGTGTAAGAAACTCATACATACATACTGTAGTCTATATATTATGAATGAATATATGCTCCACCTTTGAATCCTACATCTGTTACAGTGTGAGTAGTACTGATGGGCAAGAAAGAAAGAAAGAAAGAAAGAAAGAAAGAAAGAAAGAAAGAAGTACGCACGCCTGGGAAGTGCGTTGCTATGGGAAGATGCTACAGTATGATGTAACTTCATATGGGAAAGAAGAGAGTGCACTAAACACATTCCTGTCCTGTGGGTGCCTCATTAGGGGTGTGAGTCATCCTCGGGTGCAGAAATCGAGTGAATGCAAATGAGACGTGATGGAAAGTATCTCCTCGGGTGGCACAGCAGCATGCCGTGAGCGTGAGCTCTCTCTCTCTCTCTCTCCATCCCTGACTATTGTACAATAAATCACTGCTGTGTCAATGGCTTCACCAGCTTCACCATGGAAACCCCAGCTGGAGGTGACGTGACCCACACCCCTCTCATAAGACATGGATTAGAGGAGGATCGCACACTGTGGTCTCTGTGTTGTGCTCGCTGCCCAGACAAAACACACAGGGGCCTATATATTGAGGACGAGAGGCTAGAATCAACAAAATGATTGGTTGGCCCCCCTGTTTGCTCTGCTGGATGTGTGTATATAGACCGGCATACCCTTGGGGGTGTGCTGTGATTGCACACACGCGCTGTATCTTTGTGTATTTTATTAGAACCGTGCGCCTGCCGAGGGGAAAAAGGTAACTCCGTTAAATAAGGTTTATTAAACCAATGGTGAAAAATATTCACATGATGAAATGACAATTGATTTGTATATTCGTCAATTCAAATTCAACGCGTCACCGCCATTGACAAATATATCCGGATTATCCGCCAATTGGTGTTTGTTCAGTGATCACACAAGTTAAGAGTGTCTGCCCTGAGACTGGGAGGTCGGGAGTTCGATCCCCGGCCGGATCATATCAAAGAAAAAAATAAATGGGACCCAGTGCCTCGCTTGGCACTCAAGGGTTGGATTGGGGGTAAGACCCTGTGACCAAGCGACTGACCCTGCGACTAATGTCAACCAAGCTGCCTCACGCTACAGAAACAGGAGACAGGCTCCTGCCCTATGGGCCTCAATGGCTTGCATGCTTACTTGACTTCCACCGTATGAAGCTTCCTAGGTTGCTAGAGTGACCGATCCAACCGGAAATAACGTAATCCGGATTGTTTTTCTCTACGTCCGTTCCAATGTTCCAAACAGAATCAGAATAACTTATTTATCTTCAAAGGTCAAAAGAAGCATATATCCAACAGACCATAACGAAAGAACGGATGATTGCGGATACAATTCTTCTTTTCCGAGTGAAAGGAGAAAACTTCATCGGACCTTACAGACAGCCTTTGTTTACATCCTAGTAAAAAAAACACTGAAAAACCCTAGCCGAGGCGGCTGAATAAATACATTAATACCTGGCAATCAATGTGTTAAACATTGTCTGTGTGTGTGTGTGTGTGTGTGTGTGTGTGTGTGTGTGTGTGTGTGTGTGTGTGTGTGTGTGTGTGTGTGTGTGTGTGGGCCGGGGGGGGCGCAATACTGTATAGCTATCAAATGTACTGTATGATTCTACATACTCATTTGACATTGTATAATTTGGATAACATCATAAGTTGTCCTTGCTCTGGGGATGTGCAGAATACAAGATGGAGGCCCTGAGGTTACTAGGATCACTGTCAGCACATTAATCTGAATTTAAAACCAACAGATTAATGAGTGGGTGATGCCATATTGTCACCTGGGTGGTGCCATCCTCAAGCGCTGGAATGAATTGAAAAGGCAATCGTGAAAATGGATGGGGTCTTCCATAATACCATATCCATAATACTGTGATGTGGTGTCAACAATAACCAATTGTCAGCAATGTGACATAATCGATTATTATAGCCGTTTTATACAGGCTGCAGGTAAATCCGTGGCAGGTAAATACAACTTGCGGGAAGGGGGAGTTTGCATTTTGCTTGCCCGACCGGACGAGTGCGTGTTTGAGTGGGGACGTAAACATCTTTAGTTGGTTAATAGTAGCTTATAAACACAACATGAGTGAACTTGGCCAACGCGCTCTGTCGCTTTTTCTCTCTCCTTCCCTCTCACTCACTCTCACACACACACGCACACAGTCAACGTGCAGTGGCTCTTGCTCCAGGGAAACTACAAGGCAAGCTCACGAAGAGTTGTTTAAATTTCAGCTCAATGAGCTTCAAGTAGAAAAAACGTTGCGACTATTTAACGGGCGGGTGTATGTGTGAGATGAGCACGGCTGCATGCATCACACCCCACCCGCGTCCCGTGATACATAAACAAAAAACACCAGTGTTTTGTCGCATGTACTGCGGTCCTAGTCCCTGACCGACTTGTGATATAAGAATGAAGCAAGCGGTTTATAAGCCTTCCATCCTTATAGCTGTGACAGCCCAGTGTTTGGAGAACGAAGTGGAGCTGCCTGTCAGCATAATGTGTGTCAGTCAGACCAACGTAAACCCTTGATGTCCGGTCGGAGGACTTCAACATCAGAGTGCTTTGTTGAGTTATGGGAAAGTAAGAGTTTTATGGTCTGTGGAATGTAAAATTACAGCACATTGGCCTATAATGTGAATGTGAATCCATAAATTCATAGCTATTTGGATATTTGGCATAAATATTGTATTCAGTATCTGACTGCTTGTATTGACTGACTGACTGAATTTCAAATCAAATCGTTACCTGGTGAATCAAATTGTGAGAGCAGTGCGAATGCACACCTCTACTGTGAGGTATAGTTTCAAAACTCAATCGTCAGTGGACACTCACGTGCACACGCACGAAGCTTCCGAGGCTCTTCAAAATTAAAGCATAGGTGAACGACGGCAGCAGCAACAGCTAGAAATGTTAGAAACCTTGGCTTCCCATGTGTTAAGGGGCCCCAGTGTTCCCAAAAGTTCCCCAACTCACGGATGTGATGCACATCAGACATTTATTTGCCAGTGTTGTGATTTGACAGGATCCTTGGAGAGTAACATTCATAAATACGTCTTCTTATGCAAAATGGCAAAAATGTGCACATACTGTATTCTGGAATGGAAAATAGTAAGCCTATCCAACATATTCCTCTGTAGCTGACACCAATATCTGCAACAACCACTATCTTAGTGGGACTTGATGGTAAAATATAAAATATAGCATGTGTGGGATGTTTTCCAAAGTGTCAAATTTCAAGAATATGAGAACACTTTTTGGTACTGTATCTTTGTCAGAGAGAGCCCAAGTACATTATTGACCTTTAAAATGATCAGTATGATCCAATATTCGTGGTGAAATGTCTCAACCCGAAAAAAATAAATGGGACCCAGTGCCTCGCTTGGCACTCAAGGGTTGGATTGGGGGTAAGACCCTGTGACCAAGCGACTGACCCTGCGACTAATGTCAACCAAGCTGCCTCACGCTACAGAAACAGGAGACAGGCTCCTGCCCTATGGGCCTCAATGGCTTGCATGCTTACTTGACTTCCACCGTATGAAGCTTCCTAGGTTGCTAGAGTGACCGATCCAACCGGAAATAACGTAATCCGGATTGTTTTTCTCTACGTCCGTTCCAATGTTCCAAACAGAATCAGAATAACTTATTTATCTTCAAAGGTCAAAAGAAGCATATATCCAACAGACCATAACGAAAGAACGGATGATTGCGGATACAATTCTTCTTTTCCGAGTGAAAGGAGAAAACTTCATCGGACCTTACAGACAGCCTTTGTTTACATCCTAGTAAAAAAAACACTGAAAAACCCTAGCCGAGGCGGCTGAATAAATACATTAATACCTGGCAATCAATGTGTTAAACATTGTCTGTGTGTGTGTGTGTGTGTGTGTGTGTGTGTGTGTGTGTGTGTGTGTGTGTGTGTGTGTGTGTGTGTGTGTGTGTGTGTGTGGCCGGGGGGGGCGCAATACTGTATAGCTATCAAATGTACTGTATGATTCTACATACTCATTTGACATTGTATAATTTGGATAACATCATAAGTTGTCCTTGCTCTGGGGATGTGCAGAATACAAGATGGAGGCCCTGAGGTTACTAGGATCACTGTCAGCACATTAATCTGAATTTAAAACCAACAGATTAATGAGTGGGTGATGCCATATTGTCACCTGGGTGGTGCCATCCTCAAGCGCTGGAATGAATTGAAAAGGCAATCGTGAAAATGGATGGGGTCTTGTCTGGTCTTTCAAATGTGTCTACATGGAACGTGATTGAAAGACATGATTTAATGGATGTTAGTTGGGGAAAAAAGGTACCAATAAAATAATGGCAAGGGCAGTGTCCACAAATCAGTAGAAATATGCCACCCACAAGAAGGTGTTGCAGCACTATATTGGCGTGTCCTCGATTTCGAGCCAGCAATGCAATGTCAAATGCGCAGTCAGGGGAATTCTTTCTGGTGGCTTTTTTCACTGTTTCTACTGTACATAATGTATTGTACACCGTGGATCTTACAAAAGATAAAGGAGGCTTGGACTACTCGTGTAGCGGTCTAGGCACTATAGGCTGCTGTTCAGTGTTGTATTGGTGAATTTATCTTTGGGAGTACGCTATTTTACTGACACGCTCACGTCGCTTAACACCTACACTTAAGGGGTTAGCAGGTCAGACAATGGACTATTGATATGCACCCAGGCTCGTTCCCATGTTAAATCACCTGATGTGACACAGCTGATACAGCTTTTGAAAATGTTGTTGAGGTGTGAAGTTAAGGGTAGTTTTTAATGGATGTGTGTGCATGCTCCTGCTCGAAAGGATTCGGGATCTGGCAGAATGTAATATGAAACAATTATATCCTGTTTGTGGTGATGTTTATGAGCATCCCTTTAATTATTTCAAGCATGACAGATATTGATGCTTATAAACATCCTGATCCCACTTTACTGTTTGCGTTATTTTTCTGCTTATACGAGAAATACACATTCATTCACGACGGTTCAAATTACCATGAATAAATGTATGTGATCGTAAACAGGATATCACCAAAATGTGTAATCCATAATACTGTGATGTGGTGTCAACAATAACCAATTGTCAGCAATGTGACATAATCGATTATTATAGCCGTTTTATACAGGCTGCAGGTAAATCCGTGGCAGGTAAATACAACTTGCGGGAAGGGGGAGTTTGCATTTTGCTTGCCCGACCGGACGAGTGCGTGTTTGAGTGGGGACGTAAACATCTTTAGTTGGTTAATAGTAGCTTATAAACACAACATGAGTGAACTTGGCCAACGCGCTCTGTCGCTTTTTCTCTCTCCTTCCCTCTCACTCACTCTCACACACACACGCACACAGTCAACGTGCAGTGGCTCTTGCTCCAGGGAAACTACAAGGCAAGCTCACGAAGAGTTGTTTAAATTTCAGCTCAATGAGCTTCAAGTAGAAAAAACGTTGCGACTATTTAACGGGCGGGTGTATGTGTGAGATGAGCACGGCTGCATGCATCACACCCCACCCGCGTCCCGTGATACATAAACAAAAAACACCAGTGTTTTGTCGCATGTACTGCGGTCCTAGTCCCTGACCGACTTGTGATATAAGAATGAAGCAAGCGGTTTATAAGCCTTCCATCCTTATAGCTGTGACAGCCCAGTGTTTGGAGAACGAAGTGGAGCTGCCTGTCAGCATAATGTGTGTCAGTCAGACCAACGTAAACCCTTGATGTCCGGTCGGAGGACTTCAACATCAGAGTGCTTTGTTGAGTTATGGGAAAGTAAGAGTTTTATGGTCTGTGGAATGTAAAATTACAGCACATTGGCCTATAATGTGAATGTGAATCCATAAATTCATAGCTATTTGGATATTTGGCATAAATATTGTATTCAGTATCTGACTGCTTGTATTGACTGACTGACTGAATTTCAAATCAAATCGTTACCTGGTGAATCAAATTGTGAGAGCAGTGCGAATGCACACCTCTACTGTGAGGTATAGTTTCAAAACTCAATCGTCAGTGGACACTCACGTGCACACGCACGAAGCTTCCGAGGCTCTTCAAAATTAAAGCATAGGTGAACGACGGCAGCAGCAACAGCTAGAAATGTTAGAAACCTTGGCTTCCCATGTGTTAAGGGGCCCCAGTGTTCCCAAAAGTTCCCCAACTCACGGATGTGATGCACATCAGACATTTATTTGCCAGTGTTGTGATTTGACAGGATCCTTGGAGAGTAACATTCATAAATACGTCTTCTTATGCAAAATGGCAAAAATGTGCACATACTGTATTCTGGAATGGAAAATAGTAAGCCTATCCAACATATTCCTCTGTAGCTGACACCAATATCTGCAACAACCACTATCTTAGTGGGACTTGATGGTAAAATATAAAATATAGCATGTGTGGGATGTTTTCCAAAGTGTCAAATTTCAAGAATATGAGAACACTTTTTGGTACTGTATCTTTGTCAGAGAGAGCCCAAGTACATTATTGACCTTTAAAATGATCAGTATGATCCAATATTCGTGGTGAAATGTCTCAACCCGAATATCTGTTATGTTATGCATGGGCTGATGCCTTGTGGGGGAAATATGTCCTTTGAAGGATGTGTATCGTCAAGATTATTAATTAGTCCCCCCAGGAATCCGCGGAGAAAAAGTCTTGATTACGCGGAGAACAATCGTGATTCTGCGGAATTCTGCAGAGAACAATTCTTGATTCCGCGGACATTAAAAAACTACCTAAAATGACCAGTTATCAAGCTAAGAATTATATAGTTCTAATAATCAAGTAAAACCCTTCATGAAATAGCTACAATTAATTGTAATTAGTGGTTAGAATAATTGAATATTCAAATAATCATTTTTGAGAATAAAAATCTAATATTAAATCTATTTTTTTATTGTTATTGTTTTTAATAAAATTACTTTCTGTTGCAAAGACTATATTGTCATCCACACCATGCCCATAGTAACCACATTTTAGAGGATAGCCTACCTACTACCTAGTATGGGTGTAATATTTATTTATTCTCTTCTGCATTAGCATTGTCATTGCCAGAACCATAGAGGCATAGAGAGGAATTATAGTTCAGGGGACAGGTTTCTGTCAGGAATGTCTGTGGGACCGGACCATCCAGCAGTGCAACTAGCAGGAGGCAGAGTGACTTGAGAGAGAGAGTGGTGTCACCGAGGGGTCAGAAAATGAACTGCGTTGTGTTTCAGCTCTAAAGTGACAAGCGGGAGATTAAATAACACGAAACAGGTAATTTCAAGCATGGGTCACAGACCTCATCCCTCTTTAAGTAGGTGTTAAGACTGGCTGTCCCTATGGAGGACCGCTTGTCCATGGAGTAGTTCACCCCCAAAATGACTTTTTTTTTTCTATTGATTACTCACGCCATGGAGAGTAGAGTTCAATAATATTTTTAGTTTTTTGTCACTTTCCTAAGACAAAAAATGTATTCGAGTAAATTTACCCCCATTGATTCCGGATGGGGACCCGTTTCGAAACGGGTCCCCATCCAGAACGAATGGGGGTAAATTTATTGTTATCATATTTTTGTCTTAGGAATGTGACAAAAAACTAAAAATATTATTGAACTCTAGTCTCCATGGCGTGACTTTTGGGGGTGAACTACTCCTTTAACACATGAAAGGCGGAGTGGGGGAAACCGCCGTATTATTCTAGAAAAGATATAATACCAGCATTCACAATTTGCAATAATCCTCTTAAAGTCTATCCACATCATGAGACATACGGTACACCTACTTAGTACTACAGCAGACTTGATTTAATACATGCATCACCCCTGCCACTTATCATGAAACTGGAGGCAGTCCAAGTAATAGCATTGGCCAAGGTACAACATCAATTCTCCAATGTGTACATGTTCCACGAAAGTCACTTTGTGATTTGACTGATTAGACTGTACACCTAGAGAGACAATGGACTGGTCTAAACACACACACACACACACACACACACACACACACACACACACACACACACACACACACACACACACACACACACACACACACACACACACACACACACACACACACACACACACACACACACACACAACTATAAACTATATTTCACAGTAAATGTGAGGGTGGTCTAGGTGTTCCCAATTTAGAATGGGCATATATTACTATGAGGCTTTCCTCCAATCTGTTAAATATGTTGAACAATGATGACCAGTATGTGAGAAAACTTGGTCATATCATCTCTGTTCCTGGACATAAAAAGACGTACGGTATGCTGGCCCCCCTTAGCCTGGTCCAGAGCGTTAGCGAGTTCGGCTCAGATATAGGACAAGGAATTCCACTGCCCTGCGAGGGCTCGACTTTAGGGTAGCGTCATTAATTCGGCTGTTCTCGGCGCTGCCGAGATTTTGTGACTCCCCAAACTGAACTAAAATAAATTCAGCTATAAAAGTGGAGTATGTATCGGCCCTTAGAGAGAACTTGCTAAAACTCTGGACCAGGGCTAGGTCCCCCTGGCACGTGGCTCGGATCCTAGCTTCCTAGGCTTCAAGAGGAAACTTAGTGGGAAGCAGGACAGTCGCTAACCCAGCTTCGGTGTGGTCAGACTGGCCGGACTTAAATGATCTGTGCTGCTGGGCTGAAGTTACCTTGGAGTGGTTAGGGTCTAACTCTGAGGTTGTGGCCATCTCGGAGGATTTTATATCTGACCTCGGTATAACAACAAAGGCAGAGGCAACAATGGACTGAACTGAGACTGCAAGTGAAGACAGCATCCATTCTGTCTCTCTGTGTTTAAAAATGTTGCCATAGATAGCGCATTGTTGTCTTTACCTTGAAAGCGAGGTTGCAGGTTTTACCATGTAACCTTAATCTCTCCATCTGTTTTCCAGGAAATCATGCTCCTCACTGTAAACATCATGGTCATGAACTAATAGCTGAAACCATGTCCCACATCTTAAATGGGTGGTGCCATGTATACAGGGGACTCTACATAAGTAGGCATGACAGAATAGTGGGCTTGATATAAAAAGATGTCTCTTCCATTTTCAGGTCCTCCATCATGCTATATAAGCTTTCTACTGTGAAGCCAAGCATGTTTAGTCTGTGTAATGATGATTCTGTGTTCTCTAACATTTCATCATGCGCACGCTCACACACACACACACACACACACACACACACACACACACACACACACACACACACACACACACACACACACACACACACACACACACACACACACACACACACACACACACACACACACACACACACACACACACACACACACACACATATAGCATTTGTCCGTCAAGTCAAATAAAATCAGGCCAATGAGGTACATTGTGTTCCCCTGTTTGTGTTTACAGTAAAAAGTTACATTTTAGATACACTCTGTATAGATTCTGTAAATAATCTTTAAATAATGTTGCACTATTTGAAGCATATCACCTGTCATAGTCAGGGGAGTCAAGATTGAAATTCAACACCCCTAGGAGAATCTTTGACAGCTAGGGTAAAGGCCCATTCCCACTGGGCCAGATAACAGATATCTGGAGAAATATCTCCAGATATCTGTTATCTGGCCCAGTGGGAATGGGCCTTAATTCTGGGTCTCATTCACTTACTATATACTATACTATAAGGGAATTTAATTTGTTTTGCACGAAAAACATTCATTGGGCTAAAAACAGCCCAAAAAAACGATGGTTTAGTGATGAGTCATCACTTTTCACAGTTGTATGGGGCCCATTTTTGGCCCAAGGGATGTTTTTCATGCAAAACAAATGCTTGCAATGGATTCAGAATAATTAAAAACACCTAGTTAGACCCCTCACCTGCTACTTAAAGCATATTTTTGGGAGTAATTTTTTCCCTTATAAGTGAATGAGACCCAGAATTACCATAGCTGCCAAAGATTCTCCTAGGGATGTTGAATTTCAATCTTTGTTAGATATGTTACTAGACACCTTTACAAACACATTGGTGAAGAAATCGTTTGGTAAGGAATTTATTCCCAGCTTTGACAGGTATTCTGATAATATTCCCTGACTATCAGTGCAATATTCTGTCTAGATTCTGTAAACAAACTCACTGGCAACACTTTGTTCAATAAAACTGGGTGTATAAAACTACTGGGTGTATTTTGTAAACATGAGATCACGATGAAGTGCTCCAACGAGATGAAGGAAAAACAAGAGACATCAGTGAAGTCAATCACCGTACAATCTGCTACAAGTCAACTTCTCTGAATCACACAGCAACCGCTTAATTATGTACCACCCAAGAAGATGCTACAGAAAGCGGGTAGATAGAAATATTCATAATAATAGATTCCATTAAGGTACGCTGTGGGTCTCTGGGTTTCAAGCTGTTAAAATCAGGTTTGGCCGGCAATCTATAACTGACTGCCATTTCTTTAATTGCAGTAAATTGCTGCATCAAAACGATTATGTTCCTTAAGCAATCAGATTGTGTTCTGTGGCAAACCACCTAAGTGTTGTGGAGTATTGAACTTCCAGCACATTACATTGATTTTCTGAATGTTGGCGGTTGGGGCCCGTGGATGATGTGACAGCTGGGGAGGAGACTCTCCTTCAGTGGTGGAAAAAGTGGTCACGTTTTTTACTTAAGTTAAAAGTATCAATACTGCAATTTGGAAATACCCTGTAAAAGTCCAGGATTCAAAATTGACTTGAGTAAAAGTACAAAAGTATTGGTATCAAAATGTAGAAAGTAATCATTAAAAAAAAATCCCATTTCAGTTTTCAAATGTGCAAAATGTATAAACATCTTTTGAAAATAGCAGATCAACAAGCTCACAATGTGTTGCATCACAACGCATTGTGAGCCTGTAGATCAGCTATTTTCGAATGTATATAGTGCTGAAGACATTAATGTACGTATGTTTGTAATAATAAAAATCTACAAAGTAACTAGTAGTGAATAAAGTTTTCAAGTAATTGTAGTGGAGTAAAAGTAAAATATTTGCCTCTGAGATGTAATGGAGTAGAAGTAAAAGTATTGAAAATTGAAAGTAATCCAGTAAAGTAACCTCAGAATTGTACTTAAGTACAGTACTTGTACTAGTAAATATACTCAGTTACTTTACCTAGTAATCCTCCTCAAACTAAAACAAAAAAATAGGACAATCTGTCATTGCTCTGAAGCATACAATAGCTACAATCCTATTTGAAGAATCCCTCATGATAAAATAAAATCTACAAGTATACACAGCACTTTTCTCAGCAAGAGCTCTAGGTAATTGAATCAAATAATGCATTATGCAAAGTAAAGCTTGTGCAATTAAGATGCTGTTTGGTTGGCTGGCCTTGGTCTTGTGAGTATCAACACGACAACTCTAATCTCTAATCAGATGTTGAATCACAGCTGCGATACTGCATAGCAACAGGAGACGTCCTGGAGGAGTGGGATGCTGTCTATTTTCCTATTTTCTGCGCTTTCTGTTTTTTACCCCGTTTTTCTTTTTTGTTTAACCCAATTACATTGTCGAATGCACCGACTGTGTACTGGTCAGGTGTTACGCCTCCTTTTGAAAAGTGGGTCACCACACAGTCTTTCAGATGTGGAAATGCATTGTGCTCAAAACAGAGGCTTGCTATTTTGTACACCAATACAATGGGGGGAAAATGAGTGACACACATAAGAAGCATTTGCTTATGGAGTCGTAGAGAATATAAAGAGCCTGCTTTTCCCCGACATCACAGGGTTCTTTACCTAGTGATCGGATGTCTTCCTCTGACCTTGGGGACTGCCAATTTTCCACTACAGGATCCATCCGCCAAATTATCCTGGAGCAAAATACACAAAGTCAATGCATGGCTGGTACCTTTCATATCTAAAAATAAATCCTATAAGATAACCTTTCAACAGAGCCCCTAAGCTCGGCTGCACAAAGTAAAGGCATCCCTTTCCGCTAATAAACGAACACAGAGCTGCCGCCACCTGAGACCCCTATTGTCTGAAAATCAGCGTATGAAATTCAATTCAGGGAGTTTTCACCACAAAGCAATGGGGTAATCAGTGAGTGATGCTCCCTGTGTGAAAGCCCAGGCTGGCTGCCTGTGCAAGGTGTGCACATACACACACACACACAGCTTTGTTAAGAAGTTCACCCATGAGCTTCTCTGTTTTACCGCACCGATGCGCTCTTCCCTCAACATCTTACCCCCGAGCCATCAAGCGGAGAGAGGCACTTTGGAAGCTACTGAAGTAGGGCAGATGACAGTTTTCTGTGTCCCCTTTGTCAGCTCTACTGTGCCGCCTTATTATAACCAGCCGCGCACTGCTGTTTCCTTCACGATATGGATCATAGGATCATGCAAATGCAGTTCATCACTCGCTTTTTTAATGGCAGACCCCTAATTCACTGCTCCCATGAGGCATACATTTTTGTTAATTTAATCTCATATCATCTCACATAATTTAAATATTAGCAGGAGGGTAAGGCTGTATGTAATTAAATGATGCATTAACTCAAGTTACAGAGACCAAGTGTCCATGTTTGCGATTTTTGCGTTGTGTGCGTGCATACGTCATAAAGACCAGGGATAAACATTGTAAATGGCCCGCTAGCCAGCACTATTTAGAACCTCCAGGCCAGCAGAATGCACCTTCCACTTGCCTACTTTGGCCTGTAAAATGAATGCCATGAAAAAAAGCCAGAATTCTAGTTCACATTTCCATGCAGGCACACTGGTGTTTTGTAAAATTGTCTGGTTAATTACAACATAGCGTTAACACATCTGTTGCCATGGCTTATTTCTGTCTGTACTGTGCTCTTGCCATGTTTTTGACCAACTTCGAAGACAGCCTCAGCATTCAGTTTTATCGTGACAAAATCACACAACACACCGAATGAAAGAGGAGATTCTCTAGTTTCACCCGGTCCAAGAACCATGTTTCTACGATGTTCGCTTCTGTATTTATAGGCCAGACAAAAAAAAAAAAGCGGCCAAAAATGACCCCTTTTTAGACCTTGTTTTGAGAAAAACAGCTTTTAGTGAATGATACTGTATCAGGCTGAAAACTCACTTGATCTTTTTAGCTTTGACTTCAATGACTTCAATATTGTATTTACAGTATTTTTCCTTCAAAGAAATACAAAAGAATAAGACAAATAAGTGTTTTTTATTTTGTTTCTTTACCGTTTTCAATCAAGTGTATTCTTGCTAGTTCAGTGTTTCTCTGGCTTGTTCACATTGTTTCTCACATTGTGCGTGTGCACGCGTGCATGCGTGCGCCTGTATGTGTGCACGTTCACAGTTCAGAGTCTGCATGCGTGCTCGTGTGCGTGTGCATGTTCACAGTTCAGAGGCTGCGTGCGTGTTCACAGTTCAGAGGCTGCGTGCGTGCACGTGTGAGTTGAGATGAGGCCGGTCAGAAACAGCGGGCAAGGAAAGTTTTCAGTTCTCCAAAGGGAAGTCAGTAGGCTCCTCTGCACGAACCACTACCTATAAATATAGAAAAATAAAATCCATTTACAATACAATGTGTCTCACACGCACACGCACACACACACACACACACACACACACACACACACACATGTTCTCTATCCCTCTCTCTCTCACACAATAAAATACATTTCCTCTATCCCCCACACACACACACACACACACACACAATACATTTTCTTTCTATCCCTCCCTCCCTCCCTCTCCTTCATTTCTCTCCTCCCTCCCTCTTTCTCACACACACACACACACACACACACACACACACACACACACACACACACACACACACACACACACACACACACACACACACACACACACACACACACACACACACACACACACACACACACACAAACCAAGAGAAAACATTTTCTCTCTCTCTTCCTCCCCCCTCCTCTCTCTCTCACACACACACACAAACCACAATAACCGTTTTACTAAACAATAATCTTACCTTCAGGGGCATCACGTGACACATGATGGTCATCATCATTATCTCCAACAGTATCGTCTGATTCTGAGTCTAAATAAATAACAGATGGGAGGGGGAAAAAAGCACAAATCAATTTACACCTTTAGCCTAAAAGTTTTAGGGGTTTAGAAGACACATTTATCCTACCCAGAGCAACTTAGATTATAAAACATACATTGATTCATCTGACGATTATATATAGGCTATATATATATATATATATATATATATTCTGAGAGCTGAATGGACTCTCCGACATCTGTGAATGATTGAATAGATACATTCTAAATGTAATCGTGGATCACTACTATACCGGCAGTTCGCGATACAAATACAACTTCAGAAACAGAAGGGGGGGGGGAGAAAGAAAGAAACATTTACCTAACGAGCTGCTGGTTTGGCACGTTCACGACGGGGCCTGTGTGTGGGCTGCGGGCCGTCCCCGCAGCCAGCTGGGGAGAAGCGACCGGGTCCGCCTCTGGTGGTTCTGGCTCCGGTTCTGGCTCACAGAAACCTCCGACTCAGTGTCAGGCCTCGGGGCAGAATGCTGTATTGGCTGTATAGGGCTCTCTCATAGGGCTCGATCATCATGTCCACTCGTCCAGGGCTCAGTGGGTCAACCCGCGGTCGCGGTGTTGCGCTGAGTCGGATTACCTCCGTAGTTGAAGTTGGAACCAGACAAGAACGCGATCCACAGTGAGGAGAGGCCGCCGTCCGATGGCTCCACTATGGACGCGTACATATTGCATTCTGCTCCGAGGTCTCTCGCTCTCTCTCTCTCTGTGACAAATGTCCGACTACAACTCGCTCAAACAGGTATGTTTTAGACTCCATTATATAGGTTCAGGCGATGGATTCTTCCTTTGATCGTGGCTGTTTGTTTTGTATTCCAGGGTCGAAGGAACGCAAAAGTAGATTGTCTAGCTGCTGCTGTAGCGCCACCGTCTTTTGACATTGTTGTGATGACTGATGAAGTAGAAAATGTTTGTCACAGTGACCCACTAATGCCAGGACATTCACAGCAGCCCGTGATAGCACTAGAGTTAGTTGTGATGACGATGATTATGAGGAAGAATATGTTGTTTGTCACCGCGACCGACTAATTCCAGGGCTGCATAGCAGCCCGTGATCTAGAGTTATTGTTTTGACCTGGGGGAAACACCCTGGATTCAATCCATTGGTTTCACACAACAGGGCTTCCACTAATCTGACAATAGCGCCATCGTGTGTAATAAAGGTGCAATTGACTAGCCTAATGCACAAGCAGTTCAAAGCAGTGAAATGCATTTCTGGTTTAGAGCGAGTAATGAAGTTAGATATTTGAGCCATTTGAGCCATAGTTTAGCAATATTGTGGTTCATGGGAAGCATTTGTATTTGTTTTTGCTCACATCACTTGTTGAATATGTGATTTCTGACTTTTTTTTAATCACAGAAGCACCAAAATTTGTCACAAGATGGAGGAGAGTGTAATTAACCTAATTAAGTAATTAAACCCAAACTCGGGAAACTCGGGGTTGGCACAGCGGTCTATTTGAAATCAAACTCGGGAAACTCGGGGTTGGCACCATATGTGTTAATCTAGGAGCCCATCATTATGAGGGTAAATTCTTGACTGTTATTTTTCCATTATTTCAAAGGTTCCTGGGCCAGTAGCTACAAAGGTAGTAGGGCCAATGATTTTGAAAAGTCACTGGGCCAGAGGAACAGTGGCAAATTTCCCTTCATTTCCCTTCCCTTCTAACCCTACAGTGTTTGCCAGATTGTCATGAAATTTGCTGTGCATCGTCATCATGCTCCCCAGAGAATCACTATTGATATTGGTGACCCATGGCTTTTGCTCTTGCACCACCCTTAGGCCAAAATTTCCACATGCATACAAGATATCTATACTGTATCTCAATATCTAATCGCTGGCCTGCAACTCTATGGACTTTGGTGACCTGATAGCCTTTCCTCTAGTAGGGATGTCACCGAATAATCGATTTTCGAATATTCGTTAGATTAATCAATATTCAATTTTAATATTTCATAATCGAAAATCGAAAAAATATTATTTTTTTTTTATTTTTTTTATACTATTTTTTGGCTTAGTTAGTTAGTTTCAACCAATATATAGAATATAGGCTAACAATAGTATTAATGATAATAGTAAATGGCCATTGATTTATTATTCACACCAGCACCAACTGTAAACTGTGTAGACAGAGTGAAGGAGCACAGCAGAGTGGCAGCTGCCTGCTACACACTCCCCCCCCCCCCCTGTCTCAGACACAGGTGTGATTGATTCAGGCTTGATTGTTTGGTACTTGGTGGCCATCATCAAAGAAAAGGGAAAACAGCGTCCTCTGTATTGTAAAGCATCACAGAATCTGTTCTTGAGAGATTAGGTGAACAGTACACTGGCACACTAAAAAGAAAGATGAAGAGTAGTAGTTAGGCTACCAATTACCTGAAGAGCCATGTTGTACATATGTAAATGTGCATTGAAATCCAGTAAAAAAAAAAAAATCACACCTTGTTGTGAACTGAGTGGTGGTCAAATAAAAATAGTCAAATAAAAAGAGTCAAATACATGGATTGCAATCCGCGACGCGTTGTGAGCTTGTAGATCAGACACATTTTGTCACGGAACACGCCGTGATGAAGAAGTATAAGCCAGGATTTACTTGGGTGATGTGATGTGTGTTGAACGGACGGACGGACGGACGGACGGACGGACGAGGCTGCAGTGCAGACTGCACACAACAGCGCCGAAAAAGGTAAAGTAGTGGGAACACAAGCAGGAAGCTCCATTCAGCGGCAGCCACTTCCAATCAAAGCACAACATTGCGTATACCTCAGCGTCGGACTTTTCTCCGTGCTCAGAGTTATGTCACCCAGTCGCGGACGTGTGTGTGTGTGTGTGTGTGTGTGTGTGTGTGTGTGTGTGTGTGTGTGTGTGTGTGTGTGTGTGCGTGCGTGCGTGCGTGCGTGCCCTCCTTGCAACGTGTGTGAGAGAGAGTGTTGAGTGAGTCTGCCTGCTCAATAGCGCCCCTCCTTCAACGTGTGTGTGTGTGTGTGTTTGTGGTCTGTGTGTGTGGTCAAGAGAGGTATGACAGGCGACAGACATACAGACAGACAGACACGACATCGTGAAACCCAATTACAGGAGTGGCGGTGAGACCACCACTCAAAAAAACAGAAGAAATTTTTTTTTTTTTTTTTTTTTTTTATAAAAAAATAATAATAATAATTAATTATCCATTTTCGAATAATATTCGATTATTGCTATAGAATAATCGATTTTGATAAAGGTCCATTTTTGACATCCCTATCCTCTAGTAGTGCCTTTCTTCAGTGAATATAAATGTGATATATGCCACCCGCTGCCAAATTCTGCCTGTAATAATAATTGTAGATTTAGATGGTAAGGTCCCCACCACTTAATCACTTTACGACCGTCAGGCTAAGAGTTGACTATTTTATGTTATTGTTATGATAAAGATTGTATTTTGTATTCTATTTTTATATTTGATGTAAATTATGTGTATTCATGTATTATGTGTTTTTTTATGTTATTCATTATTTGTCGATTTGTGTAAGGCAGGAGTGGGCAACTTTGATGATGGCGAGGGCCACTATATTTCCACCTTCACTCCAGAGGGCCACTATATTTCCACCTTCACTCCAGAGGGCCACATTGCATATTGCTACGTCCTACCTTGTCGTTCTAGCATCTCATAAAAAAGAAGCAAAAATAGCAGATCTACAAGCTCAAAACGCATCGCGCTGCGATGCGTTTTGAGCTTGTAGATCCGCTATTTTTGCTTCTTTTGAATTGGAATCCTGAATTATTTGTTGTTATTTTTTTAATTGGAATCCTGAAATGTAACATTTTGATTTAATTTCAATTTACTTATATACTCACGTTAACTTTATGAACCTAAATACAAAAACAATGGACATACATATGGAAAATACATTTTAATACTACTATACTATTCATTAAGCTACTAATATATAATGACGGAATAAAAGCAGATCATGGTTGTAATTGTAACAGCTGAAATCAATAATATATCAGTATCCTGGTATTAACCAGTGGGCCGCATTAAGTGAAGGTGGGGGCCGCATGTGGCCCCTGGGCCGCCAGTTGCCCATGTATGGTGTAAGGGGACCTCAGTATAGAAATAAGCAGATGACTTTTCTGCGTACAGCATATTATACTTGATTGTCTTTTTAACCTTCTCTGTGTTGGCTGAAAGCAATTAAATACACCAAAGGCTACTGTATAATAGACCCCCCCACCCTCTCTCTATATGCCTCCCTTGCTATGTCCATACTTGGCTCCAATCGATTTGTGCCATCATGGGGGATCTGATAAGTGAAGTCAGACACAAACTGTTCCTTAACAACGCAGATTTGTGCATTTTGAGAATACCTGTGTGCCTGCCTGTCGTTGCTTTGACAACGTCTTGAAAGTCCATATGGACCCACCACAGACAGACACCGCCTGCCACAACAATGGACACAGGCTGAATCTTTTTTTCTGTGGCCTCTCAGCCTTTCATGAATTTAGTTTTGCAGAACAAAAGGTGTAAACATTGAAAGTGAAATATCAAAAGTACTATTAATAATAGCATAATTAAAGCAGTAATAGAGTCGATATAACAGTGGCTTTACAACAATAGTTGCACGTTAGTTGTAAAAAAGGAATCCCCCAATAACTTCTTTACTACTGAACTCCACCATTGGAGACATTTGCAACACATCAAGCAGACGGCTGCCTCAACAGACGGCCATGATTTCAACCGCATTATAATCCAACTAAGACACAACAAATGCAACCATAGTAGGCAAGTAACAACTGCAGATAAGCCTACCAATATTTTGTATTTGTCCAGGCTCTGAATTGTGGCCTACATCTTGGCACAAAGCGTTCAAAGTTTGTTGTACGCCCAGGGTCACATTGGCCAAGCTTTGTGGGACGCTTAACAAAATTAACTAAAAAAATACACCACACAGATCACACAAGGGGTTATTTTTTACTTTTATTTTAGCCTGCTGTTGTACTGCAAAATCTCTGGAGACAGATTGCTGTGTCAGTGAGGCATCCCTGGTCTGGATGAATATTCGGCTGTCAGGGGGTTCTTGTCACTTTGCCCAGGGAAAATCAGAGCACTTACAGGTGACAGTGACAGGGCGCAGGCTGGCGAACACAGCAGAGAGATTGTGTGGCAGAGCGTGTGACTCTCCAGGCTTATCATGAGCCTGTGTTATGCTCCTTATTTACCAATGTACCCGTCCACCAGATATCTCTCCTAATTAGGTCTCCCCGGGTGAGAGCAGGCATCTGGGCTGTTTGCTCATGAAAGAACTAAATGATGTCCTATTGTGCGATATGCCAGAATCTCAACAGGCACGCACATGTGAAACTGGGCACACACAGACACAGGTGATTTGGTAATGAACACGAACATTCTTTCATACCTAATTGTGAGGAAGATGGAATGCTGCAGATAATAACATGACTGCAGGGGCCAACATTTGTGTGTTTTAATTGGGAGGCACTGTCTTATTAGAGCTATCACTCCATCTAGTGGTTGCTGTAACTTTTTATGGGGTGAACAAATGGGGGCACTGCATTGCACACACTGCACCAACATGGCTAGAGTGTTCCCTGTTGCTTGTGCAGCACATTTCCTATTTGTGAGGTGCAATGTCACAAAGACGTTTAAGTCTAGAGAGACACTTTCTGTTTTTTAACCAGGCTACAGTCAGTCAACTTGATGGCCAAACGATCCATTCAACACGTTGTCCAAATGCTTAATTTATGCGAATCGCACTCCGATAGTGGCAGATGGCTCACAATGTGAGCTTGTAGATTGGCAAGTTTACACCGCCGCACGACAACGTATAAATCTGTCCATCAAATTAATTTATGCAGGACGCCCGTGAACATCTGTCTAAACAGGAAATTGATCTCCACCTTTGTGTGCGTGTTGATAAGCTTTCATTGGCCTGACTAGCCACAATATGTGAAAATCAATGGGGCCCTGAAAAGCCCAATAGACTCGTAGCGCCAGGGCCGTTTATCCTGCTGCGATCTTTAAACAGACCCAGAGAGACAGAACGTGCTCTCCAGCACAACAGCAAATGAAGAGAGCAGCAGCTACTCAGCAGCTCAGCAGACATCTGAAATATACAACTGATCCTTTAACAAAGTGGGGGTTTTATTAGTGTAAAGGTCTGGGCTACACAAATCAGACTTTTAAAGGACCACTTCAACCATTTTCAAACGGTCTTCATGTAATACAGTGGTTCTCGACCAGTGGTCCAGGGACCACCAGCAGTGGTCTGGAGGCTTTCTTGCTGTGTTTATCCTTTTAGTTGACCTTGAACCAGTGAAATGTAGGCCTACTGTCATGAAACTGTACCTTTTCCTATGCAAACCTTTAATAGTCCTCAATCAATCAATCAATTCCAGGAGGTCCCCGCCTACATTTTGGAGAGTTGGTAACCAATATAGATCTTTAACTCTTGAGAGTGTCAAATCAAACCAAATGGACCCTAACGGGTCCATGCCTTTATTGGATATGACAGTAGACTGACAGGAAATGGGTGGAGAGACCGGGGAGTGACATGCGACAAAAGTCGCCTATGTGATGCCTAAGTGGTATGCACCTGGATTAGTAGGCCAGCGGGCGCTCCCATTGATTATGTTTATAAATAAACGAAAGCTGCCCTGCAGATATAGCCTACAGCTAAAATCATCAAGGTTAAACGGCTGTCTAGAATTAGAAAATAAGGCTTTGTGGTCCTCTGGGGAAGTGGGGGGTTTAGATAGACCATTAGCCTCAGCAATACATGAGATAGAAAAAAAACAGCATCATCTCTAGGCCTACAGTAATACCAGTTGTAGGCCCTGTAGAAATCTGCATCACTTGGCCAAATATGAACGTATAATGAAGTAGCTAATACAATGCAAACACATACACAACACATTAAACAAAGTACTACTTCTGAGCTTATATGTATTAATTGTTTTATTTTGGAGAAGCACCACCAGACCAAGTGACCAACCTAGCCAAATCACTGGTTTTCAAAGTGGGGTCTAGCAACCCCCAGGGGTCCTTGAGGGAGTTCAAGGGGGTCCACTCCCCACCCCAGCTAAATGATATTTAGGAACCAATAATGGACCCTTCTATGTAACTCAGAGAGTGTATGGAAACAAATGGACCCTAACGAGTCCATTTGGTTCCATGTGTACACCCTCAGAGTTAAATTAACATTGACTTTACAATATAAATTGGGGTCTCAGAGATAGAAATGCAATTAAAATGGGGTCCGTAGCCTAATGCATGTTAAACTGGGGGTCCTTGAAATTAAAATTGTTGGGAATCTCTGCTAGAGCCGTAAAAAAAACTTCTCTTGGGGGGGGGGGGGTCCGCGGGCTAATAAGTGTCAATTTGGGGGTCCTCTCCTCGACGTGAAAGGTTTGTCACGCGTTTGGCAACCACTGGCCTAAACCTCGCGTCGCATCATGGCCACATAGGCCAGGCGCGGGCGCCAAATAGCCTACTTTAGTAACCTGTCCTATCATGTCATTATCAACAGTGATGGAAAAAGTAGCCAGCTGCGCAAGTAGCATGACTGGCAGTGGCAACACAGCATTGCACTTGAACAAATTAAGCATGATGACATTGAAACAATTAATCAAAAAAAAATAAGCCCTACCTTATACAATCTCGCTACTTCGTCGACACTGCAACTGTGTGAAACTTTTGGAGTGCACCACACCTGCTGCGTCATTTCTGATGTAGGATACTAATTTCTGTATTCCGTTGGTAGGCCTATCTTGTTCATTATCATTGCCAGCGAGCTGTGTTTAGTTTTTACTGAAGAAATAGATTTTGGGGGTAGTCAGCAGCAGTAGGAACCGGTGGCGCAGCATTGAAAAGTAAACAGACTGACTTGGAGGAGTGGCTGACGCCGGAAATTGACAAGGATGTGTGCCCATGTGTGTGCCCCATGGTGTGCCCCTTATGCTGATTAATTGGCGTTTATGTTTTATTAATATAAAAGGCTATAGCCGAATTAATGTTTAAATAAACTGTTATAATGGCAAGACAAACTTAAAATAAATAAACTAACCAGGAAGGAAACCACTCAACTTTTATAATATAATTTCCAATTAAAAGTAAAACAAATAATTAAATAGCCTACAACTAACTGCCCTCACCCTGCACAAAATCATTGCATGGGCAAACAGCATTGAGCTAATTATTTACAGTAGACCTACTATAAAAATATAGGCTAGGCCTACTGAAAATGTTAACTCCATAGCAAACATACATCTAGCCTATAAACTAATTATTTCAATCAATTGTTGCTTTTACTCCATCTAATAAAAGAAAGAGTGGGCTATAATCTAAAAATCCATGCATCTATGAACCCACACTGCACTTCAATTAAAGGCTACAAATATTCCTTTGTAGCTAGGTTAGTAGGCAAGCAAATAAGAGCTCTATATTTATAGAAACAGTGCTACAATAAAAGCCTAGGGAGAAAATACCAATACCATATAGCATATCTACAACATAGACAAGACATTGACATTTAATTCATTTTATTTTTAAACGTATGTCAGAAATACTTAAGAATCTGAACAATAAGACCTATATCCACAGTGAACAGTAGTATATTTACATTAAAAAACATTAGAAAATCGTTCACATTGTAGTAAAGTCACTATTTAACATTTGACACTATATAGCAAGAGAGATGAAAAGTAATTATATACAGCAAATAAGATACAGCAATTAAATACAGCTAATTAAGAAGCTTTAGAATGACTAGCAAGATATCCTTGAGGTAGATTTTGAACTAACAATCAATATCATTATCATTTCATTGGTGGAGTCTATGTACCTTTTTTCTTGTTCGACCTCAAGAATGCATTACTAAAAGGCACACCAAGAAAGGCGACATCAAGAGCAAGTAAGCAATAGAGAAAGTCTTTCTTCTTCACAAACTTTTGGGCAAACAGTGATACAGGTCTTCCATACACCAGACAATAGTCTTTCAAGTCATGTAACACAAAACAAACAGTAATGGGTTTTTAGTCGTACATAAGGATCATCCAGTTAATTCCAGGGTACATTCTAATCTAGAACCTGTTGTACTTCCATTTAAAAAATACATAGCTTTAATAAAGTGCTCAGCAGTAGATGGTGGTCGCTCAATATACTGTAATGAGAAAAAAAAAGTCTGAAAAGTGTTGACAGCAGTGTCCTGAAACTACTTTCAGAGTACCATTTTATAGAACTAGAGACACCAATATCATAAGAACACATAGAAAGATGGAAATAAAAATATTGCCAATGTCAGTGTTTGGTGTTCTATCTACAGCTGTTTCAGAATCTAGTTTAGATTCAACTGTACAAAATATTAAGTCATTTGGAGACACTGTTTCCAAGTTCTCAGCAAATAATGTCCTTTTTGAGTCTCTGCTCAAACTCTTCTCTGACTCCAGTGAAGGGTTCCCTTGACAATATGCCATACATGCAGTAGCACAGTAGTGTAAGTCACAGACTTATTTTTAGTAGGTTTCTTCAAGTCCATCTGAAAAAGAAAGCAGGAAACATTTTAGTAAGTAGTAACTTACATGTGTCTTATATTAGACATCTGTAACAAACAAACACACAAGTTGAAACGTTCTAATAAGTCACACTTGGGGGAGCACAAGTATCGGTATGTGGATAATCCTTTTTTGTCTAATGTAAAAATTCAACATTGATTCAGTTGCTACTCTGTATTGTATAGTAACATTGTACTGTATTACAGTATACTTTACCTTGCTGGAGGCTACGATGTACATAGTGGCTGAGTTGATACAACCCAGTGGTTTGGTCATGGCTTCCCAGCTGTAAAACAAAGGGAGCCATGGCAACATTTTCTGGTATAAACTCCTCTCCGTTAACTGGGTTCGCCGAGGTGGAGGAAAGCCGCCCGGAGGGTTCCTGGCCTAGCACATGCTGGGTTAGGTTGTGTCCGGACACCAGGCCCTGCATATAGCTGCTGGAGACGACCCCGGGACAGGGCATGTCACTTTTCCCTGTGACCACATCCAGCTCCTTCAGGATTCTGTCAAACACGCCATCATCCAGGACCACCTCGGGCTTAAGGTAGGTGACTGCGGAGAGAGCGGGGCGCTCGGGCCAGTCACAGGCGGAGGGCCGGTTCTCTGTGGCCGGCTGTGACGTGTGATGAACCGGGCTCAGGGCACGGTACCGGTCAAAGCTACTGGCCAAGGAGGAGATCTGTTGGGCCAGAATACTGATCTCCACCTGCTCCAAGTCATCAAATTGGAAAGACCCCTGTGATGTGGGGGAGGGGTTTGGAGTGAGAAGGCCAGAAGGTAGATGATGGGGAATATTATGAGCCTGGAAAAAGATGCCCCCTTGTGGCTGAACAAGGTGGGTGAACTCCTCTGGATGCAGGACACTGTCAACCAGGCTGTCACATGTGTCTGACCCAGTCAGAGAGTCTGGAACCACTCGAGCATTGGCTGTACATGCTTGGAAATTGTAGGTGGGAGATGGGCAGGAACTCGGAGAGTGGGCACTGGTCATGTGGACAGCTTCGAAAGACTGTTCCGCAGCTGTTTGAAGGGACTCAGAGGGTGACAGATGAGGGGGGCATCCAGCCTCAGGTTGGGGGTAGTAGGACAGAGAGTCCTCTGGGGATGACGGCATCTGCTCTGTGTAGCTAAAGCCATCCATCAGAAAGCTGGAGCCAGACTCTTCATTGTGCATAGGAGAGCTGGAGGATGCTGGACTGTAGGGGGGGGTGAAGGGAGCCGGATAGTGACCCATGGTTCCAAGAGAAACATCATCTTCAGAGGAGGTATATGACACGTAGTACATGTCATTGTCCGACAGCCTCTTAATCTTGGCACCTGGTTCCTCGTCATGGCTGCTGGAGGTCCTCTGCCTTTTCAACACCTTGGTGAGCTCAGAGCCCTCTGCTTGGGCCACGTGTTGAACCGGGGAGGGACTGCTGCATGCCTGAGACGCTGGTGTGAAAGCATTGCTGCTGATTTTCCGTATGAGGAATCTGGCTTCCGTCTCACTGCAAAAAATGGTTAAAAGAGTTCTAAGTAACTGTAGGCCTATTCATAGTTTTATATGACAATATTATGATCAGTCATATTATCAGTTGGAATGGTGGAAGTGGTTTGTCATACCTGATAGTGAAGTTGGTGCAAGTGATTCTTTGGCAGTCAGACACCTTGGTGGCCTGAGTGTAGACCCAGCTCCATGAGAGATCCTTGTGTTGGAGTCTCAACACCATCTCTACCTGTGAGCCTTCAACTGCCTGTACTGAGATAAACAACAAAACAATGATGGTTACTATCGTGCACATTTTAGAAATCTAGATGCTCACTATATTCACTCATATGAAGGCAAATTTATCTCATCCCAAACTGCTCTGAATGAATGCCAGATTTACATAATACTGTGGAAAGTAAATTTGACATTTTTCTATGGGGTAGGCATACAGTAAAATAATAATGACATAGCTTCAGTTGAGAATAAGTTATTTCTAAAAAATAAATGCTGCCCTAGCAACACACACAAAATAGGCTCAAACTTTGAAACAGATATACCGTATTAATATATCATCATCTAAAAGGTGCGTGGTAATTTATTTATTTTTTCAAAAACATTAAAATATTTACATTCCCCCAAACATTTTCTTAATAAATTGGCATTGCATTAACTGAAATAATTTTAACAACATAATGTTACATCAAACCTCAATAAAAGATCTATAAGCCTACTACTTACTCAAACTTTTATGAGACCTTGCACTTGTGGAGAGGTCCTTTGGGTGCAGTAGACTGTACCATGATCGTCCAGACATTTCTTCAACCGAATAGCCCAACAGATAGAAAACACTGAGAAAAATAAAGAGGCATTAACATCTAAAACATAAACAGAGGATCTCAGTAAAATATTGAACAAACAATACAAAGAAGAAAGAAATAAGAAAAATAGATGACATGCATTCAGAATGGTGCCTCTCCTCATACCTGTCTGATATGTGTGTGAAGGTCATATCTGGATTGTGAACACTGTCAAAGCTGTGAGAGGAGTCGGTACTCTGCAGGCGGTTGACCGTAGGCGTACAGAGGGCAACAAACAGGGCTTCTTCAGTGAGATGAGAGGGTGAAGGATGGAAACTCCCTCTGACCAGAATGGAGCAGCAACTGCCATGTTGGAGCCTGAAGGCCTTGGAAGTCTGCATGCAGCATACAAAGCTCCTCTCTGGTGATCAAGAGGATTAGTTAATTTAGTTTAGGACTGTTTTGGCATGTACATTAAGGTTGTCATTACTGACGTTACTGCCTGGAACACTACAAACTAGTCAGTCAGTATTTACCTGTTGACGCATTGATGCCAAACTCAAAGTTTGATTTAATAGTATTAATGTCAGACTGTTCCACTATGTCGTATATAGAGTCTCCCTGCAGTACATCCACCTGGAAGGAAGAGGATTCCAACATTAACCACCAAAAACAATTAAATGAGAAACAATAACCTGAACCAAAAGAAGCCCAAAATACAGATCCATCTAAATAAACAAATATATAGAGAATATTGTGTAAAAAAAAAAAAGAACAGCATATGCCATAGCACCCCAAATCATCACTGACTGTGGAAACTTCACACTGGACTTCAAGCAACTCTGACGGTTGACATATTTGTATTATAAATCCTTGTTTTGAGTGGTCTTATATCTTTTTAGATGGATCTGTATGATAAAAATGAGCTGCAATGAAAAGAAGCCAATACATTTTTAATTGGGCTGAACTGAGCCTCAGTCTCACCATAGATAGACCCAGATAATCAGCTACATTTTCCGACACACAGACCAGCTTCCCCTGGGCGGTGGTGACCAGGATAAAGCCGTGCAGGGCCTGCAGAAAGGCCTGGTGTGGGAGAGAGCAGTCAGATGGCTGGCCGGCTGGAAATCCTAGGGAAGGAGAGGAACCAGGCTGGATTTAGCTTACTGTACGTCACCCAGTGACACCCACACATCTCAGCAGGACACCACATCCCCTGGCTTTGGTGCATTCCCTACTACGCTAAGGTGACATAATGCCATCTGGTTCAAACCAGAGAGTGGTGCAGCAGAGTGGTGGTACCAATTGGTACTGCCTGAATATAAGCGCAATATCTCTCCTGGCCAAGCAGGGTTTCTGATAGCCTATCTACAAGCTCTGAGTTTGTAGATTTCACCTAATTTGCCTATTATGAAATGCCCAGTGTAGGGATGGTAGGGTTCAAGAGGTTCAACTAAAACTTAACTTAAACCCCTGTACTTCCAAACGGTTTTCTGAAAAAAATATCTTTTCTATCAGTGGCACTGGCACTCAAACTTTTTGATGTCAAGGACCCCTAGAATGATACGTATTTGACCGCGGACCCCCATCTCAAAACATGTTGTTCCAGGTAGCCCGAGAAAGAATGATTTGAGTCACAAATGTTTGCTTTAAAAATATATTGTATTTTTAAATATATAATAAGCATCTATTATTATATATTATATTCAAATATTTGCACCAATTTTCATGATTCTTCAAAAATATCAGATCTGCAAGCTCATAGCACGGCACTCGGTGCCGCGCTATGAGCTTGTATATCTGCTATTTTTGTATAGATAAAGTATAAAATAAATAAAGTGACACATGATGCTTTCCAGGTCTAAATATATAACAACAAAAATGTGTGTAAAAAGTTTGAAGACTTACCCTGGAAGAGAACAGTCTTCCTGATGTAGGTGCAGATGGCAGCCATAGAGTGCAGGTAAGAGAGGCGTTCTTGCTCCTCCTGGTCGATGGGTAGGAGAGCCCGCATGCTCCTGATCTCCCCGTTGATGTGGTCCCTCCGAGCCTTGGACGCCCCTTTGGTGGACCTGTGTGAGACCATGGTTCAAGTGAGGTCAGGCAGGGCTGGATGAAGCCAAGAAACTAAATGAAGACCAGACCAGGGGCAGGGAAGTCCAAACCAATTCTCTCTCTACTGCATATCACAAAATCTGACTAACATTATTTGCCAACATAACAGGCCTGCACTGAGGGATGGCATTCAAATTTAATTATAATAATTTTGCCCTAAACCTAATCCATCTGTTTGACAGCACTCAGTTTTTTTGTTTTTGTTTTTTTTTAAGTGATGGTGTCTCTTCCACAGAGGCTGCACTGGACTTTGAATGAATATCAAAGGTTTCGGTTCCTATGGTAACTGTCTGCAGCAGTGTTGAGGGTTCTCAGAGCGTGTGTGTGTGCGTCATTGATCAGTGTCTGTCTGTCTGGGCCCTTCCAGAGAGAACCTGTGGCTTTTATAACCGCAAGTGCTTCAAGCGTGGGCGTCCACAACAACACCCGGGGAGGCTGGGCTACTGGCGGCCGGTCCTCCGCTGCCATATAAAGTGTCCTTCTCGGAGAGTCGGAGCTTCACACCCAACGTCAGAGTAGCACAGACACAAAAAGTGCCACAAAAGGAAAGATTATGATAAATCAGAGTCCTTCAATACAAGATCTCATTCTGCGACGTCGCGGTTTTCTGTTGAAAAAGGTCGTAGGCTACGATTGAATTTTTTAGCCATGCATGCACGGGCAGCAGCTTTGAAGTTTGAAGAGACCGACTTTGAAGATGTTTTTGCAGCCTGTTTCTCTAGCTAATTTACAGGGGTGGGGAAAAGTAGCCTACTCAAATGTTTTACTTAAGTAAAAGTATCAATACTGCAACATAGAAATACTCTGTCACAAATAAAGGTCTGGAATTGAAAATATAGCTAGCCTACTTAAGTAAAAGTAGGCTACAAAAGTATTGGCATCAAAATGTAGCATACGTAAAGTACCAAAAGCAAAAGTAGGCTAGCTACTTGTTACTATAGGTCCCTAGTAACAAGTAGCCTATACTTAAAGTGTGGTTCCTGTGGAAATAAGCCTCGGATTTCTAGGATCTCCTTTTAGTTGACCGTGTACCAGTGATCTATACTGTCATGAAACTGTACTTTTTGGAGCTGTGTGGAACACAAGCTACCCTATACGTGGCCGTGTGTGTAGGTATGTTTGTGTGTGGGTGGGTGTGTGGGTGGGTCTGTATGTAGCCTCAAGAATGTGGTGTAGTACCTTTTATGGCCACACATGTTAAGGGAGGGGCGCTGTTTTCAACTGCAATACACACACACACACACACACACACACACACACACACAGCTCCACTTCGAACAGAGGTTCGATTTTTTCTATTGCAAACTGCTAATAAATTCTTCAATCAATCAATCAATCAATCAATCAATCAATCAATCAATCCCTAGATTTCAAATAGGCCTATATAGCATCTTTAGAAAATAGCAGATCGGCTATTTTCAAATGTGGTTAATAATGTAGGCTATGTTTTGTAATAATATCAACATACAACGTAAATAAAGTTTTCAAATAAATGTAGTGAAGTAAAAGTAGTAACAATATTTGAATCGGGGTTGGCCTAGTAGTAGAAGTAAAAGTATTGGAAATTGTAAATAGGCCTAAGTACAATTAGGCCTACCATTACAATACAATATAACATTTTACTAAGCCTAAGTAGGCTACACTAGGCTACTCGAAGAGAACATGTAGGACTACTAGGCTACTTTACACCAACACCACTGCTAATTCATCCTGATTGAGTTATTGGGTAACAACAACACTAACATTGCACTTGAGTTCACACGTGATGACATGATGTGGCTCGATTAGCCCCTAAAAGAGTAGCCAAAGCGGCACCAACTTTGATTGCAGGGCTTCGCTTCGGTTGGTGTCTGAGGAGGAGAGTTGCTTTGATTCGGCCACTAGAGGACGTGCACCAAAGGCTTAATGAGGCTTCAGATATATTTCACTGACCTGGATCTCTTGCTGCAGACTCCTCGGAGGTTCTTCTGATCATCCCCAGTCACATAATGTGAGGAGCAAGGAACGCTTCCACGGCGTCTGCAGGCGTCGCACCAAATAGTCATCCTGAGGGTGATTTAGTTACCTGATTGATTGATTGAATACTTTATTAGAAGCTTGCATAGGAGACAGTAGGCTAGTTCACTGACACAAGGTCAACTACTGTAGATTAGAAGGATAAAGACCACAAGAAAGATGTTAGGTTTGTTTAGGCTACTCAATTCATACAAGATAAACTATATTAAAAAAAGTTTTTTCATTCAAAGCAGTGATATGCAAATTGGTCATAAATAATGGATTGTAGGCTATATAGGCTACTTTAATGGAACACAATAACGGTTTGAATAAAAACAACAACAGACGAACAAAAATGTCAGAGATAGTATAATGTGTCCTACGTACCTTATGCAGGGATGCTTGTATGTCAAACCTCAGTGTCTCCTCCTTTTATATTCTGTGTCAGGAGGACTCAACCTGATACCTTTGTTTAAACTCAGTGGGGCAAAGAAAGGGGGGCTACTATGCTGCTACTTGTGACGCACTGGCAAATGATGGAGGGATAATTACGTGAGCACTAAAAATAACTCATCAAAATCCCGGACTGGTGGTGTGCATAATTATAATGGCATTAAGACAAGTCCACTGGACAATAAATAGGTTATTGCCTTATGTGCCAAACAATTAAAACAGCCATATAGGCATTGACATAGTTTCACACCAATGTGCTAATGTCTGGCAAACACTGCAACAATTTAATTATGTCTGCGGTCATTAGTTTATGCCAGTGGTTCTCAAACCTTTTCATCAGCCTGCAGACCCCCATTGGAAAAGTTATATGCCAGGGACCCAGGAATAAGAGAAGATGTGTAGCATACGGCTCATAGCAGTGAATCCCAACCATTTTAATTTCAAGGACCCCCAGTTTGACATGCATTAGGCTACGGACCCCCATTTAATGGCATTTATACTGTAAAATCAATAACTACTTTAATGGCGTTAAAGGAGTAGTTTACCCATACTGTATATTTCCCCTATATCGATTAGATTTGAATAGAGTTCAATTAAAGGTAGAGTACGTGATTTCATTTAATTCAAATAATAACAAAAGGGGTCTATGTTCTATAGTACTATAGTTACTATAGAGTGTTTGGTCCATATTTGGACTTCAGCCTCCCCTGTGAGGAGAGAAAGGCAGTTTCAGTTTCTCCACCAAAACTGTTGGGTGACAGGTTTTCCTCCAATCAGGATAGAGTGGGGCCTTCCTCCAATCATGGTCAAGTGGGGGCAGGCCTTACGTGCATCAAGGCCCTCCCCCACTTGATCATGATTGGAGGAAGGCCCCCACCTGTCACCTACATGAAAACTGAAAATGAAAGTTGAGTGAAATCACTTACCCTACCTTTAAAAAAAGGTCTTAAGACAATAATTTGACTATAATAAATGTACACCCATTGATTCCGGATGAAGATGTCAAAACATTTGCCTAATATTTGGCCGTAGGCTGTGCTGTTACCATAACAGAAATATTGCTCATTACAATAGGCTATCCTGTACCCTTGCGGCACGCGCGCGCGCGCGTGCGCGTGCGTGCGTTTGCGTGCGTGTGTGTGTGTGTGCGTGCGTGCTTGTATTATGCATTCACTGTCCTGGCAGAAAGATAGGCTATGCTCTGTCTCCTCCAAGAAGTAGGCTAGTCTATCATTTTGAGAAGTCATTAAAGGAGTAGTTCACCCCCAAAATGACTTTTTTTCTATTGATTATTCATGCCATGGAGAGTAGAGTTAAATAATATTTTTTGGTTTTTGTCACATTCCTAAGACAAAAAAAATATTCTAGTAAATTTACCCCCATTGATTCCGGATGGGGACCCGTTTCGAAACGGGTCCCCATCCGGAACGAATGGGGGTAAATTTATTGTTATCACATTTTTGTCTTAGGATTGCGACAAAAAACTAAAAATATTATTGAACTCTAGTCTCCATGGCGTGAGTAATCAATAGAAAAAAAATCATTTTGGGGGTGAACTACTCCTTTAACTGAGATCTGTTATAACAGAGTTGAATAGTTAAAATAGGCTATAATACATTTTACATTGCAGCAGGAAGTGCATCACTGTCTCAGCCTCAACTGTCCAGCAGTGACCACAAATTGCGTTTTTTCTTTAATTTTAATGTGTCCTCCTTTTTGTTGGTTACTGAGCCTGTAAGGGTTCTGCCACTGCTTTCTATCTCTGATAGCAGAGAAATATTCTGCCCAATCATAATCTCTTTTTAGGGCCAGATAACATTCTAATCTACTTTGGCTTTTCGTTTTCTTCTTTCCAATGTTCCAAATAGGTTTGCACTGAATTATAATTTGGTATGTCTCAGAGCAGAGGGCGCAGTGTGTCAGAGCTCCAAGCAGCAGCATTCCAGATGCAGCAGACTACTGCAGTAATTCTCAAACATTTTCATGTCAAAGGCATAGCCCCTCAAATTGACATTTAATAGCATTTGAAAAGATTTTGTGCCAGGGACTCCAATAAGAGAAGATATAGTTTTTCTCCAAAATAGCAGATCTAGAAGCTCAACCAGCTCAACGCCTGTAGATCGGTTTTAAAATTGCCTCCCCAAAAAACTGTTCCTCATTTTGCTGAGGACCCCTTGGAACTTCCATATGCCGGTCAGACCCCACTTCGAGAATCACTTTAGTACTGAGTATAGGCTGCATTTTTTCCTTCTTTTTCAAAACTTTTATCCCACGATTTTGTAACCCATTTTTCAATTGTGTGTCAATTGCCTAAGATGTAATTCTGCTCTGCTCTCCCTCTGCCAACCTGGGGAGGGCCCTAATATAACTGAGCTCATGCTTCCTTCAGTGCATGAGGAGTGGGCAGGCTGCTTCTTATCACCTGACGACGGGGAACTTCCCCGGTTGGACGTAACGCGTTATTCCAACCAGTTCCTTTCCCCTCCATCAGGCGCCCCGGCTGGCCAGGGAGAGGCATTATAGAGACCAGGATTACAGGATTACTCACATTTCTGTGAGGGTATCTACCCTAGGAGACACAGGGAGAACATGCAAACTCCACACAGAAAGGTCCTTTCACCAACCCCACCTAGGGTGTGGGCGCTGATGACACGGAGGAGAGAACGTGTCCCAAGCGCCCACAGCGTCCCCCAGCGGGAATCGAACCCAAGACCTTCTGGCTGTGAGGCGACAGCGCTACCAACTGCACCAAGGACCGTGCCCCCCTAGTATTGACTACAGTTGGCTACTTGCTTGATTACCGAGAGCGAGAGATCCCACTGGACTGAAGCAGACATTATAGGATGGGTACATACTGTAATAGCATGCAAGAGAACTCAGAGACGCAGTGGTGGAAAAAGTACTCTCATTTATTAATACTGCACTAGGTACTCTGTTACTGAAAGTCAGGAATTCTAAATATACACACACACAAGTATTGGTATAAAAATGTACTTAAGAAAGAACTCATTATGCAGAATGGCCAATTTCAGGTTTTTAAATGTATTACAGTCTTTTGAAAACAGCAGATCTACAAGCTCACAATCGTGACATTGTGAGCTTGTGATGGGGGCTTAAGTGATTACTGTAGGTTTTGTAATAATAATCAAAATGTACAAAGTAACTAAAGCCTCTGGAGATGTAGTGGAGTAGAGGTAAAAGTACAGAAAATTGGAAATACTCAAGTAAGGTACAAATACTCAAAATTGTACTGAAGTACATACAGTACATGAGTAAATGTAATTAGTTACTTTACACCACTGGTAATAGCACACAAGAAAACTCAGACACACACAACCCTTGAATCTCTTTTAGCAGGAGCATCTTGGGCATCAATTGTTCATTGCGGCAGTGAGAGGCAGGACAATAGTGATGAGGTGAGTATGCATGGTGACAGACACGGGGCCAGGGGGACTGCGGGTGGCGACAGAAGCTCTACTCACAGTCAAGTTTGTCAAGAGAAATCCTGACAGACTGGCGTCGAAGGGCGGTCACGTACCAGTATGATGAGGTCCCCTTTTTGTCAGGGGCTGTCAGGAGGCAGAGGATTCTCTGAAAATGGATTCTGAACGGTGAAGGAAGAGCTGTTGCTTAGCCATTAATGTCTGAAATGCAATGCCAGCCACTGACAAAACCAACTCAACACAATTAGTGCTACCTGAAAGATACCAATATATGTATGTACAATATAGAGTAGGCCTACATCATTAGTAAATAAAGAAACACAAATTGCAAGCCTAAATTAGCTTGTATAATTTATTGAAAAATATGAAGACATTATTAAGTTATATATATATGTAACGGAGGTGATCCGAACCTCCCCACCCGGCTTCGAACCCGGGTCTCCCGCGTGAAAGTCCAATATCTTAACCATTACTCCAAAGGGATATCCCTATGGAACGAGGGCAGATACTAGACTTTTGAGGCTTCAGGCTGGGGCTGCGACTCTCTCCGCCACATATATTTGTTTTTACAGTTTCTTATGGTGCAATGCAAGCAACATGTAAGCTTGTATGTTGGCTATCACTATTTGTACAACACGTATAGTGTAGGGCCTAAATCTTTATTATTGACTTGCCTTCATAGTTTCCATATGTCATCTGAGAACACCATATTTGCAAAATAGCTGTTCAAGATACCACAGCGTTTATAATCTGCTCTCCTTCAGTGTTAATTGCCTTAAATCCCCACTTTCACAGTTTCCAGCATCAGTTGCAAGGACTGAGAGAACTAGAACTTGAGCGTGGAAATTAGATAGGGAGATGGAGGACAAGCCAAAACAAATCACTCTGAACAAATCCTCAAGTCTGATTCTCAAGGGTCACTCGGATTTTCGGAGCAATTTGGCTGAGTGTCTCCCCTGCATTAGCGCCCACAGCAGCTGACCCTGGCAGAGGGCTGGGGGCCAGACAGAGGGTCCGGTACGGTCCCCACTTCCTGTGTGTAGCGTGGCGAGGCGGGACAGGGTGTCTCTCTCGCTCCGCTTTAGCCTGACCTATCGTCTGTGGCTTGCACTTAACACTGCAGATAACGCTGGCTTTATAGCACCATGCTGGTGACAGACAGGAACAAACTGCCAGACCACCGCTGGCCTCAGGAACACAGACAAGGGCCTATAGGGGTTCTGGGGTGAAACCGTAACGATGGGGACAACCCCAAGCAGCCGCACGTGTCCCATTAAGTAGTCTGGTGGGCACGAGCAGGACTGGGGGGGACACACCGTGGGTTTCCCTGTTTAGATAGTGTACTAATTTAAGTGGTCAGAGCGGGCTACCAGACAGGCTGGCGGGGTAGATTCAGAGCCACTTCACACACTGGTATGAACTAAGGCTGGATCCAGCAGTGGGATCTCGTGGCCAAAGCCAAGGTGACATCTGCACCACAGGAGGCCATTACAGATGCTAGATAGTGGGCTACTGCTCATGCTATAGATGTGACTGTATCAATGAGATATGCTTGGCAAAAAGTGGGTGAATGAAAAGATTGCCCTCAGTTGACCTTCTTTGGACAAACATGTTAGAAAATGTCAAGGTACAGGGAGGACATACATTTAATTCACAGGGTGGAAATCTGGCAACTTTACAAACAGGAAACGGGTGTCCTAGTGGCTCTGTCCTTTTGCGTGTGAATCATCTCAGCAAAGGGGATGGTGTTTTCTGCTGGTGTTTCAGTCCGAGCGTATCAAAGGGTGCGTTCGGAAATGCGCACCGGGTGTGTGCTCAGTGTAGTGAGTGCCTAAACCTAACCCTAATCCTAACCTTAACCTCAGTAAAAATATGCCTAACCCTAACCCTAACCTTAACCTCAGTAAAACTATGCCTAAACCTAACCATAACCCCTAACCCTAACCACACCCGGTGCGCATTTACGAACGCACCCTTTGATACACTCGGACTGAATCACCAGCAGAAAACACTCTCCCCTCAGCAAAGACCTGCATTCAACATCATGGGTTACAAATCTGACATTGATTGATTGATTGATTGAATACTTTACTGGTCAGAAATGTAAACAGCACGTGGAACAGTAAGACATTAAGACTAAAAGGAACACAAAAAAGTAGAGTGGCATGGCAACCGTGAGGTTCGCAGATCGATCCCGGGCTCCCCCAGAGTTAGCGTCCAATAGGGGTGGGCAATATAATCGATATGGCAATACATCGCGATAGTTTATTTGCCAATACTGTATCGATACTTCAGGCCCTAATATCACGTTACTTTGAGGAAAATAAAATATGTTCCCATTAAGGCTGGGACTGATTAATTGCGATTAATTAATTACAGAAAATTAACGCGATTAAAAAAATTAACGCATTTTAATCGCACTTAGTTTTTGCACCACAGAACCTTCAGTTTCGGGCATACCGATCATAGCGACGCACCAACCAAGAAGAGGCAACAAACGCAAAGGGAGAAGTAGCCGATCAGAGCGCTTTGCTTGGCCCAGTGGATGCAGAATTTAGATTTAAAAAACTCATTTGTTGATTCACTCGTACAACAAAATGTGTTTCTTGAAAAAAATGCTTCTCAGGTCAAATATCGATGTGCGATTAAAATGTGATTAATTGCGATTAATTAATCACAGAGCCTGTAATTAATTAGATTAACATTTTTAATCGCATCCCAGCCCTAGTTCCCATGCATAGGAACCAATGGTAGAAGTCCGGTCCTGACACTCCGCTGCCTCTAGATGTTGCTGTACTATAGTAGCTACTTCCCCTTTCCACGGTTCAGTGAGTGAGGTCTCTCGAGAAAATGGCTGCGTACAACGAAAACAACATTAGAGCAGCGCCTTCAGCTTTTAAAGCTGATATATCGCAATAGTATCGTATCGAAAAGATTCGCAATATATCTTCATACAATTGCATCGTGACACGTATTGCATCGCAAGATTCTTGCCAATATCCACCCCTAACGTCGAAGTGTCCTTGAGCAAGACTCTGAACCCCTAATTGCTCCCGATGCACAGGTTGGTGCTTTGTATGGTTTCCTCTGCCATTGGTGACGTGAATATAATGCACAATCTATGTAAAGCGCTTTGGATAAAGGCGCTATATAAATGCACCATTTACCATTTAAATGAAGAGAATGGATTATTTCTGAGTGAAACCCTTTTTGGTGGTCAGAGCACAGTGGCAACCCTGCAAAACTTCAGTCCCTTCACACAAATTACTCTTAAAAAACTGAAAGGGTTGCTCTTGAGTACTTTTCCCAAGGGAGTGTCATTACAGACACACAGCCAAACACCGAAATGAGCCCCAAGACAGAATCCATCTGCACCGGCCACTTAACCTATAGCCATTCCCTGCCATGACCATAGAATGCCAGTCAATTCCACCTTGACCAAATCCATACAGTTACATTTTTTAATGATCTTTTTAGTTTGATTTTGCCATTATTTATATCGCATCTGCATCTTCAAACCTGTAGAATAGAGACACACCCACTTTGCTTCACATTTTCAGAACTCTTTTTGGTTCCAGTTCCAAACTAACTTTTAGGGTTCTGAACCAATTGATTTTCAGTAGAAATACTCTGAACAGGTTAAAAATTAGGCCAGAAAAAAGGCTATTTTTTAGTTCACATACAACAGAAACTTTTGCCCAACGAAACTGATTTGTGCTGATCTCATAATTGGCTTTACATTCAGCCGTGTCATGTCAATACTTTAACATATATGGGTATAATCTGTCCAGGCAAGACATTCTCACTTAATATAATAGTTGCACAGGAGAAACCTCAGTGTTCGGCATTGTTATACCCACTCTTGTAACAGCATGGCACAGTAGGAGACTAGCTGTCTAGAAGAGGGTATATCTGTATGTTTGTTTGTCTGTCTGTCTGGGGCTAATCTCATAAACTGCTGGACCGATCAGCATCAAATGTCTTGTGCATTCTGCCGTTGTCCAAAGAAGTACCTCCACGCATTCTTCAAGTTGTTTTTTGGGCCCATATACCGGTAGTTACCGAGATCCAGTTATTAGACCCCGACTTATTTATTTTAGTATTTGATATAAACGTTGAAAAAGGTAACTTGAATGTAAATACACAGAATGCCTTTTGTTCATACAAAATGATAATCTTTCAGTCTTTTTGATGAATTTACTCAACCACGTAACACCTAGCGGACATGGTATTGCACCTAAAATTCCCAAAACACCAATATTTATAGTCAACTGTATATTCCTTTTTTCCCCCCAACACACACACACACACACACACTTATAGGCCATGGATTGTATTTATCACTATTTACTGTAGACGGAATGTTCTGTTCTGCCCTCATTACTGGGGTCTGGGGGTTGATTGTCGTTTTTATACCTGTTACTATGTTGGTAGATTTGACTACATATCAGTACACCTGTTAGAAGCTCATTCACCAAGCTAATTCCCAAATGTAAGATCGGTTTATCATACTTTAATAATTTATAATTATATGCACCGTCTCCCAGCATGGCAAAGCAACAAGTGGACCCGTAACAATGTAAATTTAGCCATATGTAGTCATATATCAAAGGCTCTCCTAATGATTAGATCTCTTAATTGATAAGAGATTGTGAAACTAGCTTGGATGTGCAATTGCCTAATGCTCAAATAATCAACCCAGTCAAAAGAAAGGGGAAAGAAAAGAAACTTGATTGTAGCGAAAAGCATTTACATCGTCTTCTAGGCCAGTAACCATCACAGAGGAAGTCTTTATGCAGATGATTTATTTATTTTGACCATAGCCACAACGTTGTTTACTTCTATTAACATCATTACTTCAACTTCCTGATGAGTTCTTCACTCAAATCATTCAATATCCCCATTCCTTATCTTGCATCAAGAAACGACAGCTCTGAAATAAAAAATGCCATTTTACTACTGGTCATTTTGTTGTCAAATGAACAAGTATGTAACAAGTGTATCACATGTTTACAACAGAAGTCACATGATATACTTCCCTGGTATTTCACTGCAGTGTTGAGGCATATAGTGTGTGGTACATCCATGTCTGTGTAGTACAGAGCACATCAGACTCACTGAGTCATATTGGCACTGCTGGTCTGTAAATAATAAAACCTCCATTTTCAATTACTTAGGCAAAACGCAGCATTAAAACGTCTCTTTCTGTAAAGTTCTGACCAGCCAAGAGTGGCTCTAGTGTGGTTACTCTGATGACTTCCACGTGTTTGCATGAACATTTTTCCAAAAAAAAAAAAAAAAAAAGCAAAAGTAGGCGATCTACAAGCTCAAAATGCATCGTGATACGATGCGTTGTGAGCTTATATATCGACTATTTAAGCAACTAGGCGTCGTTGTACGACTACGTATACAGGGCTTAAGTGGTAAACCACCACATCACATGAAGGATATTTGTAAACACTTCAGATGAAAATCAAATTTGTGGACACAATCAGGTAACACAGCATCTATTCACATTTAACTTTTGCAAACCTTTGGGCTTCATACATACATACAGTACATACAATGGCTTGTTCAATGACTCCTAAAATGAGGAAAGGAAACCCATTTCAAATTAGTGATAAAATAAAAAGACAGCAATCACTTCACTGCCCTTTGTAACCAAAGTAAATATTGATTATAGGAAATACGAACAACTTGGTGAGATCGAAAGTTTCAAAATTAGTAATTATTAGTACTGCATACATTTTTTTTAAAAAGACATCACCTGAAGAAATCTCTCAAATTGTATAGTCTCTCCAAATCCTTTTCAAGATAGATGGTGAGCAAGTGGCATGAACCATACACAGAGCCCTTATGCATCTGTAATCCTTGTTCAGGCTTTAGCTTGGCTTGTGGTCATTCAAAAAACACGTGCACTATTTCCCGGTACTGGGAACAGGGTCGTCACACGAGGTGTGTTGTTTGAGTCAGTAGGATTGTCTATGAGGGGGGAAACGTTACATAATGCACACTAGTGACAATCTCCGCTGCAGCAGCCAAGCCAAACCAGGTGATCATGGGTACGAAGCTGATATCACTGAACTCTGGTTTACATGGATTCAGCATGTATGAATAGGATCACTTGCTCGCACACATACACAGTATTTGCATCCTGATAATGGGAGAGGGTGGTGGTGGGGGGGGTACTATGCTCATCCATTGACTCTAAACAGGTCTTGTGTTCACCCCTTTAAACCTGTTTGTGGGGCATTTTTCTTATAGGCAGTAATCTTTCAAAATTATCTAAACATTACATCATTTTAAAAAATAGCAATGATAGAGATCTGAAGCATACGATGCAGTGTGAGCTTGTAGATTGGTTATCTCCACTGTTCGTCTTAAAAGTGGTTATTACAATAGCCAGTAGGCCACAACCCCCCACCCCCCTCTTTTTGGCTGGGTTGAAATTAGTTACATTAAAATAAATTAAATTTAGTTTAGCATGGGATGAGTTGCCGAATGACAAACTTGTCACCCTTCTCATCCATTACGAGAGAGGGAGGTAGATGGACTTCATTACCTTAGAAGGCCAATAGCTTGCATCAAACAGTACTTACACATCTAGGTCTAAGAGCAGCAAGGTGGTAGTCAACCTATCACAGAATGTGGGAGAACAAAGCCAGTGCAGTCAGTCTAACACTTTAGTGTTAGACAGTAGACACCGACACGTTGTGTGTTGTATCATAATCTAACCATTTCAAAATAAAATGTCTGCCTGGCAATTACCGCGTATACCGTGTCCAATAACTGCATTTGCAGAAGATGGCTTGGTGTCCGATATAAAAGGTGTGAGATCAGGAAATAGTACTGTACCATGGTAGAGCGAACAACATAAATCTGCAAAGATATACAACTTCACTCTGTGAAATCTATGTACTGCAGCAGAGGATTTCCTACTCGTCTCTATGAGGCATCTGGATGGTGTCCCCTGTCTCCACAGAGCAGAGAAGTTCTTGAATCAGGACCTTTGGCTGAAGTTCTTCTTTTTTCCTGTGCTTAAGTTTTAAAGTCCATGATTATCATAGGCTGATTGAATTTACTAGGGAGGCTACAAAGAAGATAGCGTGGCTATTCAACAGATCGATAGTCACATTCTCACAAGAAACAGTGTCTCAAAGAGGGAAACATTTACCCGCTCTTAAAAAAAAAGTATCTCTGCTTGTAACACTGTTAAACAACCAACTTTATTTCACTTAATTATGTAGATAAGAGGGAGAAGACTAGATAAGCACCTTCCATGGATGTAATACGCCCATGGACTCCACTGGAATATGCAGGTGTGACTTTTCAGGTGAGCAAGAGCTCAGTTTTCACCCAGAGAGAGATAACAAAACCCAACCATGAGGAAAAAAACAACTATAGTCCATAATCCAGATCCAAACTGTACAAGAAAGAAGTCCCTCAAAAGTCCATCGGAGGCCAAATGATTTAAAACCACAAACCACCCCAGAGATCCTCCTGATGCAGAGTTCCGGTGGAGTTCTGGTTGTGCCTCAGCCATGAGAAGAGAAGATGGGCCTGCTGATGTTGCTGTTGGTGGTCATGGCTGACAGTTCCCACCTGTAGTGCACACAGAGCAGAATAAACCAAAATTCAAGGCAAAGCCATCTTTGGTCAACACAATGCTGAATCTTGCTCTTTCTTCTCTTTCCACTATTCAAGACAGCAGTCTTTTATGAGGTTTTGAAACACATTAACCCCAGCGTTCCTAGTGGGCATATCGTTGTAGGGAGAAATATTTTAATTTCTCTTTATAAATGACCGAAATGGCGAAAATAGCACACCTAGAAGCTTACGATGTGTCACTATGGGAAGCGTAGTTAAGCGCATTTTCGCTCCTTGTCATACGACAGTACTTAATTGGTTAATCAAATCACTACACATAGGTAGCTTGGATTGGAAGAGCTCCGTTCCTTCAGTGATGGAGAGCTGTGCTCTGCACAACGATGCCCTGCCGTAACATGAGAACCAGGAGCAGCGGCTGACAACCAACACTAGCGCTGACCTGACCAACAGGTCAGAGGTCGATCCCCACATTGTTATCACTGGCTCTGGTTTCACACTCACTCCTCAATCGCTGTGTGCATTGTGCGTGTGCATCTGTGCATCTGTGTGTGTGTGTGTGTGTGTGTGTGTGTGTGTGGTTATGAGAAGACTATGCCACACTGGAGCTAGAGATCCCAATGAAGGACCAATGGGGAGTCAACGAGACCCTTCTGACCTCACCTTTAAAAGCCTCTTAGGGTTACAAACACAACTGCCAACACAAATGTGGAGAGTGTGCAAGGTGGCAGTGACGGTGCGAGAGTAATTAGTATCAAGTTCCAAGGGGCGGCACGCATAGAAACTTAATTTGGTATAACTGCTACGGTTTTAACACCCATTAAAAAAAGAAACCGGCTGGTCATTCCTGAGTCTAGGCTGAAGACAAATGGGTGATCGTGCCTTTACTGTCCTTGACTCTGGAAAAATAAATCACTGTCTTCTTTTGATAAATCACTGTCTTCTCTTTTATATCACGTCATGAAACACACTGACATGACACACATTTGCACAGATTTTCCAAAAGTAGAAGATCTACAAGCTCTCATGTGAGCTTGTAGATCTACTATTTTGCAATAGTTAAAGCAGAAAATAATGGTTAAAGTGGTTAAAATCCCAGGTCTAAATATGCAATGGGTTTATAATTATTTTATTCAGCTTAATGTAAAGCACTTTCTATCCTTATTTTGATATGTGCTTTTGTACACAGTAATTATTTGTCCAAGTTTAATCATGAAATGATTTGCAATAGTGTAATGGCCTTGTGGTTGTGTGCAAGATACCTTCCCACTGAGTAGAAGGAAAATATTAAATAACCTTGAGTGAATTTAAAATGCACCTGATGTTATTTATTTAACACCCAAAGGAACACTTTGTCTAAACACCAAGTCATTAGTGGCAAACCAGTGCAATTTTCTGCTTCTCTGCAAAATCTTAAGATGCTGTTATGAATAATGAGTCATTTGTGAATGTACAAACTCTGAGTTAAATAGATAACACAAATTATATAATATATCATGCATTCTGCTCTCAATTTAACTGCAAAACAGATTGACTAAAAATAAAACAAAGCTCTTACTTTCTAAGCTAAACACCAATGTAATGTTTTGATTAAGAAAGCGGAATATCTTTGAGCGGTGCGAACCGCTCCTGCATCTGGCTTTGTTTGTTTGTGTGTGTGTATGTACCTCCAACACATGGCTCATTGGCCAAGCTTTGCGGGGCACTTATTTAAATTAACTCATAAAAGGCACCGCTCTCTTCACACTGGGTGTGATTTTTTAAACAAGCCTTCTATTATATTGTCACTGTCGGGCAGAAACCTTGTATCTTCAAGTTTCAGATTTGTACGTTTCTTTTGTAAAGTAAAGCCCTGCTTCACCATACAACACTCGAACACTGTTGCACAAAACTAGTGAAAATAGCTGATCTACAAGCACATCGTTAGACGTTGTGTGCTTGTAGATCTGCTATATTCTCTATTTTAAATCATTGATAAATCCAAACGAATGGTTTTGGACATACAAGGTTTCCACCCGACAACAACCATATGTTTCAACACACTAATCATTTTAGGAAAAGGAGCCTAATAATGGCAAAAAGGCACAGAGGTGAAAATCACAAACAACAAAAACACCAGTAAGGCTGTCACAATTATTACATAATCGTCTAATCGCGATTATTTGACATAATCGTGATTATTTTTCATAATAGTCATAATCGTTTCCATGTAAAAAATTGTGGAAATAGCAGATCTACAAGCTCACAACGCGTTGTCGTAGATCGCTATTTCCACTATCAAGTAGTAAGTCAAATATATCAGTAATTTCTATGTATATTTAGGTTATGTGTCATATTACCATGTGCAACTTCAAAGCCTAAAAGCCAAACAGAAACGTAATTGTCAACGACAAAAACACAAATAAATCGTTAATCGCAATTATTTGAGTGACAATTAATCGTCATGTAAAATGTCATAATCGTGACAGCCCTAAACACCAGTACAATGTATAGTATAGGAACACAGTAAACACTGCTGTAACACGATAACACTGTGATATAACACAGTTAACACAGTGATGAAGTAGCAAAGGAGGAAAGTGTGACGAGGACGAAAGGTGAGGAAAAGCGTGCTGGTGTGACCTGATATCATGTGGGAGTCCCGACTGCTCCAGACTGTACTGAATAACTGCTATCTTGCATAACGTCTTCAGATTAGGACCTGGAAACAAAAGGAAAAGAACAACATAAAGAGGCAATGAATCACTGTAAGGCTGATGGGGTCCAATTCATCACTGCACTCTCTCTCTTTAGAGACGGCGAGGTTTCCAAATGGAAGCCACTACTACAGTAGGTCAGCTCTGGTGACCAGACGGTGACAGAGCAAAAAAAAGAAAGAAAGAAATACGTATATTTGAACACTTTAGTTAATAGTTACTTTGTAGATTGTGACTACGGTATTATTGCAAAATAACCAGTTCAGCCCTATATAGCCCATTACGGCCATTTGAAAATAGACGAACTACAAGCTCATAATGCGTCGTGACATATTTTGAGCTTGTAGATGTGATATTTTCAAAAAAAAATTATACATTTGAAAACATGAAATAGGACATTCTGCCTAATGATTACTTTCACTTTTGGTACTTTTTGATACAAATATTTTTGTATTTTACTCAAGTCAATTTTGAATTCCGACATTTACTTGTAACTGAGTATTTCTACAGTATTGAGTACTTTTTCCACAGGACACAGGAAGGCCCATACTTAATATTCTACTGTGAGCCCAGAATATGAAACACTATGTCACACTGCATTAACCACCCTATGTTATAATTCGTTGTACGATGGTGTTATGCAGCAACATCTTTGTCAGATTGCAGATCGTTATTTTTAATAATTTCTCCAAGATTTGGAATACTTGCTTTTAATGACATGCCTAAAATAAGGACGATAGTGTTAATGTTATTAATGTCTACGTTTTTTTCATTTGAGTCATTCTCAAGAGGACAGACCTTATTTTTTTTTAAACCCTCTCTGGTCCCTATACTGGTGGTCCCCTGTGTAGGAATGCTGCAGTAAATAAATGTCAACTCACGTCTCACGTGTATAATTCGTTCTCATAACACAGCAAACACAGTGAAGTAGGCCAAAACAATAAATTATCAATACGTAGCCCTTGTTTATAGTTGGCATTAGCACACATCCAGAGTGATCAGATTTTTAACACTTGGGATGCCAAAAACATCCGGGAACGTGATAAGGATTACCATGGTGCTGCGCCACGGCCCCGTTATCATGTCCAGCGACGTGTTAGCTGGCTACCATGGTGCTTTTTTGTTTTTAGAAACAATCATTAGTAATGTGAATTACGCTCAGCTGGAACACTCTCATAAGTTAAGACAATGTACTTGCTGAAAAGTTGCTGTAATGCAACCTCTAAGAACAGGAAAATACAAGACCAATCTATACAGATCCTTCTAATAAAATTAGAATATTATGTAAAAGTTCATTTTCTTCTGTAATATAATTATTCACTATGAGCAAAGTCCCAGGCAATATCCAATGTAATATCACCCAGCAGTGTACATTTATGGTACACACAAGACCAGAGTTGGCAGCGGCCGCTGGCGAGCGAAGAAAATTTCATATCCCATGATGCATCTCGAAAGCAGCTGCTGCCCGACTTGACTTCCTCATTCACGTCAAGGAACTTTTAGAAGGAAGAGACACCAACGTCATTTTCTCGATCTCGCAATTCCAACCGGCAGATTCGTCGCACCATGGGTGCCAAACTGCAGCCGGTAGGAAGTTCGGTAGAATGCACTGGAGTCAGTGGAAGCCTGTGGAGCAGCTCATGAACATACACTATTTCTCAACAATTGAGACCTTTATAACATACTCAGCTTAGGAAAATAAAAGAAGGCATGTCACACATTTTTTCAGCTGTGTTGATTTTAGATGTGCGCACTGTGTCATTTTATATAGGTATCTAAAGAGCACAAAGTGTGTTACTAAACGTGCCAAGTATTGCGGGACTGTCCACCATTTCCTGTCTGGCAACCAAATCTTGCGATACTTCCAAGGCAGAAAGTATTATTATTATTATTTAATTATTATACTGTGCACACCGAAAAGCAGGTGATTGTAAAAATACCTGTGATATGTCTTCTTTTATATTCCTGAACAGATTACCGGTATATGACAAAGGTCTCAGTTGTTCAGAAATAGTGTTTGTTCATGAGCTGGTCTAACTCAGCTCCATTCACTGTCATGTATTTCATCGCACTTCCGGTGTGAGTTTTGGCACCCATGGTGAGCGTCATGGCACATGCCCGGTGGTCACGTGTTTCTCTCTCTACCTCCTTAAATACCTTGATTCACGTCCATTCTATCTGGCTGTAGGAAAATAGCTTTTTCTTCCTTTGTTTTCCCACATCGCTTGTTTGGTCAAACAGCACCATGTTCTATGGACTATATCTGACTCATGGATCGCCGCGGTTGTATTCTTTCTTCTCCGTGCGAAAGACAAGACGTTAAACGGCCGTGAACGGGGCCGCCACCCAAAATCAGGTAAAAACAATAGGAAAGATATATGGCAGTTAATCTACATTAGTTATGGCAAAACTATGGCAGCCCAACTGGACAGTGCTAAAAATGCAATACGTCACCGCGATGACTGTTCCACTACCGCACTGTGCCGCCCAGCCACCATATGGAGCGTGATAAAGCTGAGAGAATGGACATGCGCCAAGCACACGTTGGCACATGAGTGGCCTGACGGGGGATCGGGGAACAGGCACAGCCAGTCCCACACGTTCTGTGTGAGTTTTTTCCCCTACCCAACATTCACTGTGTGACCCGCTATAGCCTTTACCGACTGACCCACTGCCAACAGGATATGGCTATATTTGGTAGCTTGATAAGGCGGGGCCCTGCTAGACCAGGTGAGAAATGAGGCAGACAGATTTGAGGGCAGAAATAGGTCATATTCTACCATGCCTATTGCCTACACTTTAAATCAGGTGTCCCTATTTTAGGCATGTCATCATAGGCGAAAATGAAAATTATTATTATTATTATTATATATTTTTTAAAAATAATACTTTTTGAGGCTTTTATACCTTTATGTGTTAGCGGCCATTCTCACCACTATTCTAGAGACCAGTGGTTCCCAAATTTTAAAAGGTCGAGACCCAAAAGAGAGATTAGCCGTTTGCCAGGGACCCAAACTAGTGAAAATAGCAGATCTACAAGTTCGCACCGCGTTGTGGGCTTGTATATCGGCTATTTTCACTACTTCTTAAATATTTGTTTTCTAATTTATGTAATTTCTTTTGTTTGATTTCTTAATGAAATTACAGGAAAAAATTGCTTTTTTGGGAATGTCTTTTGAAAATATTTTGAATAATAATTAAAAACAAAATGTATATTTTGAATAATAATTAAAAACAAAATGTAGCCATAAAAATCTGTCTGCGACCCACAAATGGGTGCCGACCCACTGTTTGGGAAACAGTGTTCTAGACAGATTGAATTTAGATTGCCCCAGATTATTTCAGTAGATGAACATCTCTGATCAGAAAACTACTTCAAACATGAGCTTGTAGATTGCCTACTTTCGCCGCATAACATCGTCATACGACAAAGTACATACGTATACGTATAAAATAGAGCTTGCGGTTGGTTAGTCAGTCTAAACGAACAATGGTCAGCTGGAACAATGAAAAGGGATACTCACTGAAGTCTAGGATGTACAGGTCTGAATGATCCATGAGGTTAAACTCATCACCCATTCCTTGCTCTGGACAGGGGCTGTGAGGAGAACAAGATGCACAAGGTTTTGGGGTCAGTCCCTCGGGGTCAACAACAATGAAAAGAAAAAACAGGGAGAAATTGAAAGATTGCAAAGTGGTCAAGGCTTTCAGACCCATCCAGGAAGGCAACATTAACCCCTGTCCTTACTTCCTGTCTCACTTCCTGGGCATGAGACGAACAACGCCCCAGCATGACTGCCGCGATTAGCCAACTTTTCTTCTTCGTACGACAAGTTTATCTGGGGTCTCTGCTTGTTAAATGAACCAGGACTGAATCATGAGGCAATTTAAACCGGGGGAGAAGAGATGTATACCTTGCTTTAGGCTTGATTTATACTTTGTTGCCACGCCAGTGTCGTGGCCAGAAAACATTAGCCGATCTACAAGCTCACAAGCTAGTTAGATCGGCTATTTTGGGGTGTGCAACACTGAAGTATAACTCAGTCTTAAGTAGCCAGATTTACGATGACACTCTGGCTCCTATAATGCCATTGACAGAGTAGGCTAGCAACTCCCAGGCACTGGAACTAGGAATCACCCAGGTATTAAAATCAAGACCAAGCCCAGAGGCTGGGGAACCAGTGCGCCTTTCTTAAGACAGCCATGTTAATCACGCAGCATGCTGCGTTCTGGCCTGTGTTCCTTATCAGGACCGGCATACATTAGTCCCACAGGAAGCGGAGTTCTGTGATCAGACGGAAGGCTGGCCCCTGCTGATAGCCCCTTCTCCTACAGACCTGCTGCTACCCAGCCAGCCACTATCACTGCACATCTGTTTCCTGCTGTTTTCAACCACACACCTGCACTCCTGCCTGGGGTAGCACAGGTCCTATAAGGCAAATAGCTAAACATAGTCATTTCACTAGAACATCCAGGTGCTTGCAGGAGGTAAAAAGGTTACTATAGTAAAAAGAATACATGGTGTTCACGGATCAAACGGGATCAAGACGTGAAAGAAAACAAGAGTCGATCCGGGCACTCAGGAAAAAAGATGAACAGCCTTAATTTAAAAACTGCCAACATGTGTCGACCTTGGAGTCATTCCGCCGTTTCCTCAGTCTCAATTATGTGTGTGTGTGTGTGTGTGTGTGTGTGTGTGTGTGTGTGTGTGTGTGTGTGTGTGTGTGTGTGTGTGTGTGTGTGTGTGTGTGTGTGTGCGCGCGCGCGCGCGCATATATATAAACATGTACCTATGTTTTTCCATAGAGCTTTTTTTGTTTTTCCTGAGATGATGCTTTTTAATTTGTTAAACATCGATAATGCTCCTTGGGCTTATGACAAGTCATTTAGTTTCGGCACACAATCATTTTAGTTTATTATATATATATATATGTGGGGTGGTTAGATAATAGTAATCCTATTCCAAATGTAGTCAAAATATGGGTATGGAAGCAGCCAAAAGTGAAATGCGGTGGAAAGTAATGGGCCATGGATTATGTCAGCCGTATAAATTATTAAAGTAGCACTGTGTCCCACAGGCTCATATAATGTGTTACCAATGAACATCCCGTTTCTGCATTCACACACACTGGGACCAGACCTGGACCAAAGGAGCTGCTTAGATTACTCAGAACACAATACTACCCAAAGGACAGCTTTACTCAATCAGGTGTTATTACCAAGTGGTTTGGTGCCTGTGGATGCCTATTAGGAATATGGTAAATTACTTAACAACTTATTTGTTTGGTCCCTCTTCGCTTGAAGACATGCAACTTGTTATGCATGGACTGGCTGGCTTCTGGTGTGCATTTCATTTATATAGAAAAAGAAAACACAGCAGAAGAGAAACTTGAGTTTGCAACTCTCGTATTCTTTCTTCATCTGCAGTGAACCTCTGCAACTTCGGGTGAGCACCATTCTGTATATATTTTCTGATGTGCATTTCAAAAAAGTTACCTCCCTGGTGTAACTGAACCAATCCAACACAAACCAAACCATTTTCTTTTGAATTGCCTCCTGTACTTGCATCTCAATGTCCCTTTTCCTTCCTTTGCTTCCCATCGTTCACCCTGCCTTCACCCCCAAATCCCATCCTCTTGTTCCAACTCTCGTCTATCCAAGATGATAACCCCTCCGACCACCGTCTGTCTGTCTGTCTGTCTGTCTGTCCATCCGTCCATCCATCCCTCCATCAATCTATTTCTGTTTCCCCCTGTCCTGTCCTCTCCTCCATCTCTCTAGCGCTGCGTGTTCAGGATGTAGTGAGGGTTTTACGTTGCTAATCTTTACTAAACAAACACAGTGGTGGCTCAAAGCGGCCGAGAGGGGTGCGGAGCACGAGCGCATAGGTCCCTGGGGGCCAGCTGGGGAAGTCATTACGCCCCCTTGCCCCCCCAGGAGGTGATCCACCATGTCTTACAGCAGGAGCCTTCACCAGAATCCCCCTCAAACCCCATAGGAAGCTTGTTGCTGGCTGTTGCGTCAGCACTCATATTTATTCGTCATTGTAAAGTTCTAGGCCGCTTTATTATCATTATTTTTTATAACATCTCTGTATATTCATTTAGTTCACAGTACTTTTTTGGAACAGCTGCCTTAGTTCAAAAGAGGCCTCAAAAATTCAGCAGCAACTGTGGTTTTTAAGAAAATGATAAAATGAAGTAAATTTCAATGTTACGATACGAGTTCACAGGTATCGATCCCAGTGCAAGCCAGGGTTAGGTTTGTATTGTGTTCCTGCTGAAAGCTTTCAACTGCAAATTAACAAAGTCTGCCAACCACACTGACATTAATAAGGCTTGGATTAATAACTCAATGAGATATTCCATAGTGCTTCAAATGAATGTTAAGTACCAATACTTTCAGTTGCATGTTTAGTACTCAACATTATGCATATGCATACTCATTCATTTTCCATTAGAGGAAAGAATAAATGCTTGCCATGAGTGGCATTTGCTATTTAAACAAGCATTGGATTTATCTAATATCTTTAGCAATGTTTACGTTTTGTTAAGGACACGCTCTAAAGCCCAAAAACAGACAAACAACCTGCAGTTTGTTATTACAGGGGTGTGGGAGGGGGGTAAAATGAATTATTAAGCACAACACAACAAACACTAGCTGCTCCACAGGACTCCCTGAAACTGCTTTAAGGGCAATATATTCAAAGGAAATACAGTTTTTAGAAAAATAATCCACAGACTTTCTTGTCAGGGTCACCTTTCCTCGAACATCTCTGCCAATCAGTAGCTAAATGTGGCCGATCTCTTTGCCAAGAAGAGCATCAATCTCTCTCTTCAAAGTAAACAGTGTCTAACACAGCCAGAGACGTGTGCATTTATTGTCACCCAGACACAGAACATTGCTGAATTTTGCCAATGGCTCAGGGCTTCCATCACATCATGTTACAAGAGCCATTCATCTGAAGAGCCATTTGTTTACCTCATTGAAAATAACCACATTTGAAATTCATACAGCATAACATATCGCACGCTCATTATGCAAAGCCCTCCTTCCTAAGCATGCGACTCCAGGCAGCTCGACTTGTGAAAAGTGCTAGATCAAAAACACTCACAGGTTACATTAAAAGTTTGTTTGGGCAGTAAACCCAACATGGAGTCTCTATTTCAGTACTGCAAACAGTGAAAGGAGCACACCGCGGCAGCCAATATTAACTATTGTGCAGAATCTCAAGGATAGAGTACAGAGTTTTGGATGCTGATGTGACGTGTGAAAGCATGCAGATAAGAGGCGTGCTTAAGCAGGACTAATGGCACATATTAGGTGGGTGATGGCGACTGGGACTAGTCCTTTCTCGCATGCTCAACCGTCTGTATTTGTTTGGGTGTGTAATTCAGCAGAACGTTAGCGAGGTCCACGACCAGAGGTCACGCGACAGCGGTCGTCTCAAGACGGAACAGGGTGATTGAACAGAGGCCAGTAGGCAGAGAAGAAGCGGCGGGGGGGGTCTGTCAGGGTGACAGCACAACGACAAGCGGGAAAGTCACAGGGGTGTAAATTTATGTGGCGTCCTGGTGTTTGATGAGACACTTTGTTACACGATCTGCAACGTATCATTTTGTGTCAAAGTGCTCCCCCTCCTCAAGAACTCAGAGGTTTCCCGGTCTGAATGAGGTCAGAGCGACACCCCTCCCCCCACAGAGAAAACACTAGTTGATGTCTCAAACAACACTCAAACGAGGGCGACTAATGGCCCCCCTCAAATTTGCAGGTCTTCTCCAGCAATGGCCTTCCCGCTTCACCTCATCTTCATCCCCAAACCTAGGTCTCTAAAGCCTATATGAGAAAGAGCTCAACTGCAGCCCTAAAAGTAGACGAGGGAAAACCAGACATCCTGGGAACAGTCTGAATTGTCTTAGGAGTTAGGTGTAAAATTCCAAATTCCGCGAGTGACTTTCTAATGAACGACAACGAGGTGCAACAAAAAAAGATTAAAATCTGAAGGAAGCCTTCGTCCAGTGACACCTTCGTTATTGCTTTCCAAACACAAACATTGTTGCTGATGGTGTAGCTGTAAACCCAGGCTGCCCTGGCTGTCTATGGAGCTACATTGCTTGTATCCTCATTCTTGGGAGTGATTTGACCTGCATCCTTTTCCTCTATCCACTTCCTGTTGAACTGTGCTCTTTCAGAACCCTCTGTCTCTAGGAACTCATCACATACTACAACTTCCTGTACGGCACCTTATCAAGAGGGCCAGATGTGCATCAAATATTTTCTTTGTAGTACGTTAGTTACAACTAGCTCCTTTCGGAAACCTCTCCCTCCGCTATGCAGCTCACCCACAATCGGTCCGTTGCGGGGAAGCTCCGCCGTTTGCAAACACTTCTTACCTTTTGTGAAGATTCTATCCAAAAATACCTATACCGGTCTCTCATCTGTTAACTTCTCAAGCGTGGAAGAAAATCGAAGCAGCATGTTGAAATAAAGAGTTTAAATCGCTCATTTTGTCAGGCGGTCCCATGGTTTTTAGACATTCCGGATTTGCGGCCGAATAGGAAACATTACCTCCCCTGGTCACGTGGTATAGACACAACGAATAATAGTGGGGAAAATAATGCACTGTCTGACAAAATTAGCGATTTAAACTCTTTATTTTAACACTCTGCTCTATTTTTCCACGCTTGAGAAGTAAACAGATGAGAGAAAGGTATAGGACCTTTACTTTTTGGATAGAATGTTCACAAAAGGTAAGAAGTGTTCGCAAACAGACCGATTGTGGATGACAAGAGTGAGGAACCTCATCTCGGAGCTGCAGCGGAGGGAGAGGTTAAGAAAGGAGCTAAGTTACAACACAAGACAACAAGCACACAACGCGTCGAGATGCTTTGTGAGCTTGTAGATCAGCAATTATGGACCGAATGTTTGCCTCTTGTGACGCGTGAATCAAAACAGCACCCCGGTTTCGACAATGGAACAAGGGGGGAGTGCTTGTTTTCGGTGGAGATGACGGAGGCACGCAGGTGTTATATTATAAACACAATCTGATCTAGCAATCATGACATAGGCTATTTATTATAATCACTAATTCACTATGAAGTGTCTTTAATTATAATTAAAGTAAAAATAGTCAAATAACAAACAAGGACAAATTGTTCTGCCCACAACCTTATCAAACCAAAATGCCTAAACTACTGTAAATGTAGGCCTATTATAACTATGATAATGGTTCTTAATTAGTCCCAATTATTAAGTATAATACTTGACCTTATAAATATAGAATGTTTATGAATATATATGTTATGAAACATCGCATGTTCGAGCGTTGCGGCGGTCGCATGAGCCGACTCAGCGCCGTTACCGACTTATGTGCCGTTATGGACACTGACAGAATAGTAAATATTCAGCCCCCCGAATTTCGTCACCTCCGCGCGGTCCAGGGGAACACAACGGAGCGCTCCCTACCTCCGGTTCAGCCAATCACAAGCTTCCACTGGCGATACCGGGGTGCTGTTTTGATACACGCTCTTGTGACATGTCCAGGATAGTGAAGCTAGGGTCCGCACAGTCACCGATTGATGCTTCCAAACGTATAGTTTACTTATGCGGTAGCATTTCTAGCAGACCATGCTCTTCTTCAGACCTTCACAAACATTGTGTACTGTAGACAGACATTTTTATATGCGGTGTGACATCCCACACCTGTGACCCATCGGCCATTAGTCAGTGCCATTTGACACAATAGTACACAAATGCATGTCTCTTGTGTATTATCTGTAATACATTACATTAATAAAAAATTAAATAATCAATTGAATGTTTTTTTTTATTGCGACCGTCGCATTTACTACCAAAACCTCCACAGGCTGTCTGTCTGTCAGTGAGTGAGTCAGTGAGTCACACTTTTGCCCTGCTCATATCTCCACAACCGTTGCCCCCATCCATGCCACATTTTGCACACACACTCCTTACCTGCCAAACTACAACCTCCAAGGACCCCCGGAGCTCCAGGGACCCCCAGGTCCCTGGGGGACCCCCAGGTGTAAAAAAATGTCCCTCCGTGAGTGACACATCACACGTCACACTTTTCCCCTGCTCATATCTCCACAACCGTTGCCCCCATCCATGCCACATTTTGCACACACACTCCTTACCTGCCAAACTACAACCTCCAAGGACCCCCGGAGCTACAGGGACCCCCAGCTCCCTGGGGGACCCCCAGATGTAAAAAAAAACCCAAATGTGCAAAAATGACCAAATGACCACCCCAACGGGGCTGCTCACGGGGAATTCCCGGGGACCACCGACTCCTGGTGCTCCAGAACGGATGCAAAAGTGGTGGTGCCCCCAGTGGAGGACCCCCTACACTGCAGCTCACATAAAATGCCGTAACTCCGGCTAGGAGCGACCGGGAGAGCCGGGGCCGGTACCTATTCGTCCGCCTCGGCGCCGCGCAGACCCCACCCCTCATTTCTCACATGGCCCTCTTCTAGCGCCACCATCAGGCTGATTCTTGCAAAGCCACCTACGGTCGCTTATCTCCCGATTAGGGAGTCTTACTGGTATATATATAATGTATTGTGGATACTACACAGAGACATGTATTGTGGACTATTGTCAGTGTCATTTGACAATGACACTGATTAGGGACTGATGGCCGATGGGTCGCAAGTGTGGGATGTCACACTGCAAATGAAAACTAAGGCATGATCAAACAAGAACTGACCTGGTGTGACGCCGCAGGGCTTCACATTAACATTTTGAGGCACTTGTTCTTTGGACAAGTACATTTGCCATTCACTTGTCCAGGCACAAAAGTCACTTGTCTGGATAAAATTGAGCCATTTCACATTCTTTTTCTGTTTTTTTTATTTGAGAAATAAATAAGACCCCCCTTGGCCCCCTCCACCCTGGCACCCTCCACTCCAGCAGTCCATAGTCTACATACAGCACAAAGCTGCCAGGAGCATCACGGAAAAAGTGAAACCAAGACCAAATTGGACAAGTACATTTTTAATGAACTTGTCCATAAAGATTTATTAGTTGTCCCGGACAACAGGACAAGCCTTAATGCCATGCCCTCATTCGGTCCACTATAATTCAGCCAAAAAAATTAAGAACATCTTAAACTATACTTTCATGCGTGGTGGGATGATATTCCAAAGTGCTAAACGTTTACTTCACACCACAAAACCACTCTGTCTGAGCATAATAAATAAGTTAAGCAACAAGCATGGTATCTTGAGTCACAATGATTTGGTCATTACAGACGCATACATATACATGTGTTATCCTTTAATCTCAACTGATCATCATTCCTTCCTTGTTAACTATCTGTGCCCCCCACTGGGCAGTAGATAAAGTGTGATTTGGTCATTACAGATGCATTTCATTGCCATGCACTGCCCTGCATTGGCTATCCCTTAATCTCAACTGATCATCATTCCTCCTAGTTAACTATCTGTGCCCCCCATTGGGCAGTGGATTAAAACCTATTGCAGAGTACACTTAAATCTATGTAGATGATGCCCAGACACTAACTACGGCTGGCTATCCAGAGACGCCTGGGCTTCAGATTAGACATGGGGCTGCAGTCGCTGCGGGGAGGCCTGCATCTCAAACAGCAACTCCTGTGGACCACTGTTAGTTTTGACAGCACATTTTTATTTAGTTAGATTTAGTCAATCTTTTGAATAAAATTTCATTTATTCTTAGTCATATTTTAGTCATTTGAAAAGTTTTAGTTTTAGTCTAGCTTATTCGACTAAATAGTCGACTAAATCTACAGTTGATTGTGTCAACAAAAATGTAATTTGGCAGGCCTTGATGGCGTCATAATAGCAGATTTTACACTTGGTTGCATGCTGAAAATAGCCGATCTACAAGCTCTCAAAGCATCGACACGTTCTGTGCTGCTATTTTCAGAGCGCAACCAAACATAAAATGATTTGTCTTTTAGTTCTATTGGATTTCTTCTCCACTAGTCCCTCCCTATAATGTATTCATAGCTTAGTTTTTATTTCGTTTTGGTTTAGTTTTTATCGGTGAAAAAAAGTTGTAGTTTTACTCTGCGAAATGTACACGGCTGTAGACAAAGATAGCGAGATCTGGAGATCAAGGGAAACTGAACCTGCAAAAATTAGTACATTTATCATGGGATGGCCGTTATCCAGCCAGCTGCCTGTGAAAATGAGGGAGTGACCGAAATAATAATAACTTTTGAGGACCTTGAACACAGCTGGTTAGTATAAGAAAAGCTGAAAGTAGTTCTGAAACACTCTCCCTCTATGACTGGAAAAATAAGTTACTTCCTCCTCCACAGACACACACCGTTCATCTGCGATTCTGGGTTCAGCATCAAGGTTAGCTTCTTTAGAAACTGTAACATGGCGGCTTTCATACGCTGCCAAGTCCCTGCTTTGCTCTTGCAGGCTCAATAGTCTTGGGTTTCAGCTTGTATTAGAACAAGCACAGCTTGTATCAGAACTGTTCAATAGTGAGTGAACTATTACACTTTCTGTTCTCCAAGGTACAGTAATGTTATCATTTATACAGTACTTGGCTTTGACATCCCGCTCTTCAGGGCAACATTTGATCTTTAATGACTTTACCTCTGATATTAGTTCAGCAGTAGCAAACCCACATTCTAGTCTATAGTGTGGATCTGTAAAGACGATGTTAGGTTATATCAGTGAACTCAACTGATTTTGTCTTGGATACTTTTCCTCTTCTCCAGAGCCTAGCCCAGGGTTTCTCAAAGTGTGTGCCGTGATGCATTCGGGCACATGATGATTTTCCGATGGCCTTAAAGTCCGAGAGACTTAGAATCGGAAAGGCTTTGAGAGCGGAGACACTGAGGCTGAGGACGGAGGATGCCGACGCTCGCAGCAAGTGTGTGTGTGTGTGTATGTGTGTGTGTGTGTGTGTGTGTGTGTGTATGTGTGTGTGTGTGTGTGTGTGTGTGTGTGTGTGTGTGTGTGTGTGTGTGTGTGTGTGTGTGTCGCTCGCTCTCTCAAAAAGCAAAAAGAGAGAGGGAGAGTGCACGCGACGACACGAGAGGGGTTGCATCTGTCCAAAAGTAAAACATGTCTCTCACAGTGCACTGTCTCTACCTTCTTCATTAAGATGTTAAACTTGGTCACACATAGGTTTGAGTGATTATTTTGTTTGATAGCATTGTGATACATAAAGACCTGGATGTTACCTCTTACTTGTGTGATCCAGGTTGGATCTGTCAATTTGAAGAAATCAAATAATCCAGCGTTTACTTTGAGGTGAGGACAATAAGAAAGCACAGGCCTACGTTTTCATTCACAACTGCTTGGCTGAAGATCCATTCTATAGCCTATTATATGTCATTTTATAAACTAAGGGAGCTGCTCTCGGCTATCTGTTCGGACCAGCGCTGACTGAGTGAGAGAGCTTAATTGAAATTACCTACTTTGCGCAGTGAACTGGAATTATATCATTAATTATTTGGCAGCAGGTGTGTAGAGATTCTAATCTATAAACATCTCAAATGGCTTTTATACTCTTAATGTTTTGTTTTTGTTGTTGTTTTTAATGAGATTTGGCCTTATATATTGATATGTCTAAGATTTGGCTATTTGCTGGCTTTTAGGCTTAAATTAATTAATTATTTTGATCATGCCAACCTCTGCGCATGTGGTGGGGAGACCGGACCTCCCTCTCTCTCTCTCTCTCTGGGACATCGGATTCGGATCTCCGTGCCGTCCGATTTTCAGGCCGTCGGAATATCGAGATTTAGCCGATGCATTCATCCTTGATGCGTGCAGATTTTTCAATTTACACCGAATCTCTCCGCCAAAAATAGCAGATCTACATCTAAATCGGCTATTTTGGGCGAATGCCCCCCTCCCCCCTTCCCCAATATGACGTAAATGTAAGGTAGCAATGAAATTCAGGGGAACCGTGGATGAAAATTATATTTACAGGGGTGCTAAGAGCCAAAACAGTTTGACAACCCCTGGACTAGCCCAACACTGGCCAAGAGACACAAAAACCTGGTTTTGATAAGAGAGGTAAATTATAGAGTAAAGACCCACAATTCTGAACATGTCACTTATCACGGTTGACAGACAGCGGCACCGGCACCGTGTCACCTGTGTGCAGGCTGTTTATTTGAGACAATGTTTAACACTCAACACTCTGACATTTGGATGTATACACCCTGCTGGTGGGTTAAGGAGGGTTAAGATGCAGATGAAATACTATCAGGAGCTTGTCTTTGAAAAGTAAATCAGTGTTTCTGGGCTGCCCCCGAGGTCTTGTACCGCCACGTGCGGGATGCCCCATATCCTGTCAGGGTCACCACCACTGTTTGACAAGTTATATCTCAGGCATACTAGACGCCCCACCACACACACACACACACACACTCTTGAAGGAAACTTCTGCAGCCTACCCTTTGACCTTGTAGGACAAATGACAAACGGGTGTGTGGCGTTTGAATTTAGGGGACTGTGGAGTGGCCATTGTAAGCAGCAGTCAGACGGATAAAGACAATCCTAAAAGGTAGTTGGTTTTCATGCAGTGACAGGGGGAGAGAATACAGTGATTTAGAATTCGCTCTGCCCCCAAACAAAGCTCAGTGTTGTGTTTAGTCTGGCCTTTTGAACTATCAAGTCAAACAGTGATAATACGCCGTGCTCTAACCAGCTGGACCACCATAACATGAGCCACACCAGCCACTGATAAGGTGTAGTTATGGTCTTGTAGGTGATATCTAAGGCACCAGCGCTTGTGACCTTTCCTGATCCTCTACATTCAACTCTAGACTCTGTGGCGGTTCTCTGGCTCAACCTCAGTGACACAGCGAGGTTTTGCTGCTGATTAAATATTGGGGTGAGGTTGTGGTGGATTAAACAGGGGGTCCCAGGCCTGGGGTGTTTTGGCTACTGGGGAGATTACCTCCTATGTGACGCCGACTCTACCCTCGACCCTCTCGCTCTATCGGAAAATGACCACTTCTACAAGTCTCATTTCCATAAGCAGGGTTCTTAAGACTTCCTACACATACAATTCCTTACTTTTTCAGAATAAAATTTCTAATATTCTCTGTAGATTTGTCACAACATATCTGACATCCGAGTACAAATAACTGTGTTTATGTAACAAAATAATGCTTTTAAAATCCAACCATTTATTTATGTTTCATTATGACTATGTAGGCTAATGCCAATATGTCGCCAAAAAAATGATAGAAGATTGTAGGTAGGCGCTGTAGCTCATACAATTCAATTAACCACTTAACCACCACCTCAAGCCGTATGGTGGTGTCACGTCACAGTGCGACACATAGCGAGCTTGTTGATCAGCTTTTATTTTTTCATCTCAGTTCAACCCTACAGTAACATAAGTGATGTTCATGTAAAACTCACCAGTGAACTAGAAAAGAGAAAAGTCCACTGACTTTGCTTCATTTGCTAAAATGTGTAATTTATTCACTGTGTCCATGCACATGACAATAAATGCAAGCATTAAAGTTATGGTTTCCTTATGCAGAAAAGATGGTCAACCTTTACTGCTTAACAACTCATAAATGTTCAGTCAAGCTTTTGTCACAATGTTATTAGTGATGTATGTTATTCAATTCAGAGATATTGCCGCAGTTTCTTTAAACTAATTTGGTGGTGGATTTGGTAAAGTTATTATAATAGTCCAGAAACAAACATATACTTTTTTCTTATTTACATAATACATAGTTATTCAGATAGGGAAATTAATTAAATCAAATTCCATACTTTTATAGGAACCCTGCACGAGAAAGAACAACCAATTTAGAACTAACGATGGAGCTTCAAAGAAGCCGACAATAAAATGACATTAAAGGCTACTTGTGTGTCTTGGCTTGTGGTACCCAAAGAAAGAAAGAATGCGATGCAATGCGAGAGTGCAGACTGGCCAAGACCAACTCAGGACTCCTGAATCACTGGCCTTCACACCCCGCCCCCTGTCTGACATCAAGAGAGAAACTAATAATAGAGGAATAAAATTAGCTTTGTGTAATAAAAGAATCTGTCTTGGCTTCCGTTTTTTTATTAAATGGAGCAGTCATGTTTCCTGTAACACCAGTAGACTTCAGTAGAATGTGTGACGGTTGGCAGAGCAAAGCTAGCATGTGCGTATGTGCGAGTCCACCACACTGACGTCAGCCTGACAGGAGGTGATCAGAGTAGTGAGTCACTGCACACCCAAACAAACACATGCAAAAATACACCCTTAAGCTCACTACAACCTGGGCTCATTGTTTCCTTCCATGTATGTGTGAGTTTGTATAGTGGAAGCCAGTGGGAAATATCAGTGGAGGCCGTCTTCTAATAGGATGTAGAGCCCGACCGATACCATTTTTTCCGACCGATACCGATATCCGATGTTGGAGAGTGCTAGAGCACCGATACCGATACGATACCGATGTTTTGTAAAAAAAAAAAATTATTCATTTAAGATCATTTAATTGACAGCTCGCCCCTCGGATAAATGGTCAGATTATTGCTTTTTTTGTGCTTTTCATGTCAAACTTTAAGTTTGGTCGCAGTTATCAATTTCTATTGCTTGTTGGATAATAATACTCTTTTAATTTGGGGGTTCTGCTGTGTTTTGTCTCGTTTATGAATTAATATGTGTCTTTTATCCAAACGTAAATGCATTGCCAAGCAATTAAACAACACAAGTTCTATAGTCTATAGTCAGACATCTATATTTCTCTGTGGATTTTCACATAGGCCTACACACCTTCCTCCACCACAACATGAAAAATCAGAGTTAGACAGTGCATGTGGTGAGTGAACGACACACGAGAGGCAGCAGCTCCAGTAGTGTTGGCTTGCATCTTGGACTATTATACTGCACTCTGCTGGATAATTCTGGTATTGCCCACACATAGGCCTATATAACTCAGGGTTTCATGCTCTATCCGCAGACACGTTACAGACAATTAACTCAGTTACTGCCAATTAAATATGCCTTCTTTGGGTTCTCCCTGCCATAAATCTCCATAGACTTCCATGTAATTTATAGTGCACAGATCATGCACGCCCATGCACAGAGCATGCACCATGTTTGTGCAGGCTGTTCACAGCTTTCAAACAAAAAAATCAGATTGGAAATCCGTTCAGGCATTCTTGAGAAAATAGCCATTATGTTTTACGTTTCATGTTATGTAAGCAAAGATGGCTGCCCTGTATGAAAGATGGGGTTGTATGGGGGGTGGAACATGCACAATCGCGATTGAAATCATGTTTACTAGATTTAATGGGGTAAAAAAAAAAAAAAAAAAAAAAAAATCAAAAAAAAAATATATATCGGTATCGGTGGAATAATTCACCGATACCGATACCGATACCGATACCTCCAAAACGACCGATATATCGAATTGACCGATATATCGGTCGGGCTCTAATAGGATGTGACTGACTCAGAGATATGGAAGTGATTCATTGTGCCAGATCTTTTACACCAAAAAGACAGATCTCAATTATGAACTGATGCATGCCGACCATTACCAATTCATACAATTCCAAGCCTTAGGAAATGTACAGATTAGTCGGAGATAAAACAATACTCCACAAAGCGAATCTTGACAACACCAAAGTACATGAACATTTAAGCTAGATCAAACTTTAGGACAAAAATTTAAACAAAATGCCTAACATCTAACTCTTGAAATGTTATTGCCAAAGTCTTGATATATATTTACTATATCATTTATCTGTTGTGTGTTTTTGCTTTTGGAGATTATGTTTATTTATGCCATAGGCCCATGTGTCCGCTGGGCCATTCTGCAATTTTTTCACAACACCCTTTTTGCTACTAATGCAAAACTCTGTCCGATCTACGCCACATTTGGGTCCCAAACGGAGGGGCTTGTAATGTAAACAACACAAAGCTTACACCCATATGGGCACAAATGCTAAAAATGTCACTGTTTGTTTGCAGAAAAAGGGTTTCAAGAAAATTATGAACGGGAACTTGTGAGTCATGTAACAATGACGGCCAAACAGGGTTTTGATATTCAATACCGTCTGCCTTGAGTGAGAGGGGCCTATTTCTTACGAAATATGCCATACATCAGGAACGCAACATGCAATCAACCCAAAAATCTAATTGCACGTTGAGAGGCCTCCATAGAGCGCACCTTTCTGCCTTCAGCCTGACGGAGATATGTGCTCCAAGTAGTGCACTTTTGGGGCAAAGGCCTTTTTCCAAAGCACATCCCAGGACCATGAACTCATGCTACAGTACACTACATATAGACTATTTACATAGACATATATTTTGTTTGGTTGGCCCCAGTGGGAATTAAGCCATATCATTTTAAGCACCAAGCTGTACCCATTCATTGTACTCCTGGAGTATACAGTTATTGTACTACCAGCTCCATCATCCATTCCCAAACAGTTTAGGGCTAGAGCTGATTGCTTTGTTTTTACACACAATGAGATTACATAAAGCCGGCCATAGAGCTCACCTGGATCTGCCCTGGCATATTGAGGACATCAAAGAGGACATTCATACTGTAGCTAAAGGCCATGTTGGCATGACTGGGGTTTAACAGACTGGCATGGTTTTCTCCTGCCCACAGTACAAGGTTAATTAAAACCCCCTTTGAAGAATACTCACTAATCACAACCCACACTGGACTGACGATGGACGGACTGCAGAATTATAGTGATATGTCATTGATAACTTAACCACTTTCAACCGGGCATGACTATTTCTGACATTATAGGCAAAAGGGTTTTAATTTTCCAAAATATGCATTTCTTATTTACTCCCCAACGAGTCACTGCGACACGGTGGGGAGAAGATAACATTTTGTAGATTTGTAGATTGGAGTTTTGCTATTCATTGTATGATGAAGCATATTATATGGTTTAAGGCAGTGGTTCCCAAACTTTTCAGGTCGAGACCCGAAAGAGACAGATCTGCAAGCACACAACGCGGCGAGCTTGTAGATCAGATTAACTCCTTAATTATATTTTCTTTTTATATTCATGGAATTTATTAGATTTGTTTGTTTTTAGTTTTTAAATGCATCAAAAATTGGTCTGTGACCCACAAATGGGTCCCGACCAACTGTTTGGGAACCAGTCGTTTAAGGGGTCCACAAGTCGATCTTTTCTGGACGTAACGGAACAAAGGATAATACACCATGCATGACATACTGCGGATCTGATCATGCAATGAATAAACCTGATGAAGGAGAAATGGCTCCAGGGCCACTCCAAGGTTCCCGTTCACAGTCCAGGCCGTCTGCTCGCAGCATGCCAATCTGTCACGTTGCTGTTCATATCCTGCTCCTCAGAGGATGCCCTGTTTCCAACCTTAGCGCGTTTCCTAATTTATCCCAACCTGGGCCCCGTTGTCCCACAATCATATACAGACTCTGACGGCTGCCAATGATGACTGCATGTATGTCAGTGGGACATCTTTAATCTAATTGGCGTCGTCTTCAACGGTGACTCAGACTCAGCAGTGCTTTGCATTGCGTTCAACCTCCAGTTAAAGGAGAAATCCGGACTATAGCATTTTTTTCTTGCCGTAATCTGATGTTGTTCCATCCATTAACCAGTTGTAGCGCTCAGTAGCTCTGCATGGGCATGGAGGTGGGGTCTCGCGGCCGTTCGCCTTTTTACCGCAGCCCATTAGGGACAAAACTCTGTGGAGACGTCTCCGCCATTATGAAAGAGGGATTTGCTAAAAATGTCAAGATTTCAAGCGATACAAATAAGTGATTTAGCGTAACGTCTCACCGCTCGTGGTCAGAGCTGCGGTGGACTCGAGATGAAAACATTAAAAATAAAATAAAAACTATTCCACTTGTTCTGGGATATCATAACATCAGATTAAGGTAATACAACTGCTAGTCCGGAATTCTCCTTTAAAATCAAATAAATAAAACCACCGACAAAAATCTCTGACACTCGTCATGCCTGATGGGCAATAGAGAGGCTGGCCACTATGTACAGCCAATATACTATATAGACATTTTATCAACATCATGACATAAGACTAGATATCATCTGGGATTAATCATCGGCAAAAAAGATGTATTTAAAAAAGTACATTATAATATTGCAATATTGATTTTGTCCATATCGCCATACAACCCTGGCACAGGTTAAGGTCGGCACAGGTGGAGTCAGTCATGCGTGGGTGTCTCTTCATGGGGCAGCGAACAGGTCTTGGTAAGTAAATGAGTGTAGCAGAGGCACCGAAGGCAGATCACATTGCACTCCATGAGAATGAATGCTCCCCCAGGTCATAAATCAGAGATGGGGGGCAGGGAGGGCAGCATTTCGCGCTTCTCTGCAGCTCAGCAGGCCTGTTTACATTGGCGTAAGTGGCACTGCAACTAAACATCCAGTCATATATACACGTGCGCACATATCAGTGGTGGTAGAGTACTCAAGATGTGTTACTTAAGTAAAAGTATTAATACTGCAATGTAATTCTGGAATTCAAAATTTCCCTAAAAAAGTACAAAAGTATTGGTATCAAAATGTACTTAAAGGGGAAGACCACCCATTTTTAATATTGAACTATGTCATTAATATACGTTATAGTGGAAATAGAAAAAAGTTCCCCCCCTTCTGTGTTGCCTAGAACTGGAGGATTGATTTTGGGGTTTGTATTGTAAAGTACAACTTGATGACATCACACCGTTGTACTTTACAATACAAACCTCAAAATCAATCTTCCAATTCTAGGCAACACAGAAGGGGGGAAGCTTTTTTCCATTTACACACAACTCCTCTAAATTATATTAATGACATAGTTCAATATTGAAAATGGGTAGTCCTCCCCTTTAAAGTAAAAGTCAAAAGTAGCGCACGCAACGCACGCACGCACGCACGCACGCACGCACGCACACACACACACCTCTTTACCCCTGGCAGAGCAATGGCTGTGTGTAACAAATGCATATGCACAATGGACCAAGGACCAATTATGAACATTTGAAAAGCCATCATAGCTTCATGGTGGACCTACGCACGTACATACAAGCACATGTGCCCCCTATTTTGCTTTTCTCATATAATTGGTCTACATCATGATGAGAGCAATAAATGGCTATAATGGTGCTGTTAATGTTTTTATTACCAATGTGTTTCCCTCACAACACCTTTAGCTCTTCGGGTTCAGGCCAGGCCAAAGTGTAATCCTCCTCGGAACAAAGGAGGGCTCATGAACTCAACTGTTTTATTGTGCTTCACTAAAGCAATAAATTATTGCTCAACAAATTCCTTGCAGGTAAAGTAAATATCATAAAGTGGGAATAAATATCAACAACGGGGTTCTGTTCTGGATCAATCTTGAGAGGCCAACTTTCCCAGGAAAATAAGAGCCAGACTATAAATCTGAAATACCATTTCCTAGATGGCTCCACCGAAATGAAAAGCCCTCACACACAGAATACCAACTACGGTGTCCGGCCAAGAATTCACCACATTCGTCAATTTCATTGAGACAGATACAAATAACTTTGAGCCCTGTTAATTGCCCTTAAAGTTGTTAAGCCTTGTGAAAATAAACACGGGAGACACAGCGCAGGCTGGGCTAGGGAAGCCGTGTTCATAAGTCAAACAGCGAGAGGCTAAAAGCCAAACCACAACAATGTAAAGACACAATAAGTTAATGCTCCCGCTTAGTGTTTAGTAATGCAATCCATGCGAGAAATTAATCCAGGAGGCACACATTTTTGAGTGTGTAAATCAGTGGTTTTCAACCAGTGGTCCGGGGGACCACGGGTGGTCCTTGAGGTGGTTCCAGGTGGTCCCCAGCTAAATGATGGAGAGTTGGTAACCAAATGGACCCTTATAGATCTTTAACTCTTGAGTGTAAAATTAAACCAAATTACTTAATTTACAAGAAATCTACACAATTAGAATGTAGAAGAATTGTAATTTTGATCAACGTTTGCCTGTTATCTCTCCTATGGTACCAACATCAATAGGCTACTACAAAATATTCTAAATGTTGGGCCTGAGAGGCTAAATCTCATCAAATGGTTGTCCAAGGCTCAGATGACAAATAAATAACGGGACATTGAAAAGGGTTGACAGCCACTGGTGTACGTAAACAAACTAGTGGCAACTTCTGCTGTGTGTAAGTGTGATTATGAGAGTTCCTGCAGGCCAAAGGGCTAGGTAAGTTTCTCCGTCCGTATAAACATCCACAGGCCAACGCTGTTCCACAGAAGAACGTGTGTGGCCACCTGGCTCAGGACGGGAAAGTCCCGAAAGCGCGAAGCCCGAAAGCGCGAAGTGGGGAAATGTCTCCTACCGCACCGTTAGCGCGAAGTGGGGAAATGTCTCCTACTGCACCGATATTGTATGGTAGTACAGCTCCTTGTGAACGTTGATAATATGCAGTGCTCGATATTGTATGGTAGTACAATGTCTCTCTTTTCATTCACATGCTCCACTGTGCACGCACTGAGCATGCAGCTCCTTGTGAACGTTGATAATATGCAGTGCTGTCTGCACTCAGCTTGTCTCGCAAAATAGCTGATCTGCAAGCTCACAACACGTCGCATCCACGAGACAACGTGAGCTTGTAGATCATTTCTCTGCCTTCAGCCCTTCACAATAAGGGTCCAGGAAGATATATTGTGTGGTAGTACAATAGTTTCGACAGGGGGCACCCTTTTTCATTTAGTCAAATATATTGTGTGGTTGTGTAGTTTCTTAGGGCTTAAAATGTCCTCACGCCTCCCCTCCCCCCGCAAAGTGAAGCCGATAGCCGAAGGGTGCTAATAGTCGGCTAATAGCCTGCATTTGCATGCATACGTATGCAAACGTCCCATGCATTTTGCATTTCGCGCTAACGGTGCGGTAGGAGACATTTCCCCACTTCGCGCTTTCGGGCTTCGCGCAAAAGGTACGCACCCCTCAGGACCTGCAGTAGTGACTATGAGCCGATTTGTACAGTCAGCAATAACAAGCAACGTCTACTCTAAACATGGAGCCACAGTGACGGACGAGAACACACTTCCAATGACATCACTCAAGGAGAACAGTATTTATCCTAGAAGTCAAATAAATGGACTGTACTGTATATTAATGTGCATGCTTATGCATGATTGTGCATGGCTATTATGTGACATAATTTTCCACAGATACAAATTCTCAGCTCCTAAATTCAGGGCCCCCAACCCACATGATCTTTAGGGGGGCCCCAGATCAAAATAAAGTGTCAATTTAAGGACAAAAAAAAGGAAAATGAAAAATACATTTGCATTCAACAGTAATCAACAAAAACTACAATAGAAATTGGTGAAACCAGTACAGGCCAAATTGTCAAATAATATGAGGGAAAATCTTTGACCGTAGATTTTTACAATATTTATCTGTGGAACCGAGTCAAACTAAATTGTATGCCTCAAATATTCTATATTTTAACCCACTTAAAATATGATTATTTTTTGGGGGTAACGGCCTGAAAAGGTTGAGAACCACTGCTCTAAATAACCTGCCTCAAACCACGTCTTTGAAAGGGTGTCCATCCATACTCCATCCATACCACCCAGCTCACTAGAGCTAGAAGATGATGTGAGTTTTTTATTCTCTCCCTCTGGCCAGACACCATCCTCTATTAATCCACTGGAGCCTGAGATCCCCCCCCACCCACCCTTTTCAGCCGGAGACTATCTGCTCAGGACAGGAAATCATGACTCCTGAAAGGGAATCCCAGACTAATCCCAGCCAGGGAAAAAAACACCAAACCAAGAAAAACTATTTTCAGGTGTAGGGTAAGTACCTACTTTGGCTCTCGTTTACAAACATCTACAAACAAACCTGTATCCCGTTTCCAAATACTTTATCAATAACAGGTTCCTGACGATGACTACTATAATTGAGGTGTTGCATATTTTTCTTAATGTTTTAAGAGACATTTTAGTCCATCTCCAGATATGAAGAGGTCACCATCTCCTTTGTTGATGTTTGCAGCACAGTACTGTATTATTACTTGTTTGTTGTGTGTGACGGATATATTTCTTTTCCCATTAATGCAAGTTTCTTAACGCATTTCTGTCCCCGTCAAGTTTATTGTACTTGATCCGAGTCATTACATTTTTGGTATGTGCAGTTCCAACTAAGTCTGATCCAATCTTTATATTTTTCTACACATTGCCACTGCACAGTGCACACCAAGTACAAAGTTAATAAAACAAATCCAATTTAGGTAAGATATGCTTGACAGACACCTCTGAAAATAACCGCAATGCAGAAATTACAAGTAATTGGTGGACTGCTTTCCTTTTCGATTACTACATTGTCAAAAATATGCCATTTTATGTATGTAAATATGGCTTTCTCATTCTCAGATGCTACCTGAATGTAAAGAAGAAAGAAGAAATTGCTGTCTTGTGTTAGTTTAGTGTTAGTTTTGATGCAAGTTTGCAGCTTCTTTTCTGATGAAATGGTGTCCTTGTTTTGCATATGGAGAACAAGGATGTCAGCATTTTGAACTGAAACATTTGATTATAGATGACCACTATGGTTGGAAAAAGATAGAAAATAGATAGAAGATAGGTCTGAGTTAGGTCTGAGTTATATATATATATATATATATATATATATATATATATATATATATATATATTAAAAAAAGTGTTTGTCAGGAGGAAACCTTGTATGTCTAAAACCATTATGTTTTATTATTATTTTAATGATATAAAATAGTGAAAATAGGCGATCGACAAGCACACATCACAAGGCGTTGTGTGCTTGTAAATTGGCTATTTTACATTCTGGCCGATTGTGTGTGATACATTTTGTGAAACTTGGAGATACAAGGTTTCTACAGTGACGAAATATAGTCAACAACTAAAGGACACATTAAGTAGAACCCCAGCTGAACAAAGGTATTCATGTCCATTGCTTCATGCATGCGTTACTCCATGATGTTGCGCTGGGCGGCGGAGCAGCAGCAGACAAAATACGTAATCCTGCAAGAGCCAAAGGCCCCGGGCCGGGGCCTTCCAGGACGGGAGACGCAGTGGGGTCCAGTCAGTGAAACCCTTATCCACAGCCTCCCGATCCTCCACTATCAGGTTAGCCTCAGTGGGGTTTCAGCTGATAACGCAGTCTTACTGATAACAGTAGGTCCAGACTTCTGGACCACTCTGGACCGTGCTAATGCTGCCAGCGGCTACCTCGTTACGCTGCCGGCTACTGGTCTATCAGCGGACCGTCAGCAGGCCTGTGGCACCCACCCTACCACCACCCAGTGGTGTAAAGTAACCAAGTACATTTACTTAAGTACAATTCTGAGGTATTTGTACTTTACCTAGGGCATTTCCAATTCCAAGAGTTTTGACTTCTACTCCACTACCTCTCAGAGGCAAATATTATACTTTTACTCCACTACAATTATTTTAAAACTTTAGTTACTAGTTACTTTGTAGATGCTGAATATTATTACAAAACATACATACATCAGCCCTTTATACGTTTCGGCCATTTGAAAATAGCCGATCTACAAGCTCACAATGCGTCGCACCAGATCGGCTTTTTTCATATGATTTTTATACATTTGAAATCTTTATATTTTTGATGCCAATACCTTTGTACTTTTACTCAAGTAAATGTTGAATTCCGGACTTGTAACAGAGTGTTTCTACACTGCGGTATTGATACTTTTACTTAAAAGTAAAACATTTGAGTACTTTTTCCATCACTGCCATGACCCCACCTCCATCAACATCACCGTCTCACGGTCATAGAGCTCAGACTGTCGTCTACGGGAGCCCGGAGTCTTCCTTGTTGGCATGTTGAAAGGGAGGAACGGTCACATTTCTGTACGCCATTAAGCTACACACAGGATGCAGTGTCTTCTGAGACTGCCTCATAGACACCCTTATTATGACCACAATCAAAAGATAAGAGTCTAAGAGTTTACAAGAAAGAACAGCGGCATCGTCGGGCTGCTCTAGATTTACTGTCCAAATTGTGTTTTCTATCTTGGGGGCACAACGAACGGAAATGGCTTTCCAAAGCGTTTATCTTGGGATACATACAGTAGAAAGCTGTTAATATTTTATAAGAGCGTCCTAAAGAGGATAATGTATTCTCAGAACAGGTTCCTACAACTTTATTAAAGGCTGTATACCACTGACAAAAACACAAATAGCATACGATTACGCAATAATGATGCAGTGATTAAGAGTCCAGTTCATAGAACTACAAAGTTAAACTCATCAGAATCGCCCCAGGCGATGTTTCTCTTACTGTATGTACTTTGACTCTAAGTCACAAACAGAGTTGGTCATGTTACTTGAAATTAGTAACTAGTTGTAGTTACTGCTCTCAAAAAGTAACTTAGATAATAAAAAGTAACCTGTTGCTGCGGTGCAATTATGAACAACTCTCAATCCTACTGCATCTCTTGTAGCTCACTATGATGAAAACTAGTAGGAAGCATGTCTTCAACAACAACATCCAGTTGTTATTGTTGATGTCCAGTCTACTCAGGCCTGGCTTAGACTGGAGCAGACGGCTCAACACGAAGGCTCGTTCCTAAACGGGAATGCGGCGTGCCTCCATGTACAGTACTACCACCAACATGTACTGCATGCTCCCAATCAGGAACGCACCTCGCTCGCATGTTATATTCGGCACAGGCTAGCATACAACCCATTAATGATGTCAGGCGTTTGGAACCAGAGATATTTGTAGAATACCGGGACTACCTTTACATTTCTGATCGGAATGCAGGAATTGGGGAGCCGGTCACCCCATCACCCCAGATCTTAAAGGGATAGTTCACCCCCCAAATTCTTCTTCTTTTTTTTCTTCTATCAATTACTCACCCCATGGAGACTTGAATTCATGGGTATTTTTAGTTTTTTGTTGCATTCCTAAGCCAATCATTTGATGAGACTCTTTGTGTCTCCATAGGGAACAAAGCAGGCTCTTTGTGTCACCAATAGGAGAACCACTGCTGGTCATCAAATTATTGGCTTAGGAATGTGACAAAAAGATAAAAAATAAAATAAAATAATTGTTTTAAAAAAACATTGTTTGACACCGCCACACCCGAGTTTCCCGAGTTGGGGCCGAATTTACTTTTTTTTCCTTCCTACTATCTACTAGGCATGATCGCGATCGTGAAATTGCATGTTTGACCCTCAGACCAACCCCATCTTTCAAACGTGGCAGCCATGTTTGTTTACATTTGAAGAAAACATGATGGCTGCTATCTCATGAATGTCTGAGCGGATTTCCAAGCGGTGCATGATCCATGCACTATGGATTACATGGCAGTAAATGGAGAATTTGGCCTGAATTCAGCCTGAAAGTCGCCATTTTTAAAAAGCAGCAAATGAGTTAAAATCAATAAATCTGCTAAGACAACCACATACGACGGCAGACGGCTGATTTGAATTGAAGACAATGCATTAGAATGCGCTATTGTAGCCGGCATGAGATAATCACAGCTTTGTACAAGCTTTCAAATAATAAACACAGCCTCACCTGGTTCCTCCAAAGAGGATGATGCGATCTCCCACCATGCAACAGCACTGTCGTCGCCGTGGACACGGAGTCTTCCCCTTGGGCTCAACCTTCTTCCAGGAGAAGGCCTCTGTGGTGACAACACACAAAGCAGAGGACGTTGACCACTTCTGGCCTGGCGTCTAGGGCTGTCACAATTATTACATAATCGTCTAATCGCGATTATTTGACATAATCGTTTCCATGTTGAAAAATGTTCATATATATTTTTTTTAAAAGTCAAAAATAGTGGAAATAGCAGATGTTATGGAAATAACAACGCGTCGCATCGCGACGTGTTGTGAGCTTGTAGATCGGCTATTTCCACTATCAATGTTATTTTTTAACTAGTATAAAGTTGTCAAATATGTCAGTAATTTCTTTGTATATTTAGGTTATATGTGTCATATCTGCCATGAGCAACTTCAAAGCCTAAAAGCCAAACAGAAATGTAATTGTCAATGACAAAAACACAATTAAATTGTTAATCGCAATTATTTGAGTGAAAATTAATCATCATGATCATAATCGTGACAGCCCTACTGGCGTCCCAATTTTTGGTCATCTCATTATAAGTCAACATTTACATTTTTTTGAAAGATTTTTCAAAAATTGCTAAAATTGGTAATGCATGGGTAATGCATTCAGACATGCAGACAAATACGGACATGTGAACCAGACAAATAATGTCTCGAGAGAAACAAGGAAAGGAAAAAAAGAGGACAAAAACTAGAGCGCCAACACTCTCTCAGGGCCATACGTATCCCACCCCCCGCGCACACACACACACACACACACACACACACACACACACACACACACACACACACACACACACACACACACACACACACACACACACACACACACACACACACACACACACACACACACACACACAGCACCCTAAACAAGGTTCCATTCTTTGAACCAGTAGATTGGACTTAAATGGCTCTTGCCAGCAAATAGCTTTAGAGAAAGACGTACAGCTCTGCAAGTTTTGATTACGCTCGGCTACGTTGCTGAAGCTACAGAAATCATCATTAACATTACATAAACCCATTATATCCACTCTATTCATCCACAACAGAGGCCAAGGGACTGAGGAATGATAAAGGGACTGCTGAAGGTAATAAAATTAAGTTATTTATTTTGCAGTACTGTCATCTCTATATTTGGGCAAAGTTCAGCCCAAGCCAACCTCCATTAAATGTTGTTGGTGGTGTATTAAAAATTCTAAAAATGTATAAATTATTTACACACATCAGGGAGTTACTTACTTGGCATACTGGCAGCATGCACCAGTAATTTGGTGCTGATCGGTCAATTTGTTTTGTCGAGATTTGGTCTACACACACACACGGCTCAGCCCACTACAGTGTCAAGTTGTACAAATTAAAACAAAAAAACCTTCTCTGGTGGAAAGCAGTGTGAGTGATGCCGTCTTAGACACTCTCTCCATCATTCCATATAAGGATGAAGGCTCCAATGCTCATATCAGCAATGGCATCACTACATCTCTATAGCAACAAGCCATTCCATCATTGCTGGGGTACCAACATTACAACACAGGTAGTACTGACCCCTAGTGGACCACTTTAAACATAGCACCAATTAATTGCCAAAAGGGTGGACATCATTTAAGCCAGAAGAGTGTTTCATCTCAGCTGGATGGAAAAGCTTTGAAATTACCCGTTAATTCCTCCATCAATCACATTTTGATAAGAGGAAGAGAAGACAGAGATCAGGCAGGCTTAGCCAATGTGATCTGCTGCAAAATACCTGGATAGGTCTGATTTTGGGGCAGTATGTCTGTAGGGAAACGTTACCACAGTGCACAAGCCATTGTGTTAACCAAGTTTAACTTCATTGCATTAAATGCAGGAAGAGAGGGAGTGAAAATAAGGTACAGTTCAATTTTACATGCTGCCAGCTGGTCGAGTGGAATTCCTGCAGTGGGGTGTTAAGCACTCCATTGCAAATTACAAAAATAACAGAAATAGTTGCGACCGTAGGTCGCATTTACTACCAAAACCTCCACAGGCTGTCTGTGAGTGAGTGAGTGAGTGAGTCAGTGAGTGAGTCCGTCACACTTTTGCCCTGCTCATATCTCCACAACCGTTGCCCCCATCCATGCCAAATTTTGCACACACACTCCTTGACTGCCAAACTACAACCTCCAAGGACCCCCGGAGCCCCAGGGACCCCCAGGTCCCTGGGGGACCCCCAGATGTAAAAAATGACCAAATGTGCTCACACGTCACACTTTTTCCCTGCTTATATCTCCGCACCCGTTGACCCGATCCATGCCAGATTTTACACACACACTCCTTGCCTGCCAAACTACAACCTCCAAGGACCCCCGGAGCCCCAGGGACCCCCAGGTCCCTGGGGGACCCCCAGATGTAAAAAATGACCAAATGTGCAAAAATGACCAAATGACCACCCCAACGGGGCTGCTCACGGGGAATTCCCAGGGACCACCGACTCCTGGTGCTCCAGAACGGATGCAAAAGTGGTGGCGCCCCCAGTGGAGGACCCCCTGCCACTGCAGCGCACATAAAATGCCGTAACTCGGGCTAGGAGCGTCCGGGAGAGCCGGGGCCGGTACCTATTCGTCCGCCAAGGCAACGCGGAGACCCCACCCCTCATTTCTCACATGGCCCTATTCTAGCGCCACCTTCAGGCCGATTTTTAAAACACATTTTTGGACACTGCTCCTACAGTTTTTGCCCTAAAATCACGAATATCACTACACAGCATGTCTACACTCATGTCATCAACATGGATCAGGAAGATTTGGGAAAAACACATTTTTGCCCTATTTGTGGAGATAAGCCACCTACGGTCGCTTATCTCCCGATTAGGGAGTCTTACTGGTACTATGGCTGTAGAAGAGTGCTGTGAGCATTTACGACTTATATGGTGGCCACACGTGATTTGCTTGGACACTAAGCCCTATTTATTTTGCGGCACAACAAATAATATAAAACAAAAATATCCAGATCTGATATTTTCACTAAATTCTTGGATTTCTTTGTTTGTTTAATGAAAATGTGTGGGACTGTTTGTTATCGTTTTTGAAAGTTCCTGCCTACATTATAATGGCATGCCCAAAATAGGGACACCAGATTGTAAGTGGTTAAGCTATGACTAACCCACAATCAGTTTAGACCTAGGCTAGACCACAATGTCTCTTAAAAAGAAAAAACAAAACAACTGGTGATTCAAGCAGCAACCTGATGCAGCTGATTCTAACAGATGGAAGACGAGAGAGAGAGTCTATGCAGAGCTGTTATCTTGAGAATGACAATAGATGCAGAAAGGAGTTTTTTCTTCTCCAAAAACAAAGGAAGAGGAGAAATTGGTCAGGAAATAAGACAGCTTTGTTTTCCCTCCAAAAAAGTAAACACAGTCGGCCAGAAAATTTGAAATAGATGCACAGAAAAGAATAATTAAAACGGCATAGACATGATGTTGCCAGGCTCTTTGCAGCAACACTGACATGGCTCATGAGTAAATGCTGATTCACCTGGATTGAATTTCCACAAGTCATTGAAGTGCCGGTCCAGACGAGCATTGTAGCCACCGAAAATGTACAGCTCTCCATTGTAGGAAACTGGAAGGAATAAAGGAAAAAAAAGTAAAAATATCAAAATCTATCAGAGAGATCAGTGACATTTACAAACACAGTATGCACTAGAAACCCCACTGAATAGAATTTCAATGTGTTTTGTTGAGCATGAACGAAGTAGAAAATAGACTCTGTGGTATCTTAGAATGGCTAATGTGGAACCAATGAGGCCAGCCCTGGCTATTTATAATTTAGATACGTTCCCATGCCCTCCAAGGCACGTGCTGGCTGTGAAGGCCGTTGGCACTCAAAATATACACAAACAATACACATGAATGTAAGTCACACCAGGGATTATAGCGTTTTGTGTGCATAACTGCATTGTTTTGAACCTAATTCCCATTGTTCTGATGTAAGCAGATCATAATAGTGTGGCAAAAAATACCGTATGCAGTGTACATAGAGCTTGCAGCCACAAAATGGGAAACGTCCTTGCGATATCGTCAAATGACGCGTTTCACATTCAAAATCTCCAAAGTGTCACTTTAAAGTTAGAAGGCTTTCAAAAGGAAAATGCTGATTGCTTTGATCTTTCTAGACGTGTTATCACATTAACATCTATATAAAGAGACCCAAATGCAACTATTCAGATCCAAGTGCCGGATCAAAACAAGACAATGAGGCACCAGCAGCAACAAAGTATCGAAACCGTGGATTATATTCCGACTTCATAAAACCATACTTTTCAGGTCGAGACCCAAAAAATAGATTAGATGGTACCCAGTCCCAAACTAGTGAAAATAAATATATAAATATCTACAAGCACAGCTTCCACTACTTATTAATTATTATAATGTTTTTACATTTGTTAGTTTGTTTGTTTTAAAATGTATAAAGTCACACATCTTTTTCAATACAAAATCTGTTGAAATATTTATATATGTTTTTTTAATGTAGGAAAAGAAAATGGGATTTTTACTCTAGTCGTGACCCTAAAAAATTGGTCCTTGACCCACAAATCCTGTTTGGGAGACTTTAGCTCATAACTTGTTGCCTTGCTCAGAAAATAAATCCTTATATTTTTTCCACTAAAGACGGAGTGCCTTGGAACTCTTTTCTTTGTCAGTCTGCAGTCCACACCATTGGGAGCTATAAGCAGTACTTATTTGTAAACCCCTTGTTTGTTAAGTGAATCAGGGTGTGTTTGTTTGTGCGTGTGTATCTTACAGGCTGAGTGACTCCTGCGTCCCTCAGGTAGAGGCTGGACTGAGTTGGTGCCCATCCAGCTGTTGGTCTCCGTGTCAAACACTCTGATCTTGTTGCAGTAGATCTCGTTGTTGGAGTGGAAGGGTCCAAACCGGTCCGCTCGGCCCCCGAACACGAACATCTTCGTCCCGATGATGGTGGCCGAGTGAAAGTCTCTCCAGCGTGCAGGAGTGCCCTGCGGACAGACGATTTTTTTTTTATTCTCCATAACTGATATTAGGTCCTATAAAGCCCTATTGACAAGGCTAATTGTTTTTAAGCCACCTCACCGAAAATGTGTTTGGCTTTCAGCAAGCAACGACGACGTACAACAAAAGGGTAAAAGTATAAATAAGGCTTATGCATTTTAAAACAAAACGTACGGTGTCTCAGAATCTATTAGTTTCTCTTTTCTGTTTGAAAGAATTAATGAATTTTATTTGTATAGCGCTTTTCCAATCATAGTTCCAGAGTGCTTTAGAGACATTGAAAACCAGAGCAAACATTAGCAAAAATATAATAAAATAAAAACAAGAGGAAAATTAAAACATTTTAATTTTGTTTGGTTCAGTTTAGCTCTTTTGGTGAACAATTTGGGTAAGATTATAACTGAACTATACCCTGGAACGGTTACATCCAGTAACCATCTTTTCACATTTAGTTTGTGGAATGTGGTGGACTTTGGCCCAAAAAGGCCATACCAAATCAAAGGTTAACACTGCCACCTAGTGTTGGTATTACTGAAATGCAAAGAGACACACTGACTGAATGCAAAAACCTGCCATGGCATTGGCAAATTTAGTTAGCCAAAAAAATACACTGCATAGGCCTTAGTAGAGATTTTACAAATCTGGAGAAGACAAACATTGCCACAGGCGCGCACAAGCAAAGCAAAGATGAAAGGCGAATATAACAACCAATGAAAATTGTGATCGGCTTTCACTGAATGAACAACATGCCAGACAAAGACAAGCCTGCAATCCTTTTGCCTTTAAGCATGCCTTTTATCCCTGACAAAGCCCTTTTTCACGTGTCTCAATTTCCACCATGTGTTAGCATTGTCCTCCTGGATATAAGTTACAAAAGCATGTTTTATAACCATTTTAACCCTGGCGTCCCTGTCCCTTTTGGGCATTTCATTGTATGCAAATCTTGAGCTTAAAAAAGGGTAACATTTTTTCAATAGGGCAAAAGTGGTTAAATGGACACTGGGGTAAAAACTACAACAAAACAACAAATTCATGTAAGGCAGCCATCCTCTGTAAATCTAGCAAATCCTGTTAACACGTCTCTACCCAATGGCTATGAGAGATTAAAAAGCACCAGCATTTTGTGAACATTTCAAAGTCAAATACTTCATCTATCACAAATGACATCAATGAGGACTGTCAACCATATGGAATGAAGTACATTTGCATTAGATTTAACTCAAGCACAAGCACCACTAGAGACACAGAACAGGTTTGCAGTAGTTAAAACAGAATAGCAGGTAGACCTGGTTTCATAGAAGGCATACTAGAAACAAAGGGGGGGAAAGAGAAAAGGGCATAACTGTGGAATAAGCCAATCACATGGGGGGCTAATTCCCTACAAATAGCCAGTCCAACAGTAATCAGCTTGATGACAAAATGCTATCCGTATAAAAGGACGAATAGAGCGAATGGCAAATGGAGTAATCAAACAGTCAGTGAACTGTAATAGCTTCAGGTGATTTAAGGTAACCCTGCATCTTGTTGGCTTAATGATTGCCCACTAAGTGCCTCGGCCGTAACCTTTACCTTGAGCAAAGCTTTTCCATGTAAACAAGCAGACTTAAACCATACACAAAGTATTGTTACCCCACGAGGAGGGTAAATAATCCTTCATGAGGCTTATTGTACTTTGGCTGCCTACCAGGGAACTGCATTAGCAAGCAGAGCAGTGCTGCTGTGTGTCCAGTCAATATGACCACCAGGCATGTGTGTCTGTGGCTGTGTGTAATGCCAACCCCTAGAATCCCAGTTGGCTTGCAGAGTTCCAACACTGAGTGCTTTTATCGCAAGCCGACACCTTGCCCAGCGCACACTCCATTCTACCCATGCATTTCTCCTGGCCTTTTTTATTCTTTCACGTTTGATCGGAGTAAGACAGGCTGTGGACAGGGTGTCATTTGGCTTAGTGAAACAATGAACTGGTGGTGGTTTTAAACTCACTCTGGCGTTAATTAAAGACCAGACCATTGTGGTGGTGTCCAGCTTGTGGATATCATTGGAGAAGCAGTCAGCCTGCAAAGAAGCACAGGGAGAGAGGAGTTAAAATCGTGTTTCAAAATCCACAGAACAAAGTCTCAAAAGTGAGGAGAAGCCGAGACTCACCAGCTGCTCGTATCCTCCAAAGATATACATGACCTTCCCCAAGACACAGGCCGAGTGGCCGTCCCTCGCCCCTGGAACTGTCCCAGAAATCTTGGGCGTGAACCATCTGTGCGTGTCTAAGGACCATTAATACGTTACATTAACTCAAGACATTCCTGCAAAGCTCTCCGTTATGCTTCAACGGCTGAGAGCGTTGGAGAGCATGTGGAGAGAACAAGTGTTGAACATTATTGCAGTTGTTACAACTTCCTATAAGGAATAATGGAAACAACTATCTATCTACTACTCTCTTACAAAGACAGTTTCCCTGCTTCTCCCTTGGCATCAATCCACCAAACAGGTTTATCTTCAGTTAGACAGAAATAAGTCACTTAACATCAACAATGCGGCAGGTTTTAGAGTCACAAAAACAACAATGGGGCAGGTTTTACAGACATGAAAACAACAAAACAGCCAGCACTCAATGTCATTTCATTCATTTAAAAGCAACCGACACACTTCTTCCTCAGTGTCCGATCAGGTCGAACCGTTCCTTTTCTGGGTGAGGTGAATAAAGGAACAGCGCTGGCTGTTTTCTCGTTTTCATTCAACTGTTGGTCTGTGGATCATGACATTATTCTCAATGCAGAGTGTTCCGTTACTGTTTACTTACAGACATCGAATGCATACAGCACATTGCAAGCCCCCTCTGTGTCATTACGTCCCCCCCAGATGTAGATGATATCGTCCAACAGCACAGCTGTATGACCATAGCGCATGTAGGGAACCTCGCGGGCATGTTCTCTTCCTCCAGTTCTTACTGGGGGCAACTTCATCCACTTCAAAGACACTGAAATGTAGTCAGAGAAAGGAAAATAAAATGTATATGCTGCATGGAATGGAGTACACTATTTTCTTTTTGATAAATGTACTGTATGTACTACCTGCCTAGTGGTACATGTACATTTTTAAAGAACCTTTAGTGCAAAAGTAAATTACACATTTAAGTGGGTTTGCATTTGCAACAATCTCGTAGCAGGCACGATCAGAATCCCATTTTGAGGGTAAATAATGAACTGGCAGGTAACTTTGTGTTTCCGCCCCAGAACATTTTTCTTAAAGGGCAGTTGGTCTGTGTCACATTATGCCCAAAACCAAAAGCCTTGAATGTTACAACTATTTACTGGAGAGTTCTCCCATTTCAATGATTTGAATATAGAATATGATTATGATGTTATTTGTGTAGAACCTTTCAAAACAAGGTTACAAGATGATGATGAAAGAGAATAGGAGGATAAAATCACACAACAGCATACAAGCATCAAAACAAATAAAAACACGGCTACATATGAGAGCAGATATGATACTGTAGGTTAAAGGAGAATTTTGGCCTAGAAGCTTACTCCCCAAAAGACTGATCCTGATGTTTATTTTCTTAAAACAGGCGATCTTGTCCATTCGGCCGACCCGACCACAGCTCCCTACCAGGATATCGTCCTCCGTCATGCACTGGGATCAATTCAGCTTTTATTTGCCGAGCTGCATATCTTGTACCACTTAAACCATCTATAATTGGTAAAAGGTACTTATTATATACATACTTGATACAGTCTTTTTTTCACTCTCTATCCATTGTCTTTGCTAAAAAATAGCCGATCTACAAGCTTACAATGCGTCGCAATTTTTTTTGGCAAAGGTTCCACCCCAGGATAATGGATTTATCGCGAAAATATCGTAAATCGCGATTTATTTTGTCACGATAATCGTGATATGAAATGTTCATATCGTCCCATCCCTAATGCAAATTCGCTTATCCCATCCCATCCCAACTACTAATTGAAGCAGAGGCTGCATGAAAGAGGTCGCATGAACAAGGTCTCACAGCACATAGTTGGTTCTACAGACTCCAACTTTCGCACACGGATAGCTCAGATCTTTGCCTATGTTCTTAGCTACTTCCCCTGCCGTTAATGTACTTGCATGATGTACAGTTGTACAAAAATCATTTTTCAGTAGAACCACCGATCCAACCAATATGCCCATAAAAGGGGACAAGGACAGAGATGCAGAGATCTCCATATATAATTTTCTTCGGTAGATAGATATCTGTCGTACATAATGAGTCTAGTCGATCAACAGTTTTGTTTCCCACAGGGCACCGCCATTACTGTTCACAAGAGAAGATTTGGGTGCGCATTAGGCCTGTCCTCTAAAAATCGACGAATCGACGCGTCGTTTTAAGCCCCCGGAATCGACGCCAATTGTTTGAGTCGAGCCGTCAAAAATATATAATTTTTTTATCACACCAGTATACTGTGGTGCGGTATGAGAGCGCTGGACTGTGACTGTCATGTAATTCTTATTGAGTCCATACTTCCTACTACTTGTAAACTAGACTTAAAAATAAAATCAGTTCACGTGACTTGAAAGTTGCCTTGATCATATAACAGGGAGCTCTTATTTTGAAGTTAACCGCTTGGAAAGGAAATGCGTCGACGTGTTGTTATTCTACTTGAGAGCTGGCCAAAGAAGCAGCAGAGCCAGCGCGATGCGCTTTCACTTTCACTGCCGTGGGTGTGTGGTGGTTGGACTCAGGCTGAGGAATAGCGACGGGCGAACTGTTTTCTTTTTATTATCTCGCACCAGATCGGCAACATAGCTCTTTTGATACAGCAGCGGTGCTCTGAGAAAATACAACTTGTGGAAATAATACACGACATGCTGTCAAAGAGATGCATTATTCTCTCCTCCGTTGTTCTACTCTGCTCCACAATTCACAATTACGCACGGCAAATTACGCACGGCTGGACGCAATCTTATCGTCATTAATGTCCAGTGTCCACCGCTATCATGTCTCAATATGCACGGTAGTTCATGGATCTAATTCACTTTAAAGGCTTAAAACATATTGCTGTTTTATTATATTACGTTGACGTGGTTTAAAAGCTTAAAGCACCACTTTTTTTTTCTTTTCTTTTTCTTTTTTTTTACATAAACGATTCGTCGACGCGTCGGATTAACCCCCGCGACTCGAATCGACTTGATAAATCCTGCGTCGAGGACAGCCCTAGTGCGCATCACACCGCATCGACTCCAATAGGATTCAGATGTCTCACGAGATGAGATTTCAAAGTTCAAAGTTCACAGCTTATAAACAATAATGGCTGCGCCCAGTGGGGAATTTACAGTTTAGCGACCAGTGGGATTGTGTACAACAGACATTTAGAGAAACATTTTGATTTTTGAGCGATAGAAATGAGAAGATAAACATTCTAACCAATCGCTCCGTTCTGGAGCCGTGGTCGAGTTGGGTGAATTGACAAGATTGCCTGTTATGGGGGAAAATATATTAATTATAAATGTGAAAGAATGTCAAGGTCTTAACTGTCTCCAAGACTACAATTGCTGGTAATAATGCAATTAAGATGAATTATACATTTAAAGCACTGATAAACACAATTCTCAACTCATACAGCAGTAAGATAAAGCAATAACGTTAACCTGTTAAAATAAATAAATGTTGTGCATTTGAACGAATACCAAAATTATCAACTGAATACCAGGATCCCCAAATCCTAAGAAAAAAGTAAAAAGCCTGAAACTCTTCCTGTGCATTGCCTAGGAGAACTTTCAACCTGAGATTCAACATTTCATAAAGAACTAAGCAATTCAAAGGCTGAAGAAACTCAAATGGAGTCTCTAGACAACGTCGAGCTCTGCAATAAAGTCAATATCCAAGACAGTGATGAGATAAACACTGAAACAATAGATCTGGTGCCAGTGTCATTTATACTTCAATCGTCTTTATCATGTACTGTGTACAGATTACTTTCATGGTGGGGCAGATAGGGTTAAGGTTTGTAAGTTGTAAAACAGGTGAGGAGAACAGGGAAATGGGTCACAGGGAAAGAAAATAGGTCAATTTGTATCTCCAGAGCAACTGGAACTACTTAAAGACAACACCTGCGTATACATGGATGACAAGAGTAACGGAACAGAATTCTTTAAGGTCTGCCAACGTAAGTAGTGGAATGTCAGCCAAGTAGTGCAATGTCATACTTCTAAAATGAGAAACACTCTGCTGTCCTCGGATGACATTCATTTTAGAATATGTTGCCCTTTCAGCTAAAGATGCAAGTTGGCTTTTCCCAGAGAGAAGAAACAAATGTAAATATGGAAACAAACAAAACAAAACGTGTTGTGTACGTTATCGACACTTTAAAACACTGGCCTGGGCCAATTTTTATGGGTCACGACTCAAGTAAAAATCCCATTTCTTTTCCTACATATACATACTGTACATACATACATTTCAAAATATTGTTGTTTTTTTTTAAATAAGATAAAATGTAATAATTGTATACACTTTAAAACAAACCATAAATTAAAAAAGTCCATAAATTAAAAAAAATAACTAGAAAGGTGCAATTCAGGGACATTGCAAGTGTGGTTGCACTGACCATAATCGCCTGGAATCCACTGGGAAATGAATTCCGTCATTTATATTACATATTGTGATGTCAAGTGAAGCATGACAAGTGAAGCGTGATAAGTGAAGCAAAAGCTTCACTTGTCTGTTGTGCAAAGGTTAACAAAAAGCATGTTCACTTTGCTGGCAAAAATGTCTCAGACCTAGAACAATAGTGTGTTGCCTAATAGCAACCACACAAATTAATAAGGCTTTAGGGTTAGTAGGTCTGCTATTTTCACTAGTTTGGGTCCAGGGCAAACGTCTCATCTCTCTTTTGGGTCTCGACCTGAAAGGTTTGGGAACCACTGCTTTAATGGAGTAGTTCACCCCAAAATGACCTTTCTTTCTCTTGATTAGTCATGCCATGGAGACTTGAGTTCAATAATATATATATATTTTTTGTATTTGTTGCATTCCTAAGACAAAAAAATATATTTATTCTGAACAGGGACCCAAATGTATGGGCCTGAATGGGCATTGGGGACCCAAATACAAGGCCCTGGATGGGGACCCAAATGCATTTGGGTGAGAATCAATGGGGGTAAATTTACTTGACACTTGCCCCTAAATCTACCCCCATTGATTCTGACCCAAATGCATTTGGATCCCCATCCAGGGCCTTATTTGGGTCCCCATCCATCCAGGCCCATGCATTTGGGTCCCCATCCAGAATCAATGGGGGTACATTTACTATACTCAATTTCTTTGTCTTAGGAATGTGACTAATAAAAAAATATATATTTGAACTCAAGTCTCCATGGCGTGACTAATCAATAGGGGGGGGAAAAAGTCATTTTGTGGGTGAACTACTCCTTTAAAATACATAATGTCTGTCAAGCGTCATCGCACAGTGACAACACTTTTCTCAGAAGCATAAATTATGCTTGAGGAAACACACAGTGTTCTGTCTATAAAACACATACCTGTGTTGAAGACGTGCACGTCAATCTGCCGGAGCGTCTCGTAGTCCTCGCCGGAGCAGTACCCTCCGAAGGAGTACACCTTGTGTCCCACCGCCACCGCAGCATGGTTGACTCTCCGTGGACCTCCTTCCAGGTGCACCGCCCAGCGCAACATTCCACGCTTGAGCACCTCCGTGGTTGCAGGTCCCTTAAACCATCACTTATCACGTGCCTCCCTGGACTCCATCAAGTCACACTCACCACGAGGACCTGGGTGGGGTTGAAATGTGGATCATGGATCAGCAGTGGTCGTTGTTGTAGAGTGAGAGTCCCGGGTCTGTGTGAATTTAAAAAAACACAGGCTGTGAGGGGCAGCCGAGAGGAATGTTGAGGGGGACGGTTCGTCCCCTTGGGCCGAGAACGATCAGCCTGGATCTGACAGGACCAAACAAACCCCTGTATTATCTGGAGCAAGTAAGGAGAGTATTTTAGGAGTAGAATAGATTAGCCCACACCTACCACTCAACCCTGTCTTCTTATTCAAAGCTACACCAACCCCTCCCCCATTGCATTACAACAGCTCCAAATATAGAAATGCAATGCGAGCACACTCTTTGAACACAACAAGAGAGATAAAATGTTTAGGTGACACTCAAGCATGATACAAACAAATGACTCCATAGTTGACGTGCAAAGTATTTTGTTCATTTTAGATTTGGGATTATTTTTATCTTTTTTTTAACGGACATATTTGCTTCTGGGGGTCGCTAGAACAATATTTTAGATTGGCTGCCAAACACATCTTATTAGACATGAGGGAAGCACAGGATTTCACTTTGGCACTCTCACTTTATGTAGTATACACCCGTTTGTACACTTTATGTATGACACTTGTTTGCCATCTGGCACTATCACTTTATGAACGGTCTACTCTAGACCATTGATTCTCAACCTTTTCAGGCCGTGACCCCCGAAAATAATCATATGTGAACTGGGGACCCGCCACCCTGACAAGCACTTGGAATTGTAGGTATTACATTTAGTGTGACTTGGTTCCACAACATATTGTGAAAATAGCCAATCTAAAAGCTTGCAACGCCTTGCACTGCTGCGCGTTGTGAGCTTGTAGATCGCCTATTTCCACAATGTTTGCATCTGTCTTATGTATCATTGGACAAATTATCCAGTTTGGTATTGTAACTTTAGAAATGTGCAGATACATTACCCAGTATACACTTATACTGTATGTTATTTGTTTCTGTTGAGTGAGAAAACTTGCACATTAACCTAACCATCTGGGGACCCCCCCAAAATAATTGACTTTTTTTGTCTTATGAACTGTACTTAATTTCATCTTCTATTTACACCTATATACACGAGACAATTAACTTATTGAAAAGGGAAAACAGCTAATGAGTTATAACATGCCTACAACATAATTTCTGTCAGCTGATAAGCTAAGAAGGTAACAGCAGTGCACTATGTATCATCTGTTCAAGCGTTGATACTAGAGTCTTAACTGTATGTTACATTATGACTTTTTTTTACAGCATCTGCAATTATGCATTTTGGGCATGGTATTACTTAATACTTATTTGTTATTATTAGGCGAAAATCTACAAAACGTCTCAAAAACAGCAGATCTACAAACTCATAAGGCGACACGTTGTGAGCTTTTACATGGTAAATCTTTTTGAATTTAATTTAAGTTCCATTTATGTGTATTGTAAATTCATAGGTTTGCTTTATAAGTTAAATGTTCTCAAATAGAAACTATAATCATACGTATTTCAAAATCTTCTAAATTAGTCAAAACAACAGTAATCGGTGGTCAGAGCCAAAAGTCTGGCATCGGTCAGAATATTATGTAAGCTCAGTCGCAGAAATCAAAAGCATATTTTTTTATTATGGAACTTGCGACTTATATCATCATCCAAGCATTGTGTGTGTAAGAGTCTGCAGACTTTCGTAACTAAGCATAGCAGACACATGAGCCAATACTGTCTATCAAGAGCGAGATGATAAGTTCTGAATCACTGAAATGTAATTCTATTTACTAAACTTACTAAACTATTTATTCTTCAGCGATGACATTCTGTCTCATAAATAAACCTATCATAGTACCGTGAAAATACAAGAAAAAGATGCTCGTCCTTTGCTGAACTCCACGTGTTCTCTCTCTGACACCTTTTCTGTGAGTGTGAACTCCAACTTTTACTTTCGTCTTAAAAATAAACGCTCTTGGGACACATTAGCAGAGTAACTTCTCTATTTCAAGCCACCCACAGCGTGCCACACAGGCCAGTGTTAGGCAAGGAGAATGACCAAATGCCAAATGGGGTTTTGTTTACAACACTGTCATCATGGGTAATGGGGAGGACCACCGATTTCTTCAGTGACCCCAAAACCTACATAATGGGACACACAGTAGGCCTATTTATGTAGCCTACCAATCCTTTTCTCCTGATATAGTGTTTTGTAATTATTTGTTGATGAATTGAATACATACTGTAGGTCCATAATGGAAACAAGTCCCCCAGAACTTTTTTTTGTGTGTGTGTGTGTGTGTGTGAGTGTGTGTGTGTGTGTGTGTGTGTGTGTGTGTGTGTGTGTGTGTGTGTGTGTGTGTGTGTGTGTGTGATCCTTTTTAGTTATCCTTTTTAGCCTTAATGTCTGACTGAAGGCTAGAAAATGGAATACAACAACCCTAAGGACAACAAACCATTGAGTGAACTCTAGACCTACTACACATAAACAGAGCTGCTACCTTTAAACACAAAATCTGAGGAGCTTTTTTGTATACTTAAAATCGTTTTGAGAAAAAATGCTGCTTTTCTGTCCCACAGTGGCAAATAAAATAACAGCTGCTATGCGTTTCAAAAAGCTTTATGCCCTGTATATATAACATGTACATAACGCCAAAATGTGACATAGCTCTGTTTACACAATGCTGTACCCACTCACTCCAACTGTATATATTTTATGTTTCCCCTTTTCAACCGTTTTCATTATGTTTTGACACTTACTTTGGCAATGTAAACGTATGTTTTCTCATGCCAATTGAATTGACTGTACCTCCTCGTGCTGTTTACATTTATGATTCTGACTAACTCACAGTGCTGTCAGGAGCAGAGAGCAGATGGCATCTATCAAACACAACAGATATGTAAGAGCTCAGGTGACTGGTGGTGGTGCAACCACTTGCTTTAGTAATGCCAATAACACTGGCATGCATTGGTCGTAGCTATGGCTGGTGTAAGTGGTTTAGTTTAAAGACTATTCATTACTTTCATTACTTTACATGGCTGTGAGTCACAGCCGCCTCTGAGCCTACGGTGGTTTAAATAATACATGTTAACAGTAACTGCAGGTTTATACCATTGACTGGTTAACTTTCTTCAATGCGAGGCTTTACTGTCACTAGCTAAGCTAACCTTTAGTACACGTTAGCTAAATAACACTAGTGTCGTTTGCTTGGATTAAACCTGAGCACGCGCTGTTATGTCACGTAAACTAACGTTTAACATGCCTGGTTATGAGTTTCATTATCTAGGAGAAATGAACAGCAGCAGAAGTGATAGTATTTACCTTCAACTAGAGTTAGTGTCGGTTAGCTAGAGCTTCTGTTATCGTGACTCTCCCCAGTTTTTTTTTTTTTTTTTGCCGACCCTCGTGACGTAGACATAGTGAGAGAAAAATAAATTACAGCTAGTCGCTAGCGCCCCTTCTGGTTGGTGGCGTTAAAGGTGCAGTAAGTGATCATCTTTTTGAAGAGTTATGATAGCAGTGGTTGTGGTTCTCAAACTTTTTCCTGTCAAGGACCCACAGAAAGATAGGCTAGGGACTCCCTCATAAGAGAAGATTTTTATGGCAGTGTTTCTCAACCATTTTAATTTCAAGGAGCCCCAGTCTGTCATGCATTTTAGGCTACTAGCCTACTACTCGAGACTTGTAAATTGACAAAGCCCCCATATCATTTAGCTGTGGACTCCATGGAACTCCCTCAAGGACAATAGCGCATCTGCTGGTGGGTGGCGTTAAAGGTGCAGTAAGTGATCATCTTTTTTGATAAAGTAAGTGTTATATAATATATAGCTCTACATTCTGATCATTGTTAGAGTGTTTGTTCAGTCACTGACTGAACAAACACTCTAACAATGATCAGAATGTAGAGCTATATAACACGTGACTCGCACGAAAGGGGTCTCCCTATCTCTCCAGCTTTTACATAAACAGAAAATGCATGTTCAGGTTGGGATTATGATGACCAGTGTTGGGCAGTAACTCCATCCATCCATCCATCTTCAACCGCTTATCCGGAATCGGGTCGCGGGGGTAACAGTTCCAACTGAGACTTCCAGATTTCCTTATCCTGAGCAACTTCCTCCACTCCCTCTGGGAGTACCGAGGTGTTCCCAGGCCAGTTAGGAGATATAATCCTTCCATCTGGTTTTAGGTCTGCCACGGGGTCTCCTCCCAGTGGGACGTGCATCGAGGACCTTCCTAGGAAGGCGCTCGGGGGGCATCCGTACTAGATGCCCGAACCACCTAAGCTGACTCCTTTCCAAGTGAAGGAGCAGCGGTTCTACTCCAAGTCTCTCTCGGGTGATTGAACTTCTCACCCTATAAGGGAGATACCAGCCACCCTTCTGAGAAAACTCATTTCGGCCACTTGTACCCGAGACCTTATACTTTCGGTCATGACCCACACTTCATGACCATAGGTGAGAGTGGGAACGAAGATTGCTCGAAAGACAGAGAGCTTTGCCTTGCGGCTCAACTCTTTTTTATTCACAACAGTGCGATTTAGCGACTGCAAAACCGCTCCTGCTGAAGACCGGACCTGGGCAGCAGAGGCTGACCTTGGGCAGTAACTCGTTACTTCGTAATAAGTTACTTTGTAATAAGTTACTATGTAATGTTAGGCTACTGTATATTACTGTAATGTTATTACTTTACCCAGTAACGGGTAGTGTAATGTATTACTCTGCCAAAACAGTAAGATTATACCATATTACCAAAATAATAATAATAATAATTACATATTAGCCTACTTTTTGTTGATTGATTGATTGATTGATTGATTGATTGATTTATTGATTGATTGATTGATTGATTGAAGACTTTATTAGAAGTTTGCATAGGAAAAGGTACAGTTTCATGACGGTTATTATTATTGTATTTTTTTTGCTGATGATGAAAGGTCAGGTGTGGCAACAAGGAACACTAGTGGCCAAAATATAATGTAAACTACTAAATGTAATATAATATATTACCCTTGATTCCAAATAATAAGAAATATGTAATATTACTCTCCTGAGTACACTGATGATGAAATGTGAGTTGTGGCAACCAGGCACCTTAGTGGCCAAAATATAGGCCACAATGCATGATGTTGTAATGGAAACTACAATGCCTCATCAGCTGGGAGCCATCCTTCCTTGATGTTTCACCCCTTTCGCCCCAGAACATCTTATATAGACATAATGTCATATAAGCCAAACAAAAAATATGTTTCTGTGAAAGCTCAGTCTATTTAATTAGTTGTTGTTGTGGTGCGTTTTTCCTGCCCCACTTCTGTCATATCGTGGAAGATGTTGCACATAGAAAGGCAAGGAGAAATAACAGACTCAGGTACATTAGCATGTTACTAACAACAAAAGTCCAGTATGTGGCTAAATGTCTCTTTCCCTCTCATAACCTAATTACAACAATAGATGGCACTGTCGCACATGTTTTTGGAATTACTCTTTCAAACGTCTATGGTGGTGAGTGCAATAGTGCTTACAAAAAAGTGCAAAACGTTCATGTGCCATGCAAGTGCTTCTGAGGCCCCTCCATCATTCAGCATCAGCACTATTAGATTGCTATAATGCTTCTGATATTAAAGACCGCTGACATTGATTACCGGCCAGGCGATTCAGGTCAGTCGGTTTCAGATCTGCATTTTACACTTTTCCAGAACAGAGATACTGTATTATAAAGAAACATTAATTAGGTCAGTATAACCCTACTATTTGAACAATATCATATGACATACAATACAGTGTGCAAATTGTTCAGGTCATAATGTTAAAATAATTACATTTGGGTGAAAGTAGTATGTACTACAGTATGTATTTGGGCCTGAATGGGGCAGCTGAGGTGAAAGCAGAGCCACCTTACAGGAGGATTTGTAAAGCCACATTACAGCTGCCCCTAGAACTGTCTGTATTACCGCACAGGTCTGGTCCACTTAGGAGGGGTTTTGATTGATTCATTGTGTACATGCATTCCATCCTCATGCCAGCTGCAGGTTCAGGCACAATGGGGAGATTGTGCTTTACTTGGGGGGCTACAACCCACACGACAGCTGTCCATGACCATGACTGCCCCTTGGAGCATCCACAAAGCAGTGGCGTAAACTGTACTTAAGTACAATTTCAACTTTACTTGAGTTTTCCAACTCCACAGCACTACTTCTCGGTTCCAAATATTGTACTTTTACTCCCTTACGTTTATTTGAAAACTTTAGTTACTAGTTACTTTGTAGGTTTTGATTATTATTGCAAAACAAACATTAACCACTTCAGCTCTGTATACATTTCGGCCATTTGAAAATAGACGATCTATAAGCTCACAATGTGTTGTGATGTGACGCATTGTGAGCTTGTAGACTGATATTTTCAAAAGATTTTAAAGGCTACATTTTAAAACTTGTGAAACTTTTGTATTTTACTCAAGTCAATTTTTAATTCCAGACATTTACTTCTATTTCTACACTGAAGCATTGATACTTTTACTTAAGTAAAACTTTTTCCACCACTGCCAGAAAGTCTTTGACTAGATGACCCACTCTGAAAATCAAGCTTTTAAATATACTGCATTCAAAATGTAAAAAAAGAAAAGAAAAGAAACATCATCAAAAACTTGAAATGTGTGAAATGTTATCATCTCGCTCACTATACAAAAAAAGTATTCAGATTATAAGCTTTTCCCTTTTAAGAGAACCCTAAAAGCAATGTAGAATAATATTTCAAGCCTAACCCTATATATTTCAATGAAAGTCCATGTTGCCCTATACTTCACACCACGCTGGGTGACATAATAAGATACACATTAGTCTAATTAAAAATGTAAGCATCTCAAGTGATTTATTTTAATCCTGATTTATTGGTCTTCAGACCAATAAAGCTGTCTGTTTTGCAGGCAGCTCTTTGCACTGTATTGTATGATCTGTCCTAGAGCAGTTTTTTTATGTCATACGCTAACACAATCTCTTTAATACTGCAAGTTGTCATCCAGTTTATGAGTACCTCAAATGGGATTTGTTCATTGGATATTCATTAGATCAGCTTGTAACCCATTTCAATGGAAATCTCTACTACTGACAGACAAATTAGTTGACACAAACTCAGAGAGCTACCCTGTTTATCACAAATAAAGCAGTATAAGGGATACTTAGGATTATATTTTCCATTACGTAGTTACCCAAGTGGTCAATTATCCTATAGGCATACAGGCTAAAAGTTTTAGATTTTTGCCATATAATCCTTACAGAGGCTTTAAATACAGCTGAAAGCAACAAGATGGTGGTCTTCCATCATCATGAGACTGGGAGAAAGAGCCCAGACCAGCCCAGTGAAAGCATTTTCTTGTCTAGAACCTCTCTGCCAGTCAGTCAGAAACTCTATAGCCATCCCACCCCACCTGTCAGCATTTTGTACACATTGCGTCACCCATCTTACCCTGCTGAGACACCCTCTGACACATTTGCTTAGTGGTGTGTTTTACAGGCTTTATAGGCGACTCGGCACATGTGGCGCATGTCTGTTGTTGTGCCTGACATAGGGAACAGGAGTTGCTCCAACTGCTGCATAACTGAGCAAGTCAATAACAACTGCTAGAAAACCAACTGTTGTTCGGGATTCTTGGACAAGCTCGGTGATGGAAGAGCATTGCTATTCTCTGTGGCAGAGAAAAGTACACCCTCTACTTAAGAATGGCAAGTTTGGTTAACCTTGCCCTTAACCATGTCATATAAAAAGCATGAGTGCGGTGCCACAATGCACAGTAAAACCTCGCCAAGGAAAAACAAATGAAGGGAAACGAATATTGGATTACACATGCCCCTAAATGTAACAAATAATCCCTCAAATATGATTTCTCAATTATTTTCCCCCATTAGTTAATATTTTTTCCAACTGATTCCTATGTCCACACTGAGCACTGATTGATTGTTTGATTGACAGCTTTATGACAAAAATGCATATACGTGAAGTCATGAACACATTCATACGTCATTATCTGACAAAAGCATTAAACACAATAAAGCTTGAGTGCTTTATTGTGGTACATTTTAGTGTCAGTCTTATGATGATGGAATGTGTAAACTGAGTGCCACGTGTTGAGGGGGTAGCAGATACGTACAGAAAAAAAAGAAAAGAATATATACAGTATATATCCTCATGTCCCATACAGCTTTTGAATCTGCATGGTACAAAGTCTGTGGATCTCCCTCTGGTGAATCACTAACCTATATTTCGGTATAGGCCTCCCATTGTTTTAATATGTGACACTTTTTTGTCCACTCTGAGCCACTTTGGGCTAATAAAATGAGTAGGGAGAAGATTATGTTCTGGGATCAATCTAACTAATTTATTTTGAGAGATGCATACAGCAGAACTCTTGCATGTGTGGAGCCTGCCGGCACATAGTGTAATTACGATCATTATATCATCAGTGTGCAATGGTTTTCATGTACCTGTGCGGTCATATTGTCAAATCTTTCAACAAAAAAATATATTGTAGGCTATATATCATTTTAGTAATGCTGAAAGTTCAGCCATGTTAAAATGAATTGTCAGAATTATTTATAGTGAGTATCCAGTATTCCCTGGATGTTCAATGGACTGATTCGACTTCCACTAGTAGGATTAGGTCAAGCAAATTAAGCAGCCCAGATGATGTCATAGAACATGATCTAACTCTGTGGCAAGATGACTGAATCATACATTTTCCTTTAATTTGGAGTAATTAAACGAACAGAGCGCCTCTCTGTGTGGTTCTGGAGGAGTGGCGTGTGCTTTAGGTCATTTTCTTACTCATGGCTCATTTGAATTGCCATGAATCAGAAGTAAAAAAAAATAATACGTTGTTAAGAGTAATTCATTGGTTGGGTTGGGTTGGGTTTCCAATTGTCAATTACTGTAATAGGCAAATAATACTTTATTAATAATACTGTGTAGTCATGTTGAAATCCTATTTTCATGACTGAAAATATCCAAACCTATAAGCTTACAACGCATCACACTGTAAGCTTGTTGTAGATCGGCTATATTTGCTGCACACAACTCTGTCATACGACAAAGTATAAATCAGGCTTAATTCGAGCTTTGGCAAGGCAGCAGGAGAGACAATTGGTATTCAGAAGAAAAGGGTTTTCATCTGAACCACTTAAATTTTGAGGATCACTTTCTATTTTTGCCACGAGGGTGACCCACCTGACCCCAGCTCTCTCCAAATATTTGCGACAGTTGTTAAATGGACTGCCAGTCTTAAACTCCCCACCTGTCACAAACTTGAGTTCTTATGAATGATGTATATCATGTCATATGTTGCTTGTTGTGAGCTTGTTGTAGATCTGCTATTTTCAGCAAGCTACACCCTCATACGACATACAACAGAGCATTAGGCCGGGACATTTCATTAGTCCGACGTCACCTTAGTCCGGCGTGCAGTTAGGGTTATGGGGTTAGGGTTAGGGTTATAGGGCTAAGTAAAGAACTTGGGGAGAAACAATTGTCCTCCTTGAATTAGATTTTTTGTAGAATCTTGCTAAATAAAACGGCATAATGGCAAATAAACATTGCTTTCTATTCAATAACAGTTGTATTAGTCAAGTTATTGATGCAATTTAGTTTTGCAAATCAGCAGGTTCACTCGACTTGTCATTACCCTTAACAGTAAAATAGATTATTCCCATTTTCTCCTGTAACCCTACAGTACCCCTGCGTACCCTTAGGGGTACACATACCCCCATTTGAGACCACTGCACTAAACACTGCAAGAGTGCCAAGAATCTTATCAAGATTCAGGTCTTATACATTGGCAGCACATGGGATTTGGCTGCGGTGTTGTGTAGCAAAGTAATGTATTGCTGTAATATTATTACTTTCCCCAGTTAGAAGTAAATGGATTACAATTGCCAAAACAGTTATTACATTACAGTTCTTAATCCAAATGCCTGTTTATCTTGTGTTGATTTTTTTTTTAAATACTTGTACTTGTGGATTAAATTCTGAAAGGCGCTGGCTAAACAGGTTGTGTTCATTTATAGTGTGTCACTATTTTGGATGGGGGGGGGTAACATAAACATCATTTGATATGAATTAGAAGGGAGAGTCATGACATTACTCTTTAAAGGAGTAACAAGTGAAGAGTAACCTATTCCACCAGACTATTGTTCTTGTCCATTGTTATTTCACATAGAGTAAATCCTTTTTTCTGTAACCTTTTCTGTAACCCCAAAAGTCCATTGAGTTCAGTGGGAAAAGTAAACTTTTATTTTTTTGGTTAACTTTTCTGTAACCTCAAGAGTCCATTGAGTTCAGTGGATGTTTTCTGTAACCAGATATTCCTTTACAGTAGGGCTTTACAGGAAAGACCTGTACAGTATAATATTACACCTTTGTTTAGAGAAGAGCAATGGCTGAAGTGACTGATTCAATAATGAGTGTCTCTGCTCTGAGCTCATCCATTCCATTCCCATGAAGAGACCTATGAACCAAGCAAAATAAAATGAAGGAATCTTCAGGCACGTGCAACTCCTTCTTTAAAACTCCTTCAACCTTGTGTCAAAGCAAAGACATGCCTTCGACCGTCATTGTGTTGATGACGATAAAAAGGACATCTGTTCAGGTTTTGCAGGTTGAATGTTTATTTGATGTCTCCATGACTTAAGAACACGGCCACGTAGGATTACTTGAAAGAAAACAATTGAAACAGACCAGACGAAGCAAATACAAAAGTAAACAAAACAATTTAAACCAATTTGTGCTGTGGGCTATAAAAATTGCTCCTGGTGTACTTTGGCATGGCCGTGTTTTTCCATTTGCCTTTAAGTAACTCCACTCAAATGAAACATGTTTCTGACGCCCCCCATCCACCCTGCCATTACTCTCCTGAAGTGATAAAGCATGTGAAATAAATAACACATCAAGCAGGTGTTTAGCGGTTAAAATGCAAATGAATAATTTCACAGTCAACTTGGAATTTCTTTTATTTTTTTCACACTACAAGTGTTCCTCGAGTTCCTCCACAATCTAAAGTTTAGATTTTAAACAGTTGATCAAACACATGTCAAGCACACAGGGGCTGCTAGCACTTTCGGTCCAGGCCAGCTGTGGCACTTGATTACTTTCTGTGTGATTAATAAATCACATCACAGCCATCATCAACAGAGCTTCCAAATAAAGCACTGAAGGCACCCAACCTGACACAAGAATGACATCACAGGTCAAAGGCCAAAAGCGCCCTCTCAAGGTGATTGATATTTCTGAAGTTTCAGCTTTTCTTTCCACCATTCAACCTTTGATATGAGGAAATTGCTTTCTGCTGCTGGAACAGAATTGCCATTTGAACCTATATGATGTCACATGGTGGAGTGACCTCATCCAAGCGTACAGCCTGATTGCCACCTGAGGCTTCTTATTTTATAAATCATAATGTTGATTTTTCAAAGTGAAAATTGAACATGTGCTATTTGTTCTTTCCAAAAGAATTACAAGGTAAGCCAAGACAACATGTATATTACCAACATGTCATATCCATTCCAGTCATTTTGCTTATCAGAGATCCCATTTTTACTGTTTTTAAGGCCTTCTTATTACTAGTAAGATGCCTTAGGGCAACATGCGACCTCGCCCTTGCCATCTGGCCAGTGATGTATATCGGACCAGTTACCCATATATGGAGACCCCTGGTACCCATATATGGAGATCCATGTACTGTATATGTAGATATCACATAACTCAGTTATTCGTTATGTGAAAGTCCTATGATGTCTATGACATCTGACATCATACCCTTTTATGTCCATACATGGAGATCCCTGTTTGTAGAACCAGCCGTTAGTGTGCACTTAGATCAGCCAACTCAGCCAGGATACTGACAGAACCCTCGCTAAAAACCCCAGGGCAAAAATCCACTCGTCCGAGACCGAGACAGTTTGCCCTCCTGGCCCCAAAGTTGTGGAACAAACTCCCTGTCGCGAGTGAGAACAACGGACTCACTCGCTAGCTTTCGCCGTGGACTGAAGACTCACCTTTTCAGACTCCACCTAAACCCTTAGCACTACTGAAACACTCAATGACCATACATGAAGCTAGTCAGCATTTGTTTTTAGGTTTAGAACCTTTTCTTGACTGATTATTTAGTTTCCTAGATAGATATCCATTTGCATTTGTTATATTGCTGTTGATGTATTGACATATTATCCTGTTTATTATTGTGATGTTTTGTATCTGCTTATTGTAAGTCGCTTTGGATTAAAAGCGTCTGCTAAATGCCTAAACTGTAAACTGTAAACTGTAAACTGTGGTATGTGGCCGATCCATATATGGGCATTCCCATATGAAGTCCTGTTAGATATGGGCTTAATATTGATGACATCAGGGAACTCCATATATGGGCATAAAAGGGATTATGTTAGTGTGACATCACAGTGACGTCAGAGCATGATGTCAGAGCGACAAACCCATAGAACCACAGTGTCAGGCGTTATAGACAGAGATACACACGAAGATACACACATACGGACAAGCTGTGACCGTTCACATACAAAACCTGTGACGTCGCAATTAAATATTAATGTATCACATTGTTGTTTTGTTATTAATTGCTTTAGTTTATAAAGCAATTAAAAGAAAAACTATTTGAATTCTGTACTTATTTCTAGTTGTATTTTAATTATTAATTAATAATAATTAATTATATTCTTTTCTCAGTAAAATATTTACCTGATTCCGGTATAGCTGCCAACCAGCTCTTTTCCAGTAAGTCCATGGAAGTGCCCTGGGAGAGAAGTCATGTTATGGGTACATTAGGCAAGGCAGGATAATTTGATTTGTATAGCTCATTTCAATAGTGGAAAAAGTACTCAAATGTTTTACTTGAGTAAAAGTATCAATACTGAAATGTAGAAATACTCTGTTTGGGTGCGCACACACCAAAATACCTATGAGAGTGGAATCCGCGTTCCGCCAATGCATTTCAATGAGAGTGAAGCGGTTTCATGCCAGCAGAGGATTTCTGCAAAAACGCTCCCTTCTCATTAGGGTGCCCTCACACCAAAATACCTATGAGAGAGAGTGGAATCCGCGTTCCGCCAATGCATTTCAATGAGAGTGAAGCGGTTTCATGCCAGCAGAGGATTTATGCAAAAAAACGCTCCCTTCTCATTGAATTGCATTGGCGGAACGCGGATTCCTCTCTCATAGGTATTTTGGTGTGAGGGCACCCTCACAAGTAAAAGTCTGGAATTCAAAATTTACTCAAGTAAAAGTACAAAAGTATTGGTATCAAAATGTAATTGAAGTACCAAAAGTAGAAAGTACTCCTTATACAGAATGTCCCGTTTCACAAGTTTTCAAGTGTTAAAAAATAAAATGTATTAAAATATTTTGAAAATAGCAGATCTACAAGCTCACAATGTGTCGCATGGCGATGCATTGTGAGCTTGTAGATCGGATATTTTCAAATGGTCGAAAGATATATACTGTAGGGATGAAGTAGGTTATGTATGTTTTGTAATAATAATCAAAAGTATACTATAAAGCTTTAAATGTAAATACAAATATAAATGGCTATTTGTAGTGGAGTAAAGTAGGCCTACAATATTTGCCTCTATCAAATCTTTAACCAAATACAGAGGCAGGAAATGAAACGTATAAGTGCCTTGGTCTGTGCTGAACCAAAAGCAAAGCTCTGATTTGGCCTAGAGTAGATTAATCATACTCTTAACCACTTGAACTGTAAACATGCAAGCTTGGCTCTTAGGCTGACAGGACAAATAATGCAGCCATATCATCAGGTGAAAGGGGACAAAACCTCAGAACATCAATACCACTATACTTTTATAAGCTTTAGATATTCATCTGAATGGCATTCTGAATGTGAGAAAATGTAATTCTATTAAATAGATTGAAAAATAGAACATTTTTTCTTTTCTTCTTTTTTTTTCAGTATGAGACGCTTGGAATTCTTGGAGTGCTGACTGACTGCGATGATGTTTTAAAATGTGTGAGGTAACCCAAACACTTCCTAGACGGTTGTGATAAGGGGAGAGGCGATATGTGAAACACAAGTCCTTGGCTGCAAGCGTCTCACAGGTGTGTAGAAACATCACCAGAGAAGCATGCAGTGTCTCCAAGGGAGGATCCGATTCCTCCCTTATACCTGAAGCCTTGAAACACAAAGTATGTATCCACGTGGTTCTGGACATCTTTTCATTTGTGCTTTTCTCTTTGTGACATGATTTTGTGCCCTAAGAAGTTCTGTCTTCTTAGTTACTATTTAGAACTATCAGTCGACGAGCTTAGCACAAGTACTCTTTGTGTCAAAATTGTGGAAAATATAAAATCAATGTTAAAAGTGTTCAATAGAATCAAAATCCTCTGAAAGCCTACTATTTCTTAGATTTGGCAAGTGGTATCAATGTTTACTTTAGGACGTGGCTGTCAAAGGGAAGGCAGAAGAGTTTTGGGGTGGGCTAAATGTCACTTAGAAGTTAGAACATGTGGATATTAGGGATGTCACCGAATAATCGATTTTCGAATATTCGTTAGATTAATCAATATTCGATTTTAATATTTCATAATCGAAAATCGAAAAAAAAAAAAAAAAAAAACTTTTTTTTTTAATACTATTTTTTGGCTTAGTTAGTTAGTTTCAACCAAAATATAGAATATAGGCTAACAATAGTATTAATGATAATAGTAAATGGCCATTGATTTATTATTCACACCAGCACCAACTGTAAACTGTGTAGAGTGAAGGAGCACAGCAGAGTGGCTGCCTGCTACACACTCCCCTCCCCCCTGTCTCAGACACAGGTGTGATTGATTCAGGCTTGATTGTTTGGTACTTGGTGGCCATCATCAAAGAAAAGGGAAAACAGCGTCCTCTGTATTGTAAAGCATCACAGAATCTGTTCTTGAGAGATTAGGTGAACAGTACACTGGCACACTAAAAAGAAAGATGAAGAGTAGTAGTTAGGCTACCAATTACCTGAAGAGCCATGTGCATTGAAATACAGCAAAAAAAAAAAAAAACGAAAAACAGAAGAAAAAAAAAAAGTTTTTTTTATTTTTTATAAAAAAATAATAATAATAATTATCGATTTTCGAATAATATTCGAATATTGCTATAGAATAATCGATTTTGATAAAGGTCCATTTTTGACATCCCTAGTGGATATTGTGCAAATGTTGTCAGTGTGGCTTTGGTAATGGGCTTGTAATTCTTGCATTTCAGTGACTCGGCCATGAACAGCGTTTGTCTTGTTGGCTTGTTCAAAATACAAATCATTTCACACAGCTTCATTCTTGCATTGTCCTCCGGGAGCATTTTCTCAGTGTCTGAAGTACAAAAACATAGCAGAAAGTCCCCAGCGGCTGCTTCTAAAAGAAGCCAGGTCATTGTCAACATGTGGATGTACTGTAGACACTTGAGCTAAGAACATAGGAATTCAAAGCCATTTAGATCAACAGATACGCTTCAGCGCAAATTCATGACTTCACGATATCATTGGCAACATGCCACCATGCCTTTCAGCATTCTAGAGACCTCATTTAGCAAACTTTCACTGACTACACGTCTACAAGCTTGTCAAGGCAAATGATCCTTTCTTCTGTCTGTGTTGTGATGATAGAACTCGCTGTTGGCAGATACTGCTTCGAGTGCCCCTGTCTGTTCCTCCCTGTTTACACAATGTATCCCTGATTTATACTTAGCTTTACGACGGTGTCCTCCTGCCAGAACAACAGATCTACTGTGCAAGATCACAACGTGGGTTCTGATGTGCTGTGAGCTTGTAGATCTGCAATTTCTTTTGGCAAGTAGCAGAATGAAAACCAAACGTGTCTGTTCATGTTGCTTTTAAATACTTACTACTACTGCTACTTTGATCAAACACGCACTTTCATTATTTTCTATTCCATTCACTTCAATCAAGTAACCACCACCACTGTGATTTTTCTTTTCAATGAATCCACAACAAGATATCAGTGTTATCTGCGTTGGAACTTGACCTACAGGCCAATCATGCCTTTCCGGTGACATAAACCCGAGTGGAAAAGTACAGACAGACCCCCTCTAAACCCCCATTCATATCCTCTCTCCTCCACCGCAGCCATCACTCTCCTTTCATGCGGGTTGATCTTGATGACATCATGCTCTCTGCACAAGACTTCCATATTGTATCTGGTGACTCTAATAAAGTGGAGGACATCTAACAAACGCCTCTCACCGAACTTTGGCGGAGAAAGGAGAAAAAAATAAAAGCCACCCGGTTTATATTATCATCTTGGGAGGCAATGATATCATTCATCAGACCAGAAACAACTCGTCCTTACCAACCATCCACGGAGGAGGATGGCACGCATGAAGAGAGCTTTTATACCAGGGCCAAGAACTAAATCATCATTCCTAAAGGATGCGGGCAGACCAGTTTGCTGTTATGGACAGTGGTGGAAAAAGTAGTCAAATGTTTTACTCAAGTAAAAGTATCAATACTGCAATAGAGAAATACTCTGTTAGGGTGCCCTCACACCAAAATACCTATGAGAGTGGAATCCGCGTTCCGCCAATGCATGTTAATGAGAAGGGAGCGTTTTTTGCAGAAATCCTCTGCTGGCATGAAACCGCTTCACTCTCATTGAAATGCATTGGCGGAATGCGGATTCCACTCTCATAGGTACTTTGGTGTGAGGGCACCCTTACAAGTAAAATTCCGGAATTAGAATTGTACTTGAGTAAAAGTATGAAAGTGTTGGCATCAAAATGTACTTAAAGTACCAAAAGTAAAAGTACAAAATGTTTGAAAATAGCAGATCTACAAGCTCACAACGCGCCACATTGGGACGCGTTGAGCATGTAGATCGGCTATTTTCAAATAGCCTAGGTATAAAATAGGGCTAAAGTGGTTAATGCATGTTTTATAATATTATAATGTATATCTGCAGTGCAAAGTAACTTGTAACTTAAGTTTTCAAATAAATGTAGCGGAGTAAAATTACAATATTTGTAGTGGAGTAGAAGTATGAGTACAAAATACCTCTAAATTATACTTAAGTACAGTATTTAAGTTACTTTACGCCTCTGTGTGTGTGTGTGTGTGTGTGTGTGTGTGTGTGTGTGTGTGTGTGTGTGTGTGTGTGTGTGTGTGTGTGTGTGTGTGTTTGCGTGTGTGTGTGCGTGTGTGCGAGCGCGCGCGCGTGTGTGTGTGCGCGCGCGTGTGTGTACCTGTGTGTGTGTGTGTGTGTGTGTGGTGGTAGGACTTCAAGGGTAAACAACATAAGGAAGGTGTTACAGTAGCATAATCAGCCTTGCATGGGCGAGGTGGGACACCTGGTTCGAATCTGCTCTGACAGCTAGCGCCCCTGCAAGAGTGCAGCAGTTGCTCTCCTATGCAGCAAAATGCTGAGTGTTCATTTAACTCTACAAACGGACCTGAAATGGTGATGTGTTATACATTAACACCCAGCATTTAACTGTGTATAAATGTTTACATGCTATATGGAAAGCACTGTGTGTGCAAAGATCATCTTAGTCAAAAGCTCAGAGTTTGGGCGAATCTTATTTAAATATACAGTATATGTTTATGTTTATAAAATATATAAACTTAAATGTGCGCAGCTGTGTTTTAGGTATTGGCCTGCCCCTGGGTGAGGGTGACAATTCATTTGAAGGACATGCACTACTTATACTAACATAAGATTGCTGACTGGTTGTCCAAGAGCAATTCACAATCATTTTTGAATTACATTATTGCCTTTGCAAATGAATACTTCTGTTATCAAACACCATGTTAAGTAAACCCATACGTTCATGTTAAAGAACACTTAGCCTACTGGTATGTTTCATGCACTGTCTTGCAATTTCAAACAATCGTATGTCACTGTCCCACAATATACAGACCACAGGCATCAGCCCTATAGTTTTAAAACCACCCTGCAAAATGTTGAATTACCTTCCTTAAACACTATGCACCTCATTGCCCTATTGTCTCCCAAACAACACACTCCTTGCTCCCTTCTTGCCCCTCTAAACACCACTCTGCCTTTTCATCTCTAATTTAAGCTGAAACACATTAAAACTGTTCCCTGACTTGTGACTTCATCATGAAACCAGAGCTCTTTTAAAAGCATTGTTAACCATGTCGAATCCAGGGCTCCCCCTACCATATGGTGTACTGACAGACATCCAGAGAAAGACTGTCCCAACCGGTAGGCTACTCTTTGAAGATTGCAATAACAAATACCTGATAGGCCTACGTAACTGAAGCTATGGTATGAATTAAAACTAATGTTACGCTAATCTTCATTTTCTTGTTCTCTCTGATATGCATATAACCTGTACAATACATTCCCATCTTTTGTCAACATACTAGCACCTGCGCTACCCTCAAAATAAGAAAAGCTCTTTGTGGCACGGATGAGCCATGCAAGAACACACTTTTTGGCTGCGGGTTTGAGTGAAAGGGCCAAAGACCAACTCAGCAGTTCTGCTGGGAGCCAGGGGACAAAGTACTGTATTAGGGAAAAGTCAAAGGGCAGTAGAGGAGTGAGGAGAGAAAGTTCCTTTTTTGGGAAAGGTTTCGCCAGCTGTAGCAACTTCTCTCTCTTCTCCTCCCTGCGAATATTTTCTCCGCTGTCTCCCCTCCTCGATAACCCCCACTCCCCCGTGTCCGACACACGCATCCTCCCCACCCCCTCCTCGCCATTCCAATCAGTCAGTCCCAACATGTGCTCCACTGATGCCCATGCAGGCGTGAGTTGTGTGCCACCATTTAGGAGTGTTGCAGGGCCTGTGTGTGTGTGTGTGTGTGTGTGTGTGTGTGTGTGTGTGTGCGTGTGTGTGTGTGTGTGTGTGTGTGTGTGTGTGTGTGTGTGTGTGTGTGTGTGTGTGTGCATACATGCAAGTTGTCATCATCTGCATGGCTATCATTCCCCCCCCCCCCCCCCCACACACATTTGTCTGCCCAGCAGTCTCTGAGTTTAAGTCGCCAGGTTAAAGGGCTGCACACTGTTGCACACAGCCGCCTACACACCACAACAGTTGCTCACATTCGGGGATAGAGGGCGAACACAGCTGAGGGCACATCACAGTCGCTCCTAGACAGGCTAACACTCACACATAACCAGTTCAGACTGAAGGCAGCTACTTCCTGAGAATTCTTCATAATACACTGGATTAAACAAAAGGAAAATTACTTTTTGCCTCGTAGTTTGCGTTAGCTTTTGCTGTTTTGATTCACTGACAGAACGGAACAGCTCAAGGCTGCATCTACTGTACATAATCCTGTGCATTGTAAGGCAGAGGTAAAGTAGAGGAGTGGCGTGTGTGTGTGTGTGTGTGTGTGTGTAAGTTGAGAACATTACCTCATACCGGAGAGGCTGCATGTGATTGAAGAGGGCTGACAGAGTGCTCTCTCTGACACCATTACTCTTTGCCTCTTATCAGGGCAGCTTTTCTGTTCAGGTTCAGAGAGGAAGTTTTGACAGTCAGACTTTACAGCATCCTCCCCCCACATCCCTCTCTCCCCCTCTCTGTTACGCTCTGTCCATCCCTCACACGCTCTCGCACAGACAGGAGACGGAGAGAGAGAGAGAAGAGGAGAGTGAAAGGTGGTGACTTCATTCTCTCTCTTCAACCAAGCCTCCTCTTTTCCCCTCCTCCTCAGCGCCGTTTTCCTTTTTTCTTCAGGACCTTTCTCTTTTTTTTTCGTAACTTTTTTCAGGCAGCATGCCAGTTCTCATCCTTCTCCGGTCCCTGGTTGTCAGGCTCCTCGGTAGCAGTTTAGCGGGCTCTGTGGCAACGTTCATCAGGAGAACCCTGTCCACGGGCTTTGCCCACCTTGGCGCAGGACTGCGGTACGTCTGGGACAAGATTCGATCCCAGGAGTCCAAGGAAGCCATCCTGGGTTGCGTGCTGTGCATTCTCAACATGAACAAGAAGGTGGAGAACTGAGCTCTCCGCTCCACTTGCTTTTTTTTTTTTTTTTTACCCTCAACTCGTGTGCCCGGAGAGAGAGAGAGAGAGAGAGAGAGAGAAAGAGAGACATAGAGAACGGATGAGTGAGCAGAGGGGAGGGGGACAACCCAGGGAGGGAGATGTGACAGACTTTATGTGGAATGCAGTGCTTTTTGCTTTCTTATCACCCTGGCTATGTCTGAAAGTATTGCGAGGAAGGTCCAGCCCTTCACCATCGGGACAAGGCTGTCGGTCCCTTCAGTGTCCAAATGCCCAGACTTCACCCAGAACTACCTACAACAGAGCCAGAGCTTGGATAACTGCAACACCACCACGCTGCAGCAGCACAACCTGAACGACACTGTATCGCTCTACCTCAGCCGCTCCCAGGTGTGTGGACCCCGCGGGCCGCGTCTCATCACTCCCCGCGCCAAGCCACGTGTGGTGCCCCCCACTGCGGACCACCACCACCACCAGGAGGAAGACATGGCTGCCGAGGACCACCTGAACCAGAACGTTGTTGTCTCTTCCTCGGCCGTCTCCAGGTCCATCAAGAAGATCACCATCTCGGGGAACGGCGAAAGGAAGGTGGCCGTTGGACCGGCTCGGTTCCCCATCGCTGTGTCCCCGTCTGAAAACATCAACAACAACAACAACACCACAAGCACCAGCTCCAACCCACCTCTGCCCAGGATTGTGGGGGTGAGCTGTGAGAATAGACCCAGCTCTCATTTCAAGGTATATACGTTACTTATTTCACCTCTCCATTCAATGACCATTCATACTGTAGGGTTCGTAAGGACATAGTAATAATACAACACGTGTTGAGAAGCTAAAAAGAAGCTTTATCACCTGCTGCCTTTTTTTCAGCAAACAACTGTAGCTATAATTGAGGTTTATTTACTGCACTTATTGTAAAAAGTAATGCATGAACAGATTTAAAAAGATATCCTGCTGATAAAAGTTGTTACCGTACGCATATACTGTACGTGTGTACAGTATGTGCCATTCACTCTGAGCGCTATAACAATAACTATATCATTCCCAATTGTATTTGTTTTATCGTTACTGCTATACACTTGACTTAGAACGATGTTTAAATCTATATCTCTATAGTTATAGTTATAGTGCTCAGTGTGAATGACCCTACTGAGGCTGAAAAAGCCAAGTGCACATGTGTGTTAAATTGGGGTTCGGAACTTGGGGATCATGCATTTACAGTATTCTTAAAGTAGTAGTATTTTTAGGCTAGGATTTAAAGCATACAGTATAAATCTGATCATCTACAAGCTGATTTTTTTAATCGTGGGGTTTCTTGCTTTTAAATTATATGCCTATTTAGCCAGACTAAATAGTGAATAATGGGCTATCGTTCCTTCCTTGTCTTGTATTAGAAGGGGGTTTTATATGACACGGATCAACTCCAAAACCTACCCACATCCTTGTCTTTAAGAAGTATTTGAAATTGGATGAAACACTTTGTGAATTTGTGCCCATAAGCCGAGACCACCCAGCAATCCAATCGTCCCTTTGAGACTTAATAAAGATCTTAACTTATACATGTAGTTAAATTGTAGTTTTGTGGTGCAATTTCAATCTTCCCGTAAGCCTTCTTAATTATGTTCACTTCAAGCTCACCGCAAAGCAGTTTAATAACTCGGAAACCTTGTGTAACGGCGTCATTTAGCTGGATAGTGTTTCAGTCGTTTTCAGGTGTTGTGAAATAATCTGATTTCCTATATAGGCTCATTAGCATGTTATTCACATTTTAGGTTTTACTCACAACAGACAGCACGGCTGAGCGTCAGCCCATCCAAGGACAAACTATGGTTCAGTTGCACAAAGAGAAGTCCACTCAACAGGTAGGATTTCATTTTTCTAGATGTGCATTTACAGTCAGCCTTGTTGTAGTCCACTGTTGTAGACCATCTATAGGCCAGGACCTACATTTTACTGTATAAATGTTCATTAAAAAAGTAAAGAGAGAGAGACGGAGAGAGAGAGAGAGAGAGAGAGACTGAGTCACTGAGAGAGAAGGAGAGAGCGAGAGAGAACATTTTCAAGGAACACTAAAGGCAAGGCTACATTTGAAGCTGATTGGATGAAATTGGTGACACACCTGAACATTTATTTTCTGTTTATAAAAGAACTGGAGAGATGGGTATGGGGAGACCAGCTGTTACTGAATTGCTATAGAGCACGGTTTCCCAAACAGTTTTTTCTTATTTCCACACAACAATGACTTCAATGTTGAAAATGATCCCCTTTAAGTTAAGCTGTGGCATGCATGTTGGTGGTGGTGGTGGTGGTGGTGGTGATGATGATGATGATGATGATGATGATGATGATGATGACAGATACAACTAGAAAGATGCAATTGGAAATTGCAAGTGTGGTTGCTGTGACACGGGTCACCCTTGAAAATTGCTCAGGTATCTATCCATCTGTCGGTCCTTTTCCCTATTTGAGCGGTGCTAACCATTCCGTCCTTGTCCCTTTTATGCCCATATATGGAGATCCCTGATGTCATCAATATTAAGCCCATGTCTTGGAATGCCCATATATGGACATACTGTGTCAATCTCATGTGGTCTATGACATCAGTCATCTCCATATGTGGGATAGGTTGAATTTTTCATTAAAGTCAATGGAAAGAAATAATAATTCACAAATATATTTATATAGGCTAAATTAAACTATTTAACGTATCTCTAAGCAAAATGCAGGGAATCGATTCCCGATGAAGCCGGTCGATTTGATATATGGACCAAGCTGTGCATGCCACCAAAACTGTGGGAGGAAGGAGTAGCACGGCAAAATAAAGTTTACCTAGGCAGTGATGCTACTAGCCCTGCATTCCAAATAACGCGTCCCTGACGCATACAGTACTGTACTTTTAAATAAAGGACGCATTAAACTAAGCATCCCTGCAACCCCAGGATGCATACAACTCTATCCTTCCTGCTATCAGTCATTTCACTGCACCAGCTGAGCTGCATGTGGTGGAGTCTCCACAGCTGTGCTTTCTGGCATTATTGATGAGATGATTGAGATTGTCTTGTAAATCCATGCTTCTGTCCTTTATTAACTACATACAAGTAGCTATTTGCCACTATTTGTTTAAATGAAAGTCCTTTTTGATGTTTTCACCGTTGATACATAATGCGCGTGTCGTCGCGGGACCATACAATAATTCTGGGACCCATTTGATTGACCACCTGTGGGTCCCGGGACCCATTCCATTGAAAACCTAGCAACATCACTGCCTAGGCGGGGAAAGAAAGATGGAGACATGGATGGAATAAAGTCGACAAGTACTATACACTAATATTAAAAAAGCTTGCACAAGGATTAATCTTTCTCGCCATTCTTATGCAAACTGCAGGAAATTAATCTGTTGTGGATCAGTAATGGGGGCATTCATTCATAGCCAGCTGTGTATTTGATGAATCTTCAGAATGTAGGAAGTGAGGTCATGTGGAATGGTGGTCCAGAACGTAGGTTTTGAGAGACTGAGTTACACAGAGAACACAAGTGGTCACATTGTTTATAACATTACAGGGCCAAATTATGATTGAATACATGGTTTTCAAGAGGACATGCCCTTTAGTCTTTTTGCGGCATGCGGTCTGACTACAGTACAGAGCTTCTTTATGACAGCTAACATTAAAAAAAGAAAAGAATCTTCAAACTATTTTAGCCCGTTCATTGTAAACTGTCTCCTCTTCCTTGTTTAATGTAGAATAATCAAACGCTGGAGTGAGCGTTCAGCTATACACAGAAACAGGTCTCACTCCAGTTCACTGGAAAATATGAAGTAAGGAAAGATGTTCACAAAAGAGAGGGCATGGAGAGGTTCTTAGCGAGGGGAGGATAATAACACAGTAACACACTGGCACAACAATGCTCCCATTCTTTCAGGAGAATATTGTTTCTACTGTATCCCACACCTTGTAAACACTGGGTTATTGTTTATTTCCTATTGTCATTCATTACTTCATGCACACTCCAATAATCTGCATATTTGTCTTTGGCTGTGCTTGCCTTTTACCTGTTCAGGAGCGAAGGGCTGACGTCGATCTAAACTTTTACTTAATGTATAAAACATTTATAACACATAATAATTATTTATTCTCCATCGCACGCACCACAAAGTTGTGTGGGAGGCGCCTTTTGAGCGTGTTATTCTATTTTCTGTGCGTGAACTGCCAAACCGCTGTGCGACAAAGTAGGACTCGGGCTTAGGGCTGTCACAGAAGTACATCAGACACCTAAGGATATGTCCGCTGCTCCTTCCTGTCTTATTCCAGATGTTTCCTGACCGGAGAACATTAGCGTTGCTTGTCCATAAAGGAAGTTGTGCCAGTCCTGTTCATTTCACCTCTCATAGTGCTGACAGTAGGGTTTTGTTTAGAGGGACCCCGGGGCCCCGTCTGACACATGTTCGCAATGTCTCCTGATTGCACAAGAAAAAGGTGGAAATAACTGTTTTAAATGGACACTTTAACATTCCCTCCCCGTGTGGTGATTTTGCCCGGAGATCTGTGCCTCATCTCTAATGCACCGAAATGTACTTGGCTGCTCGAAAGCAGCCCGAACTACAAGCCCGAACTAACCCATCTCATCGCGACGCGTTGTGAGTTTGTAGATCGGTTATTTCCGGGGCATGACACCGGCACATGACTAAGTATAAATCATTTTTGTGTCTGTCATGGAATTAGCTAATCATTGGCATGTGCCATTCAAAGAAGCAAATACATCAATTAAGGTGATGTGTTTTTACCCTATACAAATGACAATTTATGTGTTATAATGACATTGACGCTGAGCTTTGTTTTATGCAGACGTCCGTGCCTAGGCCTCAGTCACCCAAGAGAGAACTCCAAAGGAAAGGCTGTCAGACGGTCACGCAAAAGGAAGGGCCTGCAGCAGCTGTTACGTCACAGAGTGACTGCTTTACACAGAGAAACACCCTCTTCAGCAAGGAAATCCTACAGGTATACCATGAGAAACATCAGGTCAACTGCAGCTGGTCGTTATTGCAGGGTTTCTCAAAGTGGGTGACGTGGCACCCTAGGGTGCCGTGAAGCAAGTATAGGGGTGCCTCCGAATGCTTTGATAATATTTGGAATTATCAATTTCACTTCAGTTTAACCACTTGCACTGAATTGCACTGTACTTGGTGTGATCTTTATCAGCCTATACTGTAGAAGGGGTTTTCAAACTTTTTGAGCGGTGGTCACACCGTCTCCTATACGTGGCCGTGTGTGTATGCGTCCGTCCGTCCGGCCGTCCGGCCGTGTATGTAGCCTCAAGCCTGCAGTACCTTTTCTGACCACACATGTTAAGGGAGGGTCACTGTTGTTCTCACACACACACACACACACACACACACACACACACACACACACACACACACACACACACACAGGGGGGAAGGGTGGGCAGCATGTGTGGTCAAGTATTATTATTATTATTAACAAACTGAATGTTTTAGGGTCAAATAAATTAGAGTGTGTGAAGAAACTACAGCATTGTAAAGCACACTAACCCCGCTGCACCCACCCAGTAGTGCTGTTGCACAGCCTCCACGACCACCGCTCAGTTCACACGGGTGTGATTTTTTGACTCAGGGCACCCGTGTAAATAACGTTTTCATCCACGGCACCCCTGACTTACACTGTTCATTTTTAGAATCTTACATCATATTACGCAACATAAATATGCACATCTTTCCAACTGAGATATGGTAGGCTAATAAGGCTATGTCACAGAGAAATATTCGTTTCCATCAGAACTGATTGAAAATAACTTTATACTTGACGTTTAACCACTTGAACCCCTGCATCCCTATTCTGGGGGGAAGGTTCACCAAAAAGTTGGCTGTAGATGGAAAAATAACTCAAGTATAGTGCAAATCATCTTCTCGCAAGTTTTCCTAGTGATATAATATAACTTAAGGGGGAAATATTTACATATTTGACATAAATGTAAGGTACTATAAAGTAACATGATGAAAAAGTTATTTAAAGGGGTGCCCTGAGCCAAAAAAAATCGAACCTCTGTTCGAAGTGGAGCTGTGTGTGTGTGTGTGTGTGTGTGTGTGTGTGTGTGTGTGTGTGTGTGTGTGTGTGTGTGTGTGTGTGTGTGTGTGTGTGTGTGTGTGTGTGTGTGTGTGCAACAGCGCCCCTCCCTTAACATGTGTGGTCAGAAAAGGTTACTGCAGGGCAGGCTACAGACAGACAGACACGGAGACACGGAGACACGGAGACAGACCCACACACACGGCCACGTATAGGGAGCTTGTGTTCCACACAGCTCCAAAAAAGGATACTTGAGGACCACTGCATTACTGTGTTTGGAGTTCAAACCCAAGAAATGCTACTGCATTTCTCTTCTTTCTACTTTTTCTGGCACTAAATAATCGTCTCCTAAACGACTTGACGAGGGCCATCATCATACCTTACTTAAAAATAGGCTTAACCGCTCATAATGTGTATCTTGCAGGCAAAGATGTATATATGTTTAAGTTAAGCTTAAATGGAATTGATTCATTGGATAGTCATTTACAGAACAAAGGCAGATAGAGAGAGAGCCTATGTTTAGCAAGAAATCATGGTCAACAAGTAAAGAGGGTGAGAGAAAATCTGAATAGGCCTTCCTTGTGCTGTGACCCAGAGGAGAGCAAAAATATGTAGCTGTTCTTATTTTGTACTGTGTAAACTGCATGAGTTGGTCTAGAAAGAAGGAAGTGAAAGTGAGGGAACAGCCACAAGTGAAGCAATTATTTAGGGATGAGGTCATTGTTTGGCTCCATCTCTTCACGCCTATGCCTGGAGAGACCAACCCGAGCACCACAACTGGCTGTGTTATCTCATCACTATGTCCGCCCCGGCATACAAGGACATATTCAGTCAGTTAGGCTCAGGGACATTTCGTCCGCCAGTTGACTAGTTTGTTATTAAGGCCTCTCTCAAGTGAACCATGCAAATAATAGTCCATTTACTTCCAATAATTGGAAATACCGGTAAATGTCGGTCCTATCCAAAGAAAGAAAGAAACATGATGTATGTGTGTGTTGAAAATGAAAATATGAAACATCATTAATGTTAACAAGCTGAGAAGCCATTTGCTCTCATGAAGAACCATGCATGCCAAAAATATGCTGTTGTTTTTAGGGTTTATGGGGCATGGATAGTGTTTATTTTGAATGTGCTTTAAATTGCCCGGGCCCTGTTAGCTACAGTATAGGGACCCACTTGATTTACTGAGATTTGGTCGGCTGATAGTGCTGATGAAATGCACACACGCACGCACACACACACACACACACACACACACACACACACACACACACACACACACACACACACACACACACACACACACACACACACACACACTCACAATGTTTTAAATAAGGAGAGCAAAGCAGGTCACCACATGGAGAAACACAACTTGTTCAAGAGCCTGTCTGTCTCCTTGGCCGCCCTGCAAAACATCTCAGTTTTCACCATCTCATTTCCATTATAGAAAGAAACATTAGAAACTAGAGAGACCATGGCTTCTGGAGCCATTTTAGTGCCAAGAGGTCATTGCACATGGTGTGCAAATTTAGACTGTTGGTAAACATGACCTATAAGTATATAGTCTACACACTATGTTTTCTATTATTGAATTATTTTCTCTTGAATTCTTTTGAGGATCTTCTTTTGAAAAGTCATACATTTTTTACAATATTACCTAAACAGAGATCTTGTTCACTTCACATTGTGCTTAAAGACAGTTGTTAGATGTTAGGCTGTTTGAAGTTACATTTCTGTAGGATATTGCCTTGATATTGTCTCCTACAATTAAAGGTGCTGGTAAAACGTGGCCTACCGCACGCACGTGTCTTGGCTTTCCTCCTTTATTGTGTGTGTGTGTGTGTGTGTGTGTGTGTGTGTGTGTGTGTGTGTGTGTGTGCGTGCGTGCGTGTGTGTGTGTGTGTGCTGAGATCAAACTGTAAAATGTTGTATTATTATAAACAGTCCATTGTTGTGGAGAGAACAGGAAGAAACAATGACATGGTAGGCTTCCTGTATGAGGTCATAATATGCCATGGGAGCCCGTCTGAGAGAGAGAGAGAGATATGGGGGGGGGCAGGCCTGCTCAGACAAGCTGTTTTCCCTCTGTTAGTCTGTTCAGGGCAAAAATACCTCTGCTGTCCCAGGGGTCTCGTAAACTTAATGAGTTACCCCTCCGTGGAGCGAGTGACGTCACATTTTAATTTCATGCAAATAGAGCTATAGCCGTTGCCAAGCGATGTGCTGCAGCAGTTGTAATGTTTCACCGTCTCTCAACAGATGGGGTCCCTGAAAATGCTATGCTGTGAATCACAGATTGTTGGACAAATATTTGCTTTCGTGCAATTTCACAATAAGAAATAATTGCGTGTCACTGTCTGTGAAAAATCCTGAATGTGTTAAGCCTAATTTAACTGTGAGAGTGTAAAAGAAATCTTAGGTTTCAGGCTTCTGCTCTGTGTCATTCAACTCATGGACCTCAGAAACCATCAGAAATGTGCTGCTAAATTGATTTATTGATGCTTTTCATTATGGGGATTTGGAAGAGAAGCCTCGTACACACTGAGGGCGAATTGGCGAATAGCGAATTAGCGTATTATTCGCCTTTTGTTTAAAACCTTATAAAGTCAATGGAAGCATCCACACCAAACGCGAATTTCGAAAAAGCGAAAAGGCGTCTGTTTTTTATTCGCCCTTGTGTCGAATTAAGCGAACGTTCAAAGGCGAATTCCTCTCTCTCTCTGTATCAAAGTAAGCTCACTCTACCCTATTTCAAGAGAGAGAGAGAGAATGGTGGAGGGACCTTCACGTTACATTGAGGCCGAGGGGAACAGTGTCGTTCTCCTTTTCCGTGTCTCATCTGCGTGGCTGCTTGGAAAAAGTAGCCTACTCGAATGTCTTACCGGTAAAAGCATGGTTTATGTGTTTGTTATTGTAGGCTACTTTATATCTGCAAAAAGACTAATGTTTAAAAATAAATCGCTGGGTATTAAATAGCCTACAATAGGATCCGAAATGAGTCGATTAGAAGGAAAGTACTAGAAATTCGACTCAAGTACAAATACCTACAAGTACAGGCTACTCAAGTAAATGTAGGCTACTTTTAGTTACTTTACACTGACTTTCTTTTTTTTACAGACCGAAATCCTTTTATTTCCGAGAGACCCGACCATTTAATCATTATTAAAACCCTCTTTCATGCTCACTGCAGCCGTGCAGCGTGCGCTGTTAACTGATTGACAGGCAGAAGAAGGCTACCAAGGAATCTATAATATTAAGATTATATAAGAACTGTGGCCAAGCTCAAGAGACTGAATGCTGTAGGATTTTACTGTGTAGGCCTACCTTGTCTGTCATAGTGAATACACTTGGACTACAGCATTCAGTCTCTTGAGCTTGGCCACCTGGTGTAGCCACAGCTACAGTTCTCACCAGTGGTGGTAAAAGTACTCAGATTTATTACTTAAGGAAAAGTATCAATACTGAAATGTAGAAATACTCTTTTGCAAGTAAAAGTCTGGAATTTACTTGAGTAAAAGTACAAACGTATTGGTATCAAAATTACTTAAAGTACCAAAAGTAGAAAGTACTCATTATGCAGAATGTCCCGTTTCACAAGTAACAATCTTTTGAAAATAGCAGATCTTCAAGCTCACAACACATTGTTGTGGTTAATGTGGTTAATGTATGTTTTGTATTGATAATCAAAATCTATGAAAAAAAAACTATAGTAACTAAACTAATTGTAGCGGAGTAAAAGTACAATAAACTTCTCTGAGATCTAGTGGAGTAAAAGTAAAAGTATTAAAGATTGGAAATATTCCAGTAAAAAAAAAAAAAAACACATACAAATTGTACCTAAAGGAGTAGTTCACCCCAACATGACTTTTTTCTATTGATTACTCACGCCATAAGATAATATATATATATTTTGGTATTTGTCGCAAGACAAAAGTTTTATTATAGTCAAATTTACTCCCATTGATGACCGGGACCCAAATGCATTCGGGTCCCCATCCGGAATCAATGGGGGTACATTTATTGTAATCAAATTATTGACTTAGGAATGTGACAAAAACTAAAAATATTATCGAACTCAAGTCTCCATGGCGTGAGTAATCAAAAGAAAAAAAGTATTTTTGGGGGTGAACTACTCCTTTAAGTACATAAATGTACTTAGTTTACTTTCCACCACTGGTTCTCACTCCATCCACAACGTTGCCAGCAAAAGGTCTGCTCAGAAAGACAAGGACGTTATGCAACTCTTGGCCCCATGCATGCAGTTTGCCAAGAGAAACGTCTGCTCTCCATATAACATGACATTGAGAACAAAGGGCTGCTTCTTGATGTTTTCTGAAGTGCTGTAGTAACTTTTAAGTCAATGAAAACTATACGTGTCCTGGTTATGGCCTCATGATCAGCAGAAATAACATGTCTCTAACACTTTGCTCGCCACCTTTTTGAGTGTAACGTGACACTTAACCACTTAAACCCTCTAGACCAGAGGTGTTTTTGAAAGTATTTTGATTTAGTTTTAGTAGTCTTGAATAAAATTGCATTTAGTTTTAGCTGTATTTTACTCATCTGAAAAGTTTTACTTTTAGTTTAGTTTTAGTCGACTAAATATAATAAGATTTTAGTCAACAAAATCTGCAGTTGATTTTGTTGACTAAAATGGATTTTGGCGGTGCCTTGATGGCGTCGTAATGGCAGATTTTAAACTTGGTTGCATCCTGTGAGCTTGTAGATCTACAGTATTTCAGAGCGCACAAATCAAACATAAAATGACTTGTCTTTCAGTTCTATTGGATCTCTTCTCCACTAGTCCCTCCCTTGGTCTAGTTTTTATTTGTTGACGAAATTGTCAATATATTTAGTTATAGTTTTAGTCATCATAGATTAGTTTTTATTTAGTTTTCGTCAGTGAACAAACAGTTTTAGTCGACGGAATCAACATTGCACTAGACTTCTAGTAAACTTAACCTGAGTTGTCAGACTGTCTACAACAAATCTCTTTGCCAAAAATAGCCAATCTACAGTACAAGCTTGTAGATCTGCTATTTTGTGCAAATATTCCAACCAGAATATGGACGCTGGGGTTCGTTTGTTCTCTGTCGCATTGATTGACAGCATGGTGCAGCGATAATAGCAGATCTACATCTGCTATTTCTGTCGCACGCAAAACAAAGTATAAATCAGTTTGTTCATATAATTTGTGTCATCCAGCAGACATCACTTAGTGCCATGACTGAATGGTAAACACAGTAAATAATACTGTACGACATTGTGCAGGAATGTATTTTCCTGTATATTTTAGTATCACAAAGCACAGTGAATGAAAGTACGGTATGTTTATTGTACCATTGCCCGGGTATTACATTTTTAATACAAATATTTTAATCTACATAACTGTTCCAAAAAGCACAGTAAAAACAGACCTAATGGTGCAGAAACCCTGTTGAACTCACTGGTTGTTATCAAATCATTGTACTTTTTTTTTCTTAATGAAAAAAGGGGTGGGGGGGGGGGGATACAAATGCAAAAACATGAGAAATGTTGTTACGTAACGTCTTGGCCATATTACCAAGCTGTAGTAGAGAGAATTTACTCATCTTCACCTACGTAGATATGAGATATTACATTATATTTAAAAGCAGGGATATATGAACAAAACTACTTAATTAAAGGCATCACAACTTTTTTTGTCCACATATTGACATACAGTATCAATCAGAGATGTTAGCGTGATGAAGTTTGTGTTCAGGTAGTTTATTTTTCTATGGAATTCTACTGTGTAGTTTACAATTTACAATTTAGGCATTTACAGTAGCAGACGCTCATAATCAAATGCATAGAAACAGTCATCTAAAAACGTAGGTAGACCAAGAGGTGAGTCTTCAGACCATGGTGGAAGCTATGGAGTGAGTGCAGTTCTAATGGCAATGGGGAGTTTATTGGTTTATTGGTTTAGTGCTTCTCAAAATGTCAACGACCCCCAAATTATTATGTATTTGTCCTTAGACCCCACCTGAATTTGTTTGCCAGGGACTGTACAAGATCTTTGTTGTTAAAATGTTTCAAAAATATTGCAATATTTTCAGACGTGTCCCATCGTGACGCAATAGTGATGTTGTAGATAGGCTATTTGCAGATAGCTAATGTCCATACAGCTAACTGATTTAGTCTTGTTAACATGTTTCATGTTGGGTCTGTGTATGTGCTGTTGTTGTGGTCTACAGGCAGAGGCGTGGATCAAAGGGAAGATGCATGAACTGAAGGATGGCTGTAATGTCCAGCGCTGTCCCGTCCAGGACTGGGAGGAGGTCTGGCAGACCCTCCAGAGAGACCTCAAAGACTTTGAGAACACCCTGATTCAACTCAATCAGGTAAAACAAGGGATCTCAATCCTTTTTAGGCCGTGACCCCCCAAAATAATTTGGGGACCCCCTCTTGGGGTCCCGACCCCAAGTTTGAGAACCACTGAGGTAAAACAATGCAACATCACACTCGAACGATCCCTCCCTCAAAAACATGCAAACACGACAAAAATATAGCTGTATCTGACCATTAGTCCTTTTCCTTAAGCTCAGAAAAATTGGTGATTGAAGCCAAATTTATGCTTAGTCGCACTAGGAAAATAACCAATTCAGACAGTTGTTTTCGGTGAGCGAAAGTGCTGTGTGACATAGCATAGGCTGGGCTTTACTCTCTTCCTTGTTTCCAAAGCATATACAGCATAATGGTCCTGCTATACAGACATTTCCTCTCACCCATATAGAAAAGCAAGATACTTTCCCAAGGCTTTCAGTGCTCCAGACAGCACTGTCAAGTCAGTTTACACTTTCTCCCCCAGGAGTGAATGTTTGGAAATTGTATTTTGCTGATAATTAACCTTCCCTGACACACAGGGCCCTCATGGGGGTTTGGCGTGCGTGCGTGTGGGCTTGCTTGGTTGCGCGCGTGAGTGCGTGCGTGTGTGTGTCCCAGTATGTATCCAAAGCAGCTGGCACATGAGTAGTTGCTCCCTGACAGTCTGTTGGCTTCTAAGTTCTAATATGACGTTACGTAGCTACTCTGCAGATGTTGACTTTGCAGTATACTTGCTGATGATGGACGATAGGGATGGGACGATAATCGCTATTATCGTTTATCGTGATAAAAAACACTCACGTTAATCTTATAGTGGAGATTTAATATATCATGAAATCATCCTCCATCATGCACAGGGATCAATTCACCTTTTATTTGCCGGGCTGCATATCCGGTTGGTAAAACAGACCTGTAAATAACGTACTTGTGTTGCGAGCTTGTAGATCTGCTATTTTTTGGCAAACGTTCCGTCCCAGAATAATGGATGTAGGGGATATTTTGATTATCACGATAATATTGTAAATCGTAATTCCTTTGGTCACAATAATCGTGACATGAAATCTCCATATTGTCCCATCCCTAGGACGATTATCTTTGTATTTTGTCTGTGTCCAAAAAAAAAAAAAGATGGGAGAGCAGTTGATCTGCAAGCTGAACCCCACTTCTGACCTCGTTAAGAAGCAGCTGGGCCAGCTCAGGGACCAATGGCAGGCCCTGAAACAGACGGCAGCCAATCAGTCCAGGGCACTGGGCGGAGCCAAAAGCCTGCAGGAGTTCAACAAAAAAGTGGACAAGCTGGAGGCGTGGATTAAGGACAAGGTATAACTGCAAAATGTCACCTTCTTAGTTCTTGAACTAATGCCTTAAGTCAGGGGTCTTCAATGTTTTCAGGCCAAGGACCCCTTAGTTGAGAAAGAGATGAAGCAGGGACCTCCACAATCTTTTCCATATAGTTTCATCGTTTGACAGCATAATCATCAGTGTATTTTGGATTCATGTCAATTTGTGTTTTCAGATATTTAACCACTTGAGCCGTCATTACTTTATAAATTGACCTTTTACTCTACTTAGTCAGCTCTTTTTCTCCTCTACACCCAACCTCTTTGCCGAAAATAGCCGATCTACAAGCTCAAAACGCCTCGCGGTGCGAGGCGTTGTGAGCTTGTAGATCTGCTATTTTTGGCTACAGTTCTCAGAATATGGCACTAGGGTTCAAGTTGTTAATATAAAAATAACTCTGAGGACCCCTATAGGGGTCCCAGACTCCCTGTTGAAGACTCCCCCTGCCCCTGTCATTTTTTTCAGGAAAAAAAAAGACTGATCCAAAACAAAATATAGATATATTCTATTGGATCTTACTCATTTCACCCAAAACATTTATAACAATTTATGACTATTAATATAAAAAGAACACTGTCTGTGAGTTATGTAACATAAGAGGATTAAATAGGATTAAACCTAATTTAGGCAACAAAAAAAGGCCTATTTTGGCCTAAGTCAGTAAATAATTTGGCCTAAGTAAAAAAATTAAAAAAAACGTAGACCAAGAAATTGCCTATTATTATTATAATTTATTTTCAATTAGAGATAGGCCATTTTACCAGAGGTGACCAGTGTCATGACTCATGAGGAACAAAAATAACATTTTCCATGACTTACGCCATTAGTTTAAGAAGGTGACGAAAAGCAACTCCCTCTCTCTCTCTCTCTCTCTCTCTCTCTCTCTCTCTCTCTCTCTCTCTCTCTCTCTCTCTCTCTCTCTCTTTCTATGTCTCTCTCTCCCTCTCTCTCTTTCCATCTTCCTGTGCTCACCTTTCCTGTTTTCCCCTCTCCCTTCCAGTTCCTATCTGCCCTGATGCCGACCATCCATCGGTCATCCTTGTGTTTAACGTTCTGTTAAAACAAGACGTGCTGCATATTCTCATATAACCGCTGCAGTAAACCAGCTGCCACTCAACACTATAACACTATCTGTTGGAGGATTTATGCTCACTATGTGTCTTTCGGCGCACATCCCCTGCCTCTGCGTGTCAGCCGATGCGTAGATTGATGTTAAACAAAGATTCCCCCATGTTTCTTTGCGTTCTGAAGTGTCTGGCACACGGCACGCAGCACGCTACCCTTGTATTGAATATAATGGAATGGATGTTGCTAAGAATTCTTCCATAGTTGCAGTGTAAAGCCAAGCACCCTTGAGGGAGTATAGTTTTTCGATTTGTAGTAGCCTAGTTTCTCTTACTGTTTTAAATATTTGTATTGAAAAGCACAGGTTAAGGTATACGGTTTCAAATCAAATACTTATACAGTGCTTCCCTATTTTCTAAAACAAACAGACATACACATAAAGTTAACAGACACAATGAAAGAACACAAACAATGTCAAATGTACATCTGGGGTGAATGTCCTTTTTAGCACGATTTATACTTAGTTATGCACCAGTGTTGCACACATAGAGTGGGATAAATCAGGCATTGTCGTCTTCCCTCTCCTCTTCCTCATCTTCCTCCTGTGTGTTGGTTTGAAGACCAGAGTTTCACACCTCGTGCTGGAAGCCCTCGCCGTCTCATTTCCTGCGGCAGCAGCGCTAATCTAGTAAAACGCCAGTGCATCTGAAAAGAAGTAGTGGTTTCAATTGGAAATCCAATCGCGGCTTGTAAATGCTGACTTTTATATACATGTGCCAGCAGGAACAGGAGCAGTCCCTGGTAAACGTCCTGGGAGAGAATGTTGACAAACTGCAGCTGACCAGGAGAATCTTAGATCTGAAGCAGGTGAGCACTGCAAAGGATTAAAGGCAGTCAAATAAAACTTCCTTGGGTAGATAAACAATGGCAATGGCAATACTTCAGAGTATACAGTACACTCTCGCATAGTGGCCTAGTTGGCCATAGAGACCACGGCATGGTCTGGGGAGTGTCCCTGAGCAAGACATTTAACCCCTAACAGAACAGCTGGCCCCCTGTGCGCTCATCAGAACCATCTGAGCAGCCATAAGCTGGGTGAAACTGTAAAAACTCGCTTTTGGCACATTCGGTAGCGCTGTCGCCTCACAAGTCACAACTAGAAGGTCCTGGGTTGGAATCCTACCGGGGTAGCTGGGGGCGTGTTCTCTCTTCCACATCATCAGTGCCCACGCCTTAGGTGGGGTAGCCTAGTAAACGAAGAGGGCAGTTTAGGAGGCTATAGGTGGGGTTGGCAAAAGGGCCTTTCTGTGTGGAGTTTGCATGTTCTCTCCGTGTACCCTACGGTAGATACCCTCACAAAAAACATGCAGTAATCCTGGTCTCCATAGACCTTTTTCCAGAGCGCTGCTGTTTACAGTAGCTGCAGTGTTGGTGCAAAGCCGCACACACATATGTGCCGCTTGACACCGCTCGGTCTATAGTGCCTCCCCCTGGTCAGCCGGGGCACCTGATGGACGGGAAAGGAACTGGTTGGAATAACGTGTTCCTTCCACACGCTACGTCCAACCGGGGATAACTCTGCCCTGTCAGGTGATAAGAATGTATCCTGCTCACTCCACATGCATTGAAGGAAGCATGAGCTCAGTTCGGGGCCCTCCTCAGGTTGGCAGAGTAGTAGCGCACAGGATTACAGCTTTGGCAATTGGCTCTGGGTGAAAAATGGGTTCCAAAATCGTAGGCTTAAAAAGAATAATAATAAGAAAATCCCTTTACCCCCTGAGTATTGTTGGAATTCTTTTGTAGAGGTTTGCCACAAGTCATCTTGTCTATCTTGGAACATGATTTTCCTCCCAGGTTGTACTGTCTAAAAGCTGCTGAAGTCATAGGATCGTGTGCCAATAACTGTCTGTCTCTGCAGGACGAGCAGCTACACAGAAACCTGCATGAGGACATCAACCACTTGGCTCTGAAACTGGAGAAACAAGGGAAGACGGACAGCAGGAACATCTCCGGCAGGAGGAAACACATCAATAAAATGTACATCATCATCGTGACCCTAAACATTCTATCTCTCTTGTTGCTTGAAAAATGGGAACGGCAGAAGGCTTGAGTCTATATTTGTCTCTGTGTACTGCAGGTGGCTGAAGGTCCAGTCTCATCTGAAAAACTACCATGAGAACCTTCAGCTGGCCCTGGAGGTGTCCTCTTTCTACCAGCAGGCTGACAACACACTGTTTGCCATCAACAACATGGTATGGTATAGTAAATACCTGATATAATACCTAACTTATTTAATTAGTGTGGTTGCCTATAAGGCAATCAGAATATTGTTCTTGTCCAGCTTTATTCAGTCTAGAGTAACCTTTTTCTGCAACCCCAAAACCCCAAAGGTCTTTTGAGTTCAATGGACTTTTTCTGTAAACCAAAACCCCCAAAAGTCCATTGAGTTGAATGGACTTTTTCTGACCCTTTTCTGATTGATCAATATAATGTCCAATCAGACAGGATTGGTCAAGCTTCATTGACATTACAATATTTCCCAAAATTGCACCTTGGCTAAAAGCAGTTTTTCATGGTCAAATGTAACCTGACCTGACGTATGGCAACATAACGTTCGTAACGCCCACAACATCAAAAGCAGTTTTTGTTGGTTCATCATTGGTTAAATGTTATTACTTGCGCCTATATAAAATATGAGGCGCAAGTACTGCGTTCAGTTGAAGGTTTTTGTCTGTGGCACATATTGGAACACTGAAGTATACTATATATAATACTTAAATATAATATATATATATATATTATATATATAATATATAATATATAATATATAATATATAATATATATAATATATAAACCGGAGAGGATATATACCCGGAGAGATAGTCTCCGGGTATATATATATATATATATATATATATATATATATATATATATATATATATATATATATACACACACACCTGGAGACTACCTTTCCAGGTATATATATCCATATATACCTGGATAGGATATATATATATATATATATATATATATATATATATATATATATATATATATATATATATATATACACACACACACACACCTGGATAGGATATATACCTGGAGACTACCTTTCCAGGTATATATATCCATACCTGGAGAGGATATACCTGGAGACTATCTCTTCGGGTATATATATCCATATATATCTGGAGAGTATATACTGTATACCTGGAGACTACCTCTCCAGGTATATATATATCTATATTAGTCTCTAGACATAGAGATATATCTATATATACCTGGATATATATCTGGAGACTATCTCTCCGGGTATATATATCCATATATACTGTACCTGGAGAGGATATATTCCTGGAGACTACCTCTCCAAGTATATATATCTATATATACCTGGAGAGGATATATATATATATATATATATATATACCTGGAGAGGATATATACCTGGAGACTACCTCTCCGGGTATATATATCTATCTATATATCTGGAGACTATCTCTCCGGGTATATATATCTATATTCTGGAGAGGATTATATACCTGGAGACTACCTCTCCGGGTATATATATCTATATATATATATATATATAAATATCTGGAGACTATCTCTCCGGGTATATATATCCATATATACCTGGAGAGGATATATTCCTGGAGACTACCTTGATAAAAGGCGCAAGTTTGCTCCTCGTTAGAGGTGCAGTCTTGTTCTAAAATGTTTTTGCTGGGTTAGGGTTGCTCATTGGCTAAAATTATATACAATACAAGTAATACAAAAACGGCAACCACACTTGCAATTTCCCAGAATTGCATCTTATATATACGTATACTTATTATTAAAGAACTAACAAGCAGAATGCGTACGGAAATCAAGTCATTCATCTGTTACACTCTTTTAGAGAAAAAGCATATCTGCATCCAAGGACATGGAGACGTATGGAGACAGGGAGATCAGAGAACTGGCCAGTCAGATCATGGTAAGGTTCCTCTTTTTCTTTCTGTGAAACAGGGTCTCTCATGGACAAGTACATTTACTCAAGTAGGCTACTGTACTTAAGTACAATTTTGAGGTACTACTAGATGATCTACAAGCCCACAATGTGTCGCATTGAGACACATTGTGAGCTTGTAGATCTGCTATTTTCAAAAGATTTGTATACATTTCATACATTTGAAAACTTGGATACTCTGCATAATGATTACTTGCTACTTTTGTACATTTTGATACCAATACTTTTTAACTTTTACTCAAGTAAATGTTGATTTCTGGACCTCTACTTGTAACAGTGTGTTAAGCAGGGACGTGCTGGCCACTGGGAAAAGTGGGACAACTCCTGAACGGCTGGTCCATTCCCGGCCGGTCCAGGCCGGCCATTAATCTATCTATAAATGCGACAAATCTCTGTCTGTTTGTTTGTAATCCGCGTATCTCGAGAACCGTTCGTCCCACCGGCTTCAGATTCGGCACGCGCGTTCCCCGCCGCCGCGCGGAGTGCAGTGCCGGGCCTCGACCCGACCCGACTCGCGGTTTTCCGAAACCGGCGCGAAACGTTTGGAATCTCCTTTGTTGACATCAGGCTGTTCCGGAGGAAATCGGCGCAAGCGCTGAGTCATTGTGACATCACTTCATAAAAGGCTCTGACATCACGTACGCCACATGAGTCAACACAAAATCTCTGTGAATGTGTATGTATGTATGTAATCCGCGTATCTCGAGAACCCTTCTTCCCACCGGCACGCGCGTTCTCCAGATATGGGCATAAAGTCTGACATCAGAGTTTTCTGCAACCGGTACTGTGTGTGCAGAGATCTTCATATATGGGCATAAGTGGACAAAGACAAACAGATGGTCAAAACGGGTCCTATGACAGGTATATTGGGGTTTGCATTAAAGGGTGGGGCATTCATGGGGTTTGCATTAAAGGGTGGGGCATTCATTCCCTATTTCAAATTCGGCACGTGCGTTCCCCACCGCAGCAGGTAGTGCAGTGCTCGGCCTCGACCCGACCCGACCCGATACACGATTTTCTGGAACCAGCACGAAAGGTTCGGATTCTGATGTCTGACATCAGGATTTTCCAGAACTGGCACTGTGTCTGCATAGATCTCCATATATGGGCATAAAATGGATGCAGACAGACAAATACAGATATCTCCATATATGGGCATAAATGGACACAGGCAAACAGATGGTCAAAGATCTCCATATATGGGCATAAAGTGGACGCAGACAGACAGATACAGATATCTCCATATATGGGCATAAATGGACACAGGCAAACAGATGGTCAAAACGGGTCCTATGACAACAGGTATAATGGGGTTTGCATTAAGTTTGTCTCCTCCTCCATCTGTTTGTCTGTGTCCCTTTATTCCCATTATGGAGATCTCTGTATCTGTCTGTGCCACCGACTGTGTTGCAGACACAGTGCCGGTTCCCCCTTTAATGCAAACCCCATTATACCTGTTGTCATAGGACCCGTTTTGACCATCTGTTTGAAAAAGCGACAGAAATCTCATATATGGGCATAAAATGGACGCAGATAAACAGATATCTCCATATATGGCATATATGGGCATACAATGGATGCAGAATCACAAAGATCTCCATATACGGGCATAAAAGGGACACAGACAGACAGATACAGAGATCTCCATATATGGGCATAAAATGGACGCAGATAGACAGATATCTCCATATATGGGCATATATGGGCATAAAATGGACCCAGAACTATAACTGCAGTGATCTCCATATATGGACATAAAATGGACACCGACAGACAGACAGATACAGATATCTCCATATATGGGCATAAATGGACACAGGCAGACAAATGGTCAAAACGGGTCCTATGAAAACAGGTATAATGGGGTTTGCATTAAAGGGCGGGGCATTCATTCCCTATTTACATTGTTCCGAGTTGGCCAGGTCGCCGACTAGACGCTGGGCCGCCCGAAGGGCGGCCCAGCTTCTAGTAATAATAATAAGACATCCAACATGACATCCTAGTTGCCTTGATGGTCTACATACAGTACATCATTAGACTCTTTATACCACAAAAACGGTGAGACCTGAAACTGTAACTGCTCATCGGTTAGTATTTGGGGCCTCGCAGCGCGTGGCACTCGCCAACTCCTTTTCCCAGGCTGAATTAGGGGCCAAGCACGTCCCTGGTGTTAAGTAAAACATTTGAGTACTTTTTCCACCACTGGTTGGTAACCTACAAACGTGCGTGCGCGCTGTAGATGCTGGACGTGACGGTGTCCCAGCTGTCCAACCTCCATCCCGCCCTGGCTGCGGGCGTCACACAGAAGCAGAGCGAAGTGAAGGACTGCTGGGCTCTCCTTCAGAAGGCTTTCAGGTAAAGCTGGCCAAGGTTTATCCACAGACGATTATGGTGGTCCATGCAGCCCAAATGCATGACCCATTTCACCCAGTAATTGGAACACGGTAGCCTTTCATAGAGCTGTAGAAGTGGGCTCTGACTTTTGCTGTTATGACTGTGCTGCTGCTTAGTCTGCCTAAAACGTCCGTACTGGCAATAGCAATAAGGCCCTTTCCAAATGATTATTTTTTTTCTATAAAGATTTTTTTCTTCCTTCGTTAGCTTTGTTTACTTGGGTTTGAAATTTCGTTGGAAAAATAATCAGCAAAATGAAGTACTTCATGTTTGAAGTCCTACAACTACTGAGAATACCACACACCCTCTCCTTAGTTTAAAATGTAAAAGTTTTCCATAGCCCTTTAAACTTAAAACAATAAGAACCCTCTCCAGCTAGTCAGGAAGGGAACAGTTGCTTGCTCTTTAAATCTTGCCATGACCTAAAAACATCTGCCGAATTTAAAATAAAACATGTTTACAAGAATAGTTAGCAGTGGTTTCTGTGCTTCTGTGGAGCATATTTGTGTTTATTCTAATGGTTTAGGGATGCAGATATTTACTTCATGGGACATTTCAATTTAATTCTGATGATAATAAGTAGTTGGTCGATTATTGGAGTTAGGCTTAATAAGGACTCAGGCATGCTTTGGGAGCAGTGGCAGAAAAGCAGGCTAAGGAAATTACAGGTGGATTTTGGACAGTGCTGTTTTCTGCTAAAATGGTTCATATTCATCACACTGTAACAAGCACAGTGACATTTATAATATCCAAGCCAACTGGAAGAATGTCTTAATTGTCGCCTTTTTATTGAAACTCTTAAGAAGCTCTTAACACGAATGGGAAACGGATTAACTTTGGCATATGGCGTTGCATAAATGTGCTAACGTAACAACATAAAAGTTTCAACTTTACCACGATCCACAGTGAGTTTCTGCTGCAGTATGTGCATATACCCTTGATTGAACATCCCTCAAATACCACTTACAGTGTGTGCCACTTCATCATTCACACAGGAGAAAAAGATCTGGCATGCTCACAATCATAAATACAGTGAGGCATAACTCCATCTCCTCCAGGCTGTTTTTCCAAACATTTCTCAGGCTGAGAGTCTCTCATGTTGGTGCGGCTATCTTTAGATCCAAACATTACATCATCTCCTCTCTCTTATCTGGTGCCTTTCAGGGCTATTTAAACTCCACATACACAAACACTGTCAGAATTTGTAAGACCCATAATAGGAATTCACTGTGTGGCTATGGCACTATGGCAGGGCTGTGTGTGTGTGTATTCAGACCCGTGGTCCAGCACTGCTGACAGCCGTACGTCAACCTGCTTGTTTCCCCTGCAGGAGTGACAGGACCGCAGTGGCTCCCGTCGGCTCCAATCCTGCCAGGGAAGACGCTGACCCCCTGACACCGGCGCACGAACCGCAGAGCGCTGTGGGAACGGACTCGCAGAGGGTCATGGGAAAGGAGGTGAAAGAAGAGCAGAATCGCCTCAAAGGCTGTGTGGTAAGTGGCTCTGATATTTTTGTTCTATTACTGGATTAACCATTCTGTGGTCTTCTCTCTCTCTCTGCTGGGAGAACCAACCCCATCTGTGCTGGCAACAGAGTTCAGCCCCCTCCAGTTCCATCCAGAACCACGAAGCAGGACGACAGCTTCACACTGCACTGTTCCATGTGCCTTAGAGAGGATGACGCACTTTGTCCCACGGACTGGAAAATGCCTGAGGTGCAATTCATCCAGGTTGTCTAAATAATAGCATTGCGGAGCCATCGGATGAGGCCTGAGAGGGTCCAGTACACCCTACGACTGCTTTAGCTCAAATTTATGATCGGTCTCCTCTATCTCTTAACATTCAGGTTCGGACTGCCTGCGTTATAAATATTACGCTGTACAACTCACAGGAAGAGCTGTTGAGGTGTTATTTACCCTGGCACTGGGGGTCCATAAGTTTCCGTGAAGAATGTTCGGCCTGTGATTGTACAACATGGATGAATGAGGAGCCAGAGAAAATAGGTGCTTCCCCTCAGGCCCCGAAATCCTAATAGTTTTCATATCCTTTAACATCATGGTTAAAATAACATCTGGGCTTTTAACCGCCGTAACGTAAAGTACACAGCCATTGGATTAGTGAAATATTAATAGATGGCTTGTTGGCCGGTGTGGCGCGAGTGGGTAATCTGTGGAGCTTATGGTATCCTCAGACACAACATTCTTCATGTCAGAGGCCAATGAACACTTGAACATTTGAGTTCTCCCTGTGTCCCGTAAACCTACAAGGAACCAGTGTTTTTATATCGTTATAGGAAAATGAGTGATTCAGTAGCATGACTTGGAAGTGTGTGGTATTTTAAAAAGCTGTAATTGTGTGTATATTTTAGTGATATATTTTGCAATTTTTTACCGTGTTACAGTCTGGAATTTAATGCACAGTGACTATTTTGTGTTCAGTCCACCGGTATCCCAGCATGCAATGCCACTCACCTCTCCTTGCACCCTGGCGCTCGCGAAGTGTCTGCTGACTCGCTGTCGTCTCGCCCAGTAATCAAAGTGAAAACTTTGCTTTGCCACACAGCAAAATGCTGAGTGTTATGAATCAATTCTAATCATTTACAGGTTCAAATAATACTCAGTATTACTGTGTACATTTCCCACTGTGAAAGGAGCCTATCAGGTGTTTCTCTTACCCTTTAGGCCCAGAGCTAGTTGGCATTGAGATGCCACTTGCTCTTTACAACAATAGTTGCTTGCCTGCTTGGCTGTGATAACGCTGATGTCATCTGATGTTATCGGTGGGAGCTAAAGGTTTAATGAAGCCCCACACAAGACCATGGAGCCTAAAGGCCAAGCTCAGTGCCAAACAACCGCTAGACAAAAAGTAATTTGTCTCGTAGTTTCACAACACTTCAAATTGTGCTCCCAGGAGTTCTGAATTGATTACAGTATTATTAAGAGGACGCAGCTGCATAGTTATGTGAGATGGTAATAGAACTGATATTGCACACTTGTTAGCCTCCTGTAATCAGTCTTTTCAATGTATGTCCAGACTCCAGACGCACGCATGCACAGGAAGTGTTGTAAAAATGCAAAATTGTCTATTTTGTAATGTAAATATAAAGTATACAATGATTTGAACATGCCTGAACATTTGACAATTAAGGTCTAATACTTCTACAATTGCTACAGATTGTTACAAAACCTGTATATGCAATCATTTGGGCATGAACAAAGAAGAATAAATGTAGTTCTGATAATGATGTACCATACATGTTCAAATCATGTATACTTCACATTACTCTTCTTGTATCCACGCACGTGCGGACGCACGGATGCACGGACGCACGCAAGCACGGACGCACGCACGCATGCACGGACGCACTCATGCACGGACGCACCTCTTTATCTTCTCTGTCCATCTCCATTTCAGCATGTGTTTGTGCTGTGCATAGACACAAATAAACATGTCCATGTTTGTGATCGTGTGATAGCCAGGCCAGTGTTAGCGGCATCGTTGCTCCAGGTAAACATGGCTAACGTCTGTTTCTTTGGCTAATTGCAGCCAGATGCTGTGGCTGCAGACCATATGGTGCATGGTGCTATAGTGATAGTTCTTGGCTGACATCACTTCTAGAGCCCAATGTAGAAAGACCCATAGAGGAGAGCGGGAATGAGCGGAAGAAGGTTAGAAGACGAGACAAGAGCGGCAGGGAGAAGAAGTACAGTGAAAGACACTCAACCTTAAAGGGATAGTTCACCCCCAAAATGACCCCCAAAATACACCCTTGTGTATCTGTTAGGAGACACAAAGGAGACGTCTCCATAGGGAGCTCCTGGTGGTCATCAAATTATTGTTTTAGGAATGCGACAAAAACTAAAAAATATCCTAAAATTCAAGTCTCCATGGGGTGGGTAATTGATAGAAAATGTTTAATTTGGGGGGTGAACTATCCCTTTTAATCACATCAATCCATATAGTGTCCCAATACTGGGCATGTCATGATAGACAAACATTCTGCAAAAATAGGCGAACATTCTGTGAAAATAGCTGATTTACAAGCTCCGCTTTAAGTGGCTAAAGAGTGTAGCGTGCATTAGGAGAATGAGGCCTAGGAAGTCATTAAATTACTTTTTTTTTACCCTGCAGTTACATAATTCTTTTTCATGAAACAAAGTGCGGTTTGCAACGCTCCACTGGAGATGTTGTTTACAGTGGAGGGCAAAGCGACATGCTGGAGTCGGAAGCAAGCATTTGGGGGGAGTGGACGTCATAGTGATGGTTATCAGCCCTCCCTGTCAAATTCATTAGGCCTGCTTGTTATGTTTGCTGTTTGAATACATAAATAGGTTGATAATGTGCCCCTGTGTGACTCAGTCGGGCTTATAAAATGATTGGCACGTTAGTAAACGATGTTAGACCTCTTCAATTTACTGCATCTCCTGTAGTACATGTGGAAGGCAACACTTTCCCTCGGCCCTCTGACTCACTTCTTCTGTAAGCCGAGTCAGAAAACGCCATGGTTAAATTAAAACTACTCCATAAAACACCATTATTAATGGCTGCTTTGTGCTGGTTGGCCGTTGTGAATGTAGGGATTTTGTACGTTTTCGATGTGAAAACCACTGACAGAAATCTTTCGCCATATTATTTGTCACAGAGTGCTTTCCGCTGCCAGGTCTGTTTTTATTGGCAGGTGGGAAAGACGTTATGTTATGCAGGTGAAGTGACACAGGATGTTCAGCATTAAGCCGGATTTATACCTAGTTGTGCACCGGTGTTGCACACCCAAAATTGCCAATCTACAAGCTCACAATTGAGCATATATCTGCAATGTCTGGTGTGCAGCCCCACGTGCAACGAAGTAGATCAATTGCTTTAGTTGTAGGCCTACATTTAAGTTGGAACAAGAGAAGCATTATCTTTTAACTCGTTCTCGAATGTGTAGTAGAGAGCAATGATTCAGGAGACCTGACTTGGTGTCGACTATAGTCCTCGCTCTGGTTGCATTGCATTGCATATGGCATCCGTTTTTTGTTAGAAATGTTCCCAATGTCACGCACACAACATTGCAGATAAATGGATTGATTCTAGGGTTGAGTGCCCAACAGCACCCATACCAGTCGATGTGCGTTACCTAAGTTCCCTTTTAATTCTAGGGTTGGGCATCACCATCAAGGACCTTCAATATTATCGCGATCTAATGCTGAATTGATGTTTTTCCCCTACCCCTAATTAATTCTGTGGTTCTTGATCGTTGTGTGATGTCAAATGACCATTTGCAGTGGACTGTGCACACAGTCAGTCACTTTCAGGATGTCATCCACTGTCGCAGTAGAAGTCCAAACCACACGTTGCTTCCACTTTGGAACCACTAGTGAAACAAGCCTCCTTGTACCCAAGCGGTCGTAAACGGAGCTTAGTGGCTGCTGACATCTCTCATATATTTCTAGTGTAACCGTACATACAACTATTACTGACCTTACCAGTGTCCCCTCTGCGTACTGTAGCCTTGGATAGGACTCAGGGTGGACAGCTATGGAAATAGAATAATCACTGAAATAATAATAATAACACTGCTATTTAAGGAGAGTGGGGGATAAGGGAGTGAAGAGTTTAAGGGGTGCATTTACAACTGTAATGGTTCTTCTTAGTCATCGAAGAGTGGTATAGCACATGTCAGTAATCTGGCAGGGATTCACGTGTGCTTTCATAATGCAAGAGTAGCTGCTTTTTTCCGTTCTCTCTGTCTATTTTGTATAATAATGTCACCGTTGTCAAACAAGAGAAAAAGCAGTTCGCTTATTTTCTGTGCTGTAATCTGGCCTGGCAGTTTTCCCTGAGAATAAGCAATTTTCATATAGCATGATTAATGTAGTTTGCAACCAAACTGTCACGTTCCAAATCAGCGAGGCGTCATGGCATTTGCACGTTTCATGATGTGACTGATGGCTAAAGCTGACAGGAAAGGCAAAACATCGCTCTAAAACTATTCCGTTGTATTATTATTATTAATTTTTAAATATAGCCTTTTGCTCTTTTGTCTATAGAACAACCGTGACTGTGTGAGCGACTGCCAACAACCGAGCACTAGCCAAGCAGGCGAGGAGAGGCAATCAGCAAGCCACACCCCTTTACCCTCAGGAGACGGCCCCGCCCGCATCGATGATGTCATGGTCGGACATCAGTCAGACTGTGAAAGGTGACATTTCAGCCTGGCCTTCCTGCTCTCTCTCTCTCTCTCTCTCTCTCTCTCTCTCTCTCTCTCTCTCTCTCTCTCTCTCTCTCTCTCTCTCTCTATCTGCCCCCCTCATTATGTAAGTCATAATTGGAGTCACATGTCTGCATTTACTTTGCAGCAGGAAACCCAGAGTGGAGCCCAAACTCGCCGCCGCCCCACCAGGCCACCCACAGCTTCACACGCAGCTTCAGAAGTTCACTATCTCCGCTGACAAGGTGACATGTCCCCTCGCAAAGACACCGCATTTCCTCTGCACTGAAAACCTATAGCTTTTTCACACATGACCGTTTGCTCCTCAGACCATGGTGCTTCACAATAACAGTCTGTACATTCAAACCTAAATGAGAGGACTTTCCATAAAATGTTCTTGTAACCTCAACATGAAAACAAAGCTCATACTCATAAACCTAGTATATAAACCCTTTCCACATGTACTCATCAAGTATTACACCGCTATTATGCTATGCAACAAGGCACACGTGAATCTTGTCCATACAGTAACTATTAGCAGTTAAGATGTGCTAATTATTGAATCGCCATTGGCTTTGAAAGTGTGGTGTGTTTCTGTCTGTGTGTGTGTGTGTGTGCGCGCGTGCGTGCGTGCGTGCATGCATTCGTGTTGTGTGCGGGTGGGGGAGAGAGAGAGAGAGAGAGAGAGAGAGAGAGCGTAAGCAAGCACTTGTGTTCTCGTGCTACCTAATTTCCAGGAATTGTCCTGTTTTTTGTTTTGCAAGTGCTGAGTATGTTGGGTGGGAGGCATTGGACGTGGAAGCCAGGATGAGGTAGAATGTCTGGATCCTGTTCACTGCCTAACCGTTTCCTTTGGTTCAGTCTCTAAATGTCACCTGTCTTATAGTCCTGTCCTTTCTCTCCCTCCGTCCTCACCTGGACAGACCCTGTCCTGGCTGAAAGACAACGTTGCCATGGCAACACAGGTGTGCTCCACGGCCAGGTTGGAGGGACTGGACACGGCCAGGAGGAGTCAAGATGCTCTGGAACAAGAAATCCTCTCCAACAGAGCCAGGATAGAAGTAGTGAAAAGGGTAAAACCTCTCTCTGTTTTCTGGAAATATGCACTGAAGTACAGTAGCAATGTCAAAAACCTACCTTTATTTTTATTTAGCAATGACAGAATTACATTTCATCCAAGACAGCCTTGGTTAACGACGAAACAACAACAACTAACAAATACAAAAGTGTGCCTTCACACTATGTGCTTGGCCCCCTAATAACATGGTCCTGACTTCTTTGGAATATTGTTTTTGTCACTGTGAAATCTGCATTTAACCCATCCTAATCCTAATCCTAGCTATTAGAAGTAGGGGGCAAGTGCACCTAGGGTCAGGAGCAGTTAGGGGTTAAGACATGGGCCGGGGGACGAACCGTGGACCTTCTGTTCCCTAGGTGGCCTCTCTACCCATTCAGCTATGGCCACCCTAACCCAAAGTACCAGTTTGGATGACGTATTCCATCAGTCCTCAGTCATGGCATGTTCTCATCAGTAGTGTACCCGTATCCCTCAGGAGGGCCGTGGGTTGATCCGTGCACAGCACCCCGGCAGCGCCAAGATCGAGGAGTTCCTTGGCCAACTGGAGGTCCTGTGGGAAGAGTTGCGGCGCAGGCACCAAAGGAATGCTGTTTTTCTGCAGGCTTCAGAAGAGCTGGGTTTTAGGGTAAGGTCCTCGAGCTCATATTCGTAAAGTTTCCCAGAATAGGAATAGTTTCTCATAAGTCATAATGAGGTAAATTGCTTATTTCTTAAGCTGGAATGTAATTCATGGGTGTGTGACGGATAATCTTAGACTGGTATTCCTTGTTTGAAAGCGGTATAGTGGCTCAGGGCCTGGGCTGAACACACGCTCCCAGTTAGGACTAGGAGGTCAATTACTTTGCTTTTTACCACCTTAATTGGCAGAGCCTGTAAGGTATATATCATTAAAAATTCAAAATGGTTGATCCAAAGCGTATAAATTGCTCAGCCATATCATTTAATTATGGCATGGAAAGAGACTGCAAATCCCCCCAAATTGAAGACTGGGAATAAGTACAAGTGTTTTATTGGAACAGAAGTTATTCAGGTCAGGGTCTACCTCCTGAGTCTTGTTTTGTTTAACTTGCGAAATTATCCTTTATTGGACGTTTTCGTACATAACATCATGACCAGCTTTTCTAAATTTGTCTTCTACTTTAAATCACTCACAGTGGTTTAAATCAGTGGTTTTCAACCTTTGTCATATCAAGGTCCATTATTGTCTCCACCAGCCGAAGGCTGAGGGAGAGTATGTTTTCCCCTCCGTCCGTCCGTCCGTCCGTCCGTGCGTCCGTGCGTCCGTCCGTGCGTCCGTGCGTCCTCGCAGTTTGTGAACAGCTAATCTCAGTCACCGTTGGCCCGATCGCTGCCAAACATTTTTCAAATCAGCCTCATGGTGGCGCTATAACAGGCCGATTTGTGTGGCCTGGTTGTTACCAGCTAATCTCCGGCGCCGTTGGCCCGATCGCTGCCAAACTGAGCACACACACTCCCTGGATGCTAATTCAGAACCTCTGCCCCACATATTTTAAATCAGCCTCATGGTGGCGCTATAACAGGCCGATTTGTGTGGCCTGGTGGAGACCTGTGCTCGTTTATTCTGCATTTGAGCCACGGATCACCACTTAATGAGATTTTGCCTTTCAGACAATCAGACCTAAAACCTAAAAGATTTTTCCATGATTACATGCTGTATTGATGTTGGTACCATAACAGGAGAGATAACAGGCAAACGTTGATCAAAATAAAAAATATTCTTCATTCTCTAACTGTGTAGTCTGAGTCTATGGACTTCTTGTAAATTTGTCTTCTTGTTTCATTTCACACCCTCAAGAGTTAAAGATCTATAAGGGTCCATTTGGTGACCAACTCTGCATCATTTATCTGGGGACCACCTGGAACCCCCTCAAGGACCACTGATTGAAAACCACTGGTTTAAATGGATAATGTGCTTCTCTTCAATAACTTTCCCTGCCTCTTCCTGTCTTGGTGTCTACTCTGTTCTATTACGTCTCTCTCCCTATAGGCTGTAAAAGTGCTGCAAGCTCTGGGCAGCCTGGATGCCTGGCTGGAGTCAGTGGAGCTGTCCATGCGGGAGTCCTCCCTGGCGGGGGACCCCGACACCATGAGCCTGGCCGAGAGGGAGAGCCGTCTGCTGGAGCGGGAGGTGGCGGCGCGCGGCCCGGAGCTCAGCGCTCTCAGGCAGGAGGTGGACAGGCTGCGGGGACAGAGTCACCCCCACGCACAGGGCCTGCCAGCCCGCATGGAGCAGGTTGAGAGAAAGTGAGTGGCTGCTCACCAGGAGTTCTGGTGGAAGAAGTATTGAGGTTTTGGAAGGAAGTAAAAAGTAACAATTTTTTACGACAAGGGCTCATATTTTAGATATTCATTAGAGAAAAGAAAAGATGAGTGTTAAAACGTTTTCATTTAATTCTTTTAGTGAGGTTAACAATTTTGATTTGCATGCATGCCCCCAGGTTGGGGGCCGGCATGCAAGTGGCTAAATATCTATTTTTAGACACAATAAGCCCATTCCCAAGATGCACTGGAATCTTTCATGGGCAGATGTGACTTATGGGGGCTGGTGTAAATTGTAACAAAGAAATTGACGGTTTATTGTGTCTAAAAAGACATATTTAGCCACTTGTACGCATGCCCCCACCCACTGAAATCAAAATACTAAAATCACTAAAAAAATAGAAAGCAGTAAATGAAAACATTTAAGACATTTAGCTCATCTACAATGTTTTATTTATAATTTATTTTATTTTTATTTTATTTTTTTAATCCGCAAAATAACTAGTAACTAAAGCTGTCAAAATAAATGTAGTGGAGTAAAAAGTAAATTGTACTCAAGTACAGTACTTGAGTAAATGCAGTAATGCACATACTTATTTTCCAAAGGGGTTTGAGGGGGAAGTCGTCTCCCATTAATGTCGTCACAGAAGATTCATGTTATGGATGTGAGCGTTGGAGACCCTACGCTGTGGTCTGGGTGTTCGCTGTGGTCAGGAAATAAAGTAGGAATTTTGTCAGTGTTTCCAAGTGGCTTCAGAGTTATGTTTGCCATTACCGTATGATATACAGTGTACAGAATCAAAACGTGGAAGAGGTTATTCATAAAATCCAAAAGTTACATTTATTTAAGAAAAACAATCTCACTTCATAAAGCGCATAAACCACAAAAGAATATTGTATTCATAGCACTCGATTTTTAAATGTATTTATTTTTTTACTTGGACAGCAATAATTCCCCATGTGCTCATTCATAGCGAGGCAAAAGTTGACTCATTTTTAGATGTTTCATGACATGCACTTCACCCGCGGGTTGTCAGTGTATGTCAGAGTAATGCCATGTTTTCCAAGTTGATGCCTGGACAGTCTTTGGCGGAGACTCACTTGCCCTCCAGAGAAGGGCAGAGTTGGCGCATACGTTGCAACACTGGTCGGTTTATTGGACGCACCTATGTCTATAAACACAAGACCAGACTCTGTAAAGGACACCTAGCTAAACCAAAGAAAATAAAGAAAGGGAAAGAGCTCCGGTTAAGTGTTTCCAGGGCGCGGGTGTGTTGTGATGGGGGGGATGGGGGTGAGGTGACAGACACTTGTACAGTGTGCAGAATGGATGCAGGTACAGTATGAGCTGAGCTCCCTCTCTCACTCAACAGCTGTGAGACAGTTGGGATGACATCACTGTTGAACCCTGCACACGAGTAGTGGCCCTGCATGCTCAAGGCTCATTTGTTGTGTAAAAAAAAAAGAGAAAACCTTGTCACGTCGCTCCATTTGCAACCTCTAATATAAACTCTGGGTGGGCAGAGTTCTTTCATGCCCACAGCAGTGTATATTTACAAGACATTATGATGTATGAATTCCTTTAGAGGAGCGGCACTCTTGCGTGACAAACTGGTGCCCTCGTTGCTGTGATGTGGTTCCATTGAAAGGAAGCGGTGCCTTGGTATTCCTGGTTACAGACAAACGTTTAAGGTGCGCTGGGTTATTAATGCCCCACTGTTTCTGTTTCCTCAGGTACCACAGTGTCCAGAGTGCTCTGACCCAGCAGAGCTCGGAGCTGCAGGACACGCGCATGCTCACTGAGTTCCTGGAACGCGTGGAGCTGGAAGAGAGCCAGGAGTTCAGCGGGGGTCATCATTACAGCCTGGGACAGGTGAGGTGTTTCCCCATCTTCTTACTTTGGGATGTTTGAAATGCTATAATCGAGTGAAGTGTGGGTCATGACCGAAATAATAAGATCACAGATACAAGTGTCCGAAATAGAGTTTTCTCAGATGCGCGGCCTCTCCCTTAAAGATAGGGTGAGAAGTTCAGTCATCCGTGAGAGGCTCGGAGTAGAACCGCTGCTCCTTGACTTGGTAAGGAGCCAGCTTAGGTGGCATCTAGTACGGATGCCTCCCAAGCGTCCTCAATGCACGTCCCACTGGGAGCAGACCCCCTGGCAGACCAAGGACCAGATGGGGGAATTATATCTCCACACTGGCCTGGGAACGCCTCGGGATCCCCCAGGAGGAAGTTGCTCTGGAAAGGGAAGACATCTCTGTTGGAACTGTTACCCCCGCGACCCGATTCCAGATAAGTGGATGGATGGATAATCGAGTGACGAGTGGCAGCGCGTTGAATCGTGAGCTTGTAGATGAGCTGTTTTCGCTGCATGAGATTTGCACACGATGAAGTATAAATCATACCTGACAGTTTGACTGGGAGGTAGCTAGACTGATACTGATACATGCTCTAACTTCACTTTACGTTATGTCCTTGAGTAAGGCACATATAATCCAGCTTGGAGATTGCTTTATTTTATTTATTTATTTATTTATTTGGGGGGGGGCTTCTATGCCTTTATTGATAGGACAGTAGACCGACTGGAAATGGGAGGAGAGAGACAGGGAGTGACGCGCAGCAAAGGTAGCTGGAATGGGATTCAAACCCACGACGCGCTACTAGGCCGGCACCGCAGATCAGGGTGCCTGGACCACCCTGCCGGTGGCCCCGGCCTAAAACTGCTTTCTTAACAAGCCTGGCTCCATGCAGCCCCTGAATCGCGAGGCCCACTTTGGCCACGCCCCCATCTCAGAATCTCAGCAGTGTTGAGAGGGCTTTCAGGCTGAATAATGGAGTGAAACTAAATGAAAATTCAGGCTGAGTGTCAGACTATTTCTTAACTATCGCTAAGGGGAAACAAAGTATTGCCGCCAAAGACTAGAGACTTTGTGGGGTCAAATTATAATAAATAATGGCCCAATCACTGATCCTTTATAAACAAGCCGCATAACTGCTCTAAAGCCTTTGCATTTGGCCTCAATTTCGTGTGTGTGTGTGTGTGTGTGTGTGTGTGTGTGTGTGTGTGTGCGTGTGCGTGTGCGTGTGCGTGCGTGTGCGTCCATCCATGTGTATTACAGCCTCTCCATAGTGACATTACCTCAACCCCCACCTTGCTGGGACTCCCAAGTAGTGGGGGTGGCGGTGTGCCCCTGATGGAGAGCATGGGAGACCCCGTGGAGGAGCTGCGGGAGGCTGTGGAGATGCTCAACCACACGGTGAGAGAGAGAGGCCGCTCACACAGCCATGACCTGGCCATCCACCAGCTGCTGAGCAAGGTACACTAAATCAGTGGTTCTCAACCTGTGGGTCAGGACCCCCAGGCGGGTCCCTGAATTATTTTGGGGGGTCCCCACATGATTAACTTAATGTGCAACCTTGTTTTCTCACTCAACAGTAAACAAACCAACATAAAGTTTAAGTCTATAGAGCATAGAGGGTATATGCACATTTCTAAAGAGACAATTTTTAGGACTTTTTAATACCTCTAAAATGACAAATTAAACATTGGTCAAACTGTCAAATATTAGAGGCAGAAATTGTGAAAATAGCCGATCTACATGCTCACAACGCCTCGCAATGTGAGGCGTTGTCTATTTTCACAATAGAACCATGCTATACAAAAGTTAAAAGTTAAAATATGATTATTTTGGGGGTCGCGGTTGAGAACCACTGCACTAACTGATGATATAAAACTCTTTGATAGTCTTGACATCTAACTAACTGACCACAATGAGCGATAGTTCATCAAATAGATCAGTGGTTCTCAACCAGTGGTCTGGGCTGCAGTGGTCATTGAGGGGGTTCCAGGTGGTCCCCAGCTAAAGGATGGAGAGTTGGTAACCAAATGAATCCTTATACAGTAGATCTTTAACTCTTGAGAGTGTAAAATGAACCCTTACTGGTCCATTTGGTTTCATTTTACAATTATTGTTAAACATCTGCATTACTTAATTTACAAGAAGTCTACACAATTAGAGAATGTAGTAGAATTGTTATTTTGATCAATGTTTGCCTGTTATCTCTCCTATGGTACCACATCAATACAGCATGGACAGAATTGTGGACAAAATTGTATCAAACTGTAACTAAGATTTGGGTCTGAAAGACTGCAGCTCGTCAAATGGTGGGCCGTGGCTCAAACGCCAAATAAATAATGGAAATTGATATGAAAAGGGTTAAAAGCCACAGAAATAGATGGTCAGAATAGAGTTTGCTCCATAAGAATGATCTTACATCACGAAGTTCAATACGTTCAAGATTCCAATACATTAAGTTTCTCCTTTTTTTTGGGTCACAAACAGCTGGCTGCTCAAGCCAATAGAGCAACATCTGTTTTTCTTTTGTCTGTGGCTGCTGGCTTTAATAGACCCCAAATGAGCCACCACTCCCTGTTGCTATTGGTCATTTGGTGTTTTTATTCGTGTTTTTATTTGATTTATTTTGGGCTAAAAGAGGCATGCATGTTAAAACATCCATGAAGATGCTTAATGTCCATAGAGGATTTAGTCAGTGACAATATTACAAACAGCTCTTTCCTCGCAGCATCTTCAATGGGAAAACAGATGAGTAGTTAAGTAGTGTGATACTATAATGCTGTGGTTCTCAAAGTGGGGTCCAGGGACCCCCAAGGGTCCTTGAGGGGTCTCCAGACAAATGAACGATAGTTAGGAACCACTTGGATGGGTCCGTAACTCTGAGAGTGTACAAATGGAACCAAATGGACCCGTCCGTAGCTCTCAGAGCTAAATGAACACAGATGGTGAAATAGTGTAGATTGGGGTCTGATATATCAACATTTTTCAAATGGGGGTCCGTGGTCTGATGTATATCAAAATTGGGGTCCTTGAAATTAAAATGTTTGAGAATGAATTTCAATTCAATTCAATTCAAAAGGCTTCTTATGGCATGGGAGAACATAGTTACCGGTACGTTAACATTGCCAAAGCAAAGGGGAACAATACAAGAATCACTGCTATAGCCGTTAAAGATCTTTCTCTTATGGGGGTCCCTGAGGCTAATTATGTGGCAATTTGGGGGTCCTTGATGTGAATTTTTTTTAGAAGCACTGCTATATCATGTCTCTGCCCATCAGGGGTGTCGCACCAAATTCTGGGCCCTGGGTACAAGGATTCACTGCGCTGCCCCCCATGAACGTTCTTCATAGGGGGAGGGGGTTTAACCCATTTAGACTGGGAACAAATTATTATTGTGATTTAACTACTGAAGAATAGCACATACAAGCTCACAGTGTGGCACCGAGTGCCACGTTGCGAGCTTGTAGATCTGCTATTTTTGAACAATTGTGAAAATATGTGCAAGTCTTTGAGTATTTCAAATCCTTCTAAGATTTTTGGAAAAACCTGTTTCCCATCTCAAAATATTTAGTTCCAGGGACCCCCCAGAAGCAAAAAAAAACAAAACATATATTATATATATTATATATAAAAACACAAAAAATAGCAGATCTACAAGCTCACAGCGCAGCACTCGGTGCCGCGCTGAGAGCTTGTATATCTGCTATTTTTCAATAGCTAAAGTATAGAATAATTAAGGCCCCTCCACCTTGGGCCCTAGTAACTCAGTCCCACTTTTCCCCCCCTTGTGACGCCCCATGTCTCTGTGCAGCATGCCAGTGTGGCGGTGCGCGTGGAGGAGAGCGTGTCGCGCGGTAAAGCGCTCAGCGTGGACATCCTGGAGAGGGAGACGGACATGGCGGTCAAGTGTGAACCGGACCGCTATGGCCTGCGAGACCTGCAGGAGCTGCAGGCACGCCTGGAGGTGAGGGCAGTGGTGATGTGTTCGTCGACCAAAAAACTATGACGATTTTAGCTTTTTTGCCGACTACCCTTTTTTCACTGAAAACTAAATAAGGACTAAATGAGAACTAAATAAACACTAATCTATGATGACTAACAGTAAGACTAAATAGGGAGGGATGAGTGGAGAAGAGAAGCATAAAAAACAAGTCATTTTATGCTTGGTTGTGCCGCAACGCGTTGTGAGCTTGTCGATCTGCTATTTTCAGCATGCAACCATATACAACCATTACGACGCCATCATGGCACTGACAAAATACATTTCAGTCGACAAAAACACAAATTTAATTGCATTCAAAAGACTACGACTAAAACTAAATCAAAATATCCTGTCAAAATCAACACTGGAAGTGAGGGGCGCTATTATTGTTTTCGTAGGAGATGCCTCGTAAGGGAGCACTTGTTTTTGGTGGAGGACAGAGGTGCGCCGTCTCAAGCCACGTGAGACACCGCTGAGCGAGCTAAGGCGAGTGAGTCGCTGTGTCGAGCGTTGCAAAGTCCGTTTGAGCTTCCCCTCTGCTTGAGCCCCCCCCCCCCCCAACTTTCGGTCCAAGTGAACACAGCGGAGCGCTCCCTATAACTCCGCTTCAGCCAATCACAAGCCGCGGCCCGACAAGGCATCATGTACGAAAACAATAGTCGCGTGAGGGGCAAGGAAATCACCCCAGTGTGCATTGCGATCACAAATGCTGTTAACATTTAAGCGATTCAGCGGTGTTAATATGATGCAGTATTTTCCGTAGGGTTGTGGGCCGAAGCCCCTGGTGTTAGGGGAAGCCCCCCCCATCCCCCCTCCCATGTGGTCTCTCCTCCAACACATTGTTCCACAGTCTGTTTCCTGTTTTGTGCCAGATCTTCTCGCATCCAGCGAGGGCCGGCCAGACCCCGGCTTTGTGCGCTGTTTAATTTATGATGTAAACTGCACCACGCAAACACACACAAACACACGCACGCACGCACATCCACACACAAACACACGCACGCACATCCACACACACACACACACACACACACACACACACACACACACACACACACACACACACACACACACACACACACATATAGAGCGTGCAAATGTTTATTATTCACCAAGGATATTTGTTTATGTGTGTGTGAGTCACTGCTCAGTGAGTGTTAACTGTGCCTGTGCGTGTGTGTGTGTGTGTGTGTGTGTGTGTGTGTGTGTGTGTGTGTGTGTGTGTGTGTGTGTGTGTGTGTGTGTGTGTGTGTGTGTGTGTGCGTGTCCGTGTGCGTGTCCGTGTTTGTGTGCGTGCGTGAGTGCGTGCGTGCGTGCGTGCGTGCGTGCGTGTGATACAAAGGTTCTATTTGGTGGTGTGTGTGTGTGTGTTGTACCGGTATATGTCTCTGGGTTTTAGGGAGTTAGGAGTTGCGTGAGTCATCTTTGGGCAGCGTTATGTTTATCACACGCACAGCACAGCTGTCTGGACTTGATACCATTGAAGAACAGAAATGACCTAATCTCCTCATTCTGAAATAAAGTGTGTCGTCAGAGGACAGGCATCCGCTATACTCTGTGTTCCTGAGGCTAACCATAGCTGAGAAACATTATGAAGCATTGCTCCCATTGAGGCCTTTATGCTATTAATTACTGCCTCGTCAAATGGAGAGTGAAAGAAGCAGCCAAGATTGCTCACTAGCTATAGAATGTTGGGCCATATGCAGACCATATGGGTGTCTTCTCGGTGAACATTTTGCATAAAGCTAAAGGGGATGAACTCATGGTTCAGAGATACAATTGCCAAAAGCCTCATCTGACTGACTGATCCCCGGGATGACGAGATGATAGTTTTTTTTTTATTTTGATTCTCTGCAGATTGACTATGAGGTCATCGGTGAGGAGGTGAAGGAGATGGAGCGCCAGGCCTCCCGGCTGGAGGAGCTGTGCCCCGAGAGGGTGAGCGCTCTGGGCTCTAAGATCCGGGCGACCCTGCAGGCCTGGACAGAGGTGGGCAGGAGCATGGCGGAGAACAGAGGGAGGCTGCGCGAGTTTGTCCAGCTTCAGGACTTCTTCAGGAGCTACCTCGCCATGATGTAAGCCAGGTTCACGGTGGTGACCCAGCCCCCTCTACGATTATATCTGGCCACAAACACTTTAATAATCCCACTCCACTTCGATAGAACATCTGCCCGATAAGTACACATTCATGTAAAGAACAGGATGTTCTTGCTGTCGAACCCAGCAGGGTCCCCTGGTGAAATATGTAATTTTTTTGTTGCAGTGCAGAGAAGGTCAGTGTTAGTTTCCTGGGTCAGGTCTGTGTGACAAGGCAATGAGTGTCAGTCAGTGGGTCTGGTTATTCTCATGTTTAGTGTATGCATGGCTTTTCTCATAATTCTCTCTTCTCCTGGCCCTAAAACACCCTCCCCCTCCCCCTCCCCCAGCTCGTGGACAGAAGACACCCGGTCGTGCATTTTCTCAGACACTGCTTTGCATCTTGGGAAAGACGGACAGGAGTCACTGGCTGCAGAGCTGGACCTGCAGATTGAGCAGAAGTTTGTGGAGTTTGATGATCTGGCAGCCACGGGGAGAGACCTGCTGGACACAGAGCACCACCTGGCTGAGATGGTGAGAAGGTTCACAAATTGATCTTTATTTGTTTATTTTACAAGCGCTTTTTTTTTTAGCTATTATTATATTTGGAAAAAACATCAATCAATCAATCAATCAATCAATTAACCAATCAATCAAATACAAGCACATCAACTTGTCTGCCTGTGGGGAAGGGTAAAGTCAGAGAACATATTATATGCAAATATACATGAATACCAGAAAAGAACAACAAAAACAACAGCGACACATTGTGAACTTGTAGATCAGCTATTTTAAGAGCGCAACACCCGAGCGCAAACAAACATAAAATGAGTTATCTTTTAGTTCTACTGGAAGTCCCTCCCTAACATTTTTAGTCTAGTTTTTATTTGTTGACGTGATTGTCAATATGTTTTAGTCTTCATAACTTCGCTTTTATTTCGTTTTCTTCAGTGAAGAAAGTCGATGAACATTTGTCATCGTAGTTTTAGTCAACACTACTCCTTCCACATCTCCTGCAGGTGCGGGAACGTATGGAGGAGCTGAGGAGCATGCTGGCGTGGATCTCTGTGCACTGGAGGGCTCAGAAACAACAGTGGCTTCTCAAGATGAAGAGAGCGGAGCGCTCCTCACAGGACAACCTCTACTCAGAGGAGATGAAGAGAGGGGAGAACTCACATCAGGACAACATCTACTCAGAGACCACAGGCTGCACTCCACTCACACAGGTAGATGAACTGAGCAGCCCAAAGGCTGATTCATGCATAAAGGAGCTACACCCATCAATTTAACTTTGTTGTCTCCACCAGCCGAAGGCTGAGGGAGAGTATGTTTTCCCCTCCGTCCGTCCGTGTGTCCGTCCGTCCGTGCGTCCGTGCGTGCGTGCGTGTGTCCTCGCAGTTTGTGTGCAGCTAATCTCAGTCGCCGTTGGCCCGATCGCTGCCAAACTCAGCACACACACTCCCTGGATGCCAATCTAGAACCTCTGCCCCACATTTTTCAAATCAGCCTCATGGTGGCGCTATAACAGGCCGATTTGTGTGGCCTGGTTGTTACCAGCTAATCTCCGGCGCCATTGGCCCGATCGCTGCCAAACTGAGCACACACACTCCCTGGATGCTAATTCAGAACCTCTGCCCCACATTTTTTAAATCAGCCTCATGGTGGCGCTATAACAGGCCGATTTGTGTGGCCTGGTGGAGACCTGTGCTCGGAAGAGCACTGCTTCTAGTTCTACTTTTTTTTGTTTGTTTTTTTGTCTCCCTGGTGTGCCCTTCTACCCCTCCAAGCTCAAGCTTCTTTCAAACATTCGGGAATACCAGGGAGTTTTTGAAACGTATTATCTTTTATTTATTTTTAAGATATTTTTGGGGCCCTTTCTGCCTTTATTGATAGTGAACAGTAGCCTGACAGGAACTGGGGAGAGAGAGAGATGGGGAGTGACATGCAGCAAAGTTCATCGGGATCGCAAGTTGAACCCGTGGAACCAAAATTTGATGTCACAGCAGCATGAAGGCTTGTTATTATTTTTGCAGCTTCTTTATCTGTTATTTGTCTTTGTTGTTGTTGTTGTCTCCACCAGCCGAAGGCTGAGGGGAGAGTATGTTTTCCCCTCCGTCCGTCCGTCCGTCCGTGCGTCCGTCCGTCCGTGTGTCCGTCCGTCCGTGTGTCCGTCCGTGTGTCCTCGCAGTTTGTGTGCAGCTAATCTCAGTCGCCGTTGGGCCGATCGTTGCCAAACTGAGCACACACATTCCCTGGATGCCAATCTAGAACCTCTGCCCCACATTTTTCAAATCAGCCTCATGGTGGCGCTATAACAGGCCGATTTGTGTGGCCTGGTTGTTACCAGCTAATCTCCGGCGCCGTTGGCCCGATCGCTGCCAAACTGAGCACACACACTCCCTGGATGCTAATTCAGAACCTCTGCCCCACATTTTTTAAATCAGCCTCATGGTGGCGCTATAACAGGCCGATTTGTGTGGCCTGGTGGAGACCTGTGCTCGGAAGAGCACTGCTTCTAGTTGGTATTGTGTTTGTTATGTAAGCAATTTACCCCGAGTGAGAGGACATTATGCTCTCATAATGTCCGCAGTGCGGGTGTTATCGGACGAGGCGCAGCCGAGTCCGATAACACCCGCACTCAGGACATTATGAGAGCATAATGTCCGACCCCGAGTGGTAAATAGCTTTTCTACCACTTTTTCCCGTATACATGAAAGAAAACACATAGTTGTAACTTGCAAGGATCTTAAGTTACAATCATTATTGCCTATAAAACTTCCGCGAGACAGCAGATAGTTCCACAAACAACATCTTCTACTCACCAACAGATGGCGCCAACTCCATAGTAATCCATGCGTCTAGCTTACAGCTAAGCTAACGTCAGTTAAAAGCACCGTTCCGGCCGTAAATAGAGGCTGTTCGCTTCCAGAAAGGCATAGGTTCAGAGAAAAGGGGCTTTAAAGTTGGCGGATTGCATTGGATCCAAATAAATCGGCGACGATAGTACGCACGTTAGTAAACATAGGACCGCTGCGACCTTCATTTGTTGGTTGGGGGAAAGTCCCCGGATGTACACTGAGGCGCATTGATCTCGGACACACAACTTTGCGGCAGTTGTCCTCTCATAACCTCCGGAATTTAGCCAATCAGAATCCAGTATTTGAACACGTGACTCGAAAAAGTGGTAGAAAATAAAATAATATTTTAATATAAAACACACACAAAAACCTCTGCCTTCTCTCCCCTCTTTGCTACAGAGTTCAACTCCTGACCCAGAGCCCTGCCTTGCCCACCAGTCCCCGGTACCAAATGCCTGCGTAGACGCACAAAACGAGTGCGCGGACGTCCAGCTGTCTCCTGCCACACTTGCCGAGCTGCAGGGTGACGACGAGCCAGCGGACGGCGGCTACGAGGTCATGAACAGCATCGGCCCGCGGGGAGGAGGTGAAGCCACCTCCTCAGAGTCACCCAAGTCACCCCCCATTCTGGTCCTCAAAGACCCCAGTGCCCCCGGGTTGGGGGGCACGGTCAACCTCATCCTCAGCTTCGGAAACTCCGGGGACAGCCACGTCGAGGTGTTAGAGTCCCCTCCTCCCATGATGGAGGAGGTGGCTGAGGAGAGCTCTGAACCTGTTCACAGGGTGAGAGATGCGTTATCGTTATCATTGCCTTTTATGTAATCATTGCACTCTGGAAGACGCTGTACACTGTCAACCTGGTGTCCCTATCGTCAGCTAAGTCGTAATAGGCTAAAACACCTTGCCAAAAAATGTAAAAGATGAAACAATTTGAAAATGTCTTTACATGTTTTCCAAAAATAGTGAAAATAGAAGATCTCCAAGCTCGCAATGTGTCAGGATGTGATGCGGTGTGAGCTTAAAGATTGACTAATTTCCGCAATTCGTTGTATGGCGAAGTACAAGTACAGGTGAGGGTGGTTAAATCGTCTCATGCTGTCAGCAACACTCTCACTTCTGACCTCGGGATTGAAAGTGACATTTATCCATCATCACTTGTTGTTGCTGATGGAATGGGAATGTACTTTTTTAAATGCTCCTCTTCTGCAGTGACTAGCCTCTCCCTTTGCTAGCCTCGTTCTGTTCATTTCCCACTGTCTTGGCCCTTCATTTCTGCTTCTTTCCCATTTTCTTCCCTAGCCCACTGTGTCTCAATCTTCTGCCTGTAAAAGCTTTTGGAGGCGCTGCCAGGGGCTTTTGGAAAATACTTTGGGTAGTTTAAAGCGAAAGAGAAAGATTTATCGGCAGAGTACAGACGAGGTAACGTTGTGCGGCGTGAGTTGGTGCTGCATGCTGCATCTCTATCAATATAGAGTGATGAGTTGCATGCTGGGTGTTGTGGTTTTCTTGCAGTGTGTGGTTGGGTGGGGTGGGATGGGGGGGTGGGGGCATGCTTTACTAACTCCTGCCACTCGGTTAGACCCAGGTTATGGTCGTCCCCCCGTTTTCATACCATAATTCAGAACCAGCCATTTAAGTCAAAGTCGACAATCATCCACATAATGCAACATATCGGATATACATTACAGTATGTACTGTATAAAATAAAATAAAATATAGCTTCTCTAATATATTCTAATATATAACTATTAGAGAAGGTTACCTTTAGCAATTCACATCATAATCTATTATGTTAATATGTTAATTTCTTCAAGTTAGAGTGGTTTAAAATGGCTTTTTTTAATTGGTCTGGCATAATCTGCCGTACAACCCAGGCTGGCACCACACGGGGGGAATTACATAAAGGCTTAAAAACCCAGTAAAAGCTCATAAAACTCCACTTCAGAAGAGAGGTAATGGCACTGAAAACTATGATGTATATTTTGGACTTGTTAGAGTTATTCTGAAGCCTACTCTGAAATGACATTTCTTGAGGTTTATTTCTTTGTACTTTCAACATTGTCTTCATGTCAACGTACTTAGATGAATTTCCTCACAAAAGAATTAAACCCTCAATGGGGACAAACATTACTTTCTCCCAACATTGCACCTTGACCTTCAACCAGCAAGCCACAAATCATTGTGGTGGGCAAGTTTCAAACATTTAAAAAATGTATCATAAATTTAACTGATTTAGCAGATCTACAATGCGACACATTATGAGCTCATAGATTGTCTCTTTCTGCTATGTGTTGTACGACAAAGTATAGGGCTCGAGTGGTTAAGAGGAGGCAGAAGCGTTTCAAATTGAAAGGTAGTGACGACATAGGCACTCAGTCTGCCTGCCTGCTGCGAACACGGACAGAAGCTCTCTCTTCTTGTGTCATTTTGCTGCGGGGCCTGATGTAAGGCGGCTGTTGTTTGTCTCCCCGCGATGTGACCTCAACGCTCACTTCCCGTGAAAGTTGCGCTCCAAAATGGCTCACAGCAGGACGGCCGGGGGCCTGGATGGTAACACAGCCTCGGTCATTAGACAAGAGAACTGTTGGTGAACTTTCAAGACAGGCCCCCAGACTGCATGCTATGATTTATAGTCTGGGGCTGCCACGGCAACATGAGATTAGTCACAGAGTTGAAAGGTCAAGCCATTACAGCTGCATATGACGGCATGTTCAACCACATATGATTCTGATTAAGTTTCCGCAAGAGAACGAGTACTATTGCAACCGTGTCTATTCCTCTAATTTCTTTCGTCTTTTGTGTTCTGTTGTACATTCACTTCACTGACTGTGTGATTTTTTTTTAAAGAAAGGCCTGTACATTGTGTGCTAGATGTGTGATGTGCTTGTGTAGGTAACAAGAGCTGATGTGTGTCACTGGAAGGTAGCTGATTATCGTAGTCATTTCTGCTCTTGTGTCATTATTCATCTGCAGCACATGTGAAAGGAAAACCAAGAAGCCTTTGTTTTTACAGAGGACTGCAGGGGCTCCGGCCTCTCTGTCTGGGCTTAAAGCATCTGCAATAAAGCCCCTCGCCGTCTAAACGGAATAAGATGTCACACCCACGCACACACTAATGCTCTTTTCCTCTCCTTTTCTATAGGTAAGTACCTATTTGCACGTCAAGGATAACAACAACATGGCTCTGACCCCTGTATATGAGAGTATCACACTCCCCCGCCTCCAGACCACCCGCCCCGCCTCCTCGACCTCAGCCTCCTCCTCTCTGTCCCGGTTTTCCCCGTCGCCACCTTCCTCGCCGCGCACGCCCCAGGCGCCCCCCGCCGCGGCCTTCCACTCCCTGACGCCGAGCGGCAGCACTTCCATCTTCAGCAGCCTGAAGAGAATGGGCAAGAAGCGCAAGTGGAAGAGAGACGCTCGCCGACACACCATACAAAAGATCATGGGGGTGCAGGAGCGTAGCGATGACGCAGCAGCAGCACAACAGTGTGCCTGCGAGCCAGTCGCGTATGACACGCGAACGTGGCCACTCAAAGAGGGCAGGAGCAGAAAGAAGAACTCCACGGGTAGTCCGGCCGGTGGGGACAGAGTAGAGCTCTTGGCTTATATGAAGAATCCACTACTGAGGGACATTGACGTAGAGTGCTCGGGAGAGGACAGCATCACCCCGTACGCGGTGTCCGAGGGCCCATCCGTCGTGCCCTCCGCGGGGCACTTAAGGAGCCACTGCAGGTTCCTCTCTCTGGGTTCCGTTCTGAGCTTCGACCTGCCTAAAGACGTGAGTCTCATCCCTAGCATCCAGGACATTATCACTATTGCTCCCCCGGAGGCCAAGAAAGGCAACGTTACTCATCCTGACCAGCAGAGACAATCGGCCTTGAGTTCATTCAGACAGAGCCGTCCGCCTGCTTCTGCCACACAGGGCAGCCCAGTGGCGGTCAGCGAAACAGCAAGCCTCCCCGTATCACACACTCAGGTGGTTGTGGTGAAAGATCTGCCTCGTTTGGATACGGGGCTCCGATCACCGACGCCTCCTCCTTCCCTGGAGGAAGACGAGGATCAGACCGTGCCTTGCGACGACCTATCTGAGTTCAGCTGCTCCGGGATCGTCAGTTTGCACGAGGAAAGAGACCAGGAGTGGGACTATCATGCAGATTACGACGGGAGGGAGCAGACCAGCGGACCATCCCGAGTGTGTAGAGGCAGCCCTCCACGTGCGAACCGAACCCACTGTTCCACTGAGACCGCTCACGACTGCCTCAGTGTACACACGCTTGTTAAAGACCTGGACGGACACCAGTACCATCAGAGCGTTGGACTGCAAAGTGCACACGAAGAGAGCAGCACCAGCCTTCAGTTTACGCAGGGTTCAAGCCAGGCTTCTTCTCACATGGTGGTGAACCTCAAGTCGACGATGAGCATCAGTGTTCGGGAGGACTCTGTAGACTCTGGGGTCTCCAGCTCTGGCAGCTTCAAGCAGGGTACCGAGGCTCTGTGCCTGGAAAACCTCCATCCCAGGGGAGTGGTCAAGAGGCTGATGTCTCTGGAAGTGGGGGGTATAGCAGGGGACTGCTCAAAGGCCAGGACGAACAACACTGTGGTGTCGTTAGGTCCAGAATCTCCAGATTCAGAGGCGGAAACGGAGCCTGTGCACCCAGACCACCAGCAGTTTGAGGAGGTGGAGGAAGAGCTGGAGGATATCTGGAACCACACCAACAGCTACAGGCAGAGCATCTGCTCGGACATCATGTACCAGCCCCACCCGGAAGAGACTGTCACACCCCCACTACCAGAGCAGCCCGATGCCCCCTCCCCCTCCTCTGGCTCCTCAGCGACGTCCCCCAGGGCCCAAGCAGTGCTCTACAGGAACTTGGTCACTGCCTCAGCACCCAACCTGCTGGTAGCCGAGTTCAAACTGCCGTCCTCCTCCATCCACAACTTGCTGGGTCCAAAAGACCAAGAGCGCCCTCTTCTGGCCAAGGGAGACAGGAGGTCCTGGGCAGCCTTTCCCAACAGGGACCACCAACCCTGCTGCAAGCCTTCTTCTGTAGTGAACGAGACAGCGTCCGACCCGGTGAAGCTGCCAAATATCGAAGATAATGAAAGATACATTTACCAATATAGAGAGGAGGAGGAGGAGGAGGAGGAGGGAGAGGAGGAGGAGGCAAAGGAGGTGGGGGTGGAGAAGCCTACAGGCTGCTGGAAGGTGAGGTTTACGCTTGAGACACTCTCTGAAGTCGTCATCTGCGCACACACCATAATGTTACTCTACCTCACATGGTCATGAGCAATTTTTATAGTAAGTATATCATGAAGTACACTGTAATAATACCTGTAACTGAATTGCAGTCATATTTAGTGTGGTTGCCATAGGCAACACACTATTGTATTCGGTCCGAGAATGTTTTTTCCAGCAAAGTGAACCTGTGTTTTGTAAACTTTCTGAGTAATATTATCTGGGTTGGACGGCTGCCCAACAGAAGAGTGAAGCTTTTGGTCATGCTTCACTTGACATCACAATATACAAAATAAATGGTAAGACAGCATTCATTTCCCAGCAGATTCCTTGTGACTCGCGTCACGGCAACCACACTAGTTCTAGTCTAAATTGTATTTGGGGTCAGAAGCTTTTGTTACTCTGGTCTATAATGTCCATTATGAATGCAGCAGGAATACGTGATGAATATGAATGGTGGACATGGTGACATTGGGATGACCTTGTTGTCCTCAACAGGACCAGTCAGTGAGCCTGCTGTCAGTTCACATGGGTCTGGATGGGCTCTGTCAGCAGCAAAGGATGGCCTCAGAGAGCCTGGTTGATGTGGAGGAAGAGTGCCAACCGATGGCCACAGGGGGGCGATGTAACAGTATGGTGAGATTCAACAGAATCACAACTGTAATGTGCAGACCTCACTGAAATGAAAGATGAAAGCCTGCCACATTGCTTGTTTAATGTGCTACAGAGATTTCTCTGTCTAAATCTTGTGTGTCCCAACAGAATGGAAAGCCTGAGCTCCAGTCTATGGAGGGAACCCTTGAGAGGAAACACAAGTTACAGCTGGGAGGAAAGAAAGTAAGATTGATTGATTGATTGATTAATTGATTGAAGACTTTATTCAAACTTTGCATAGGAATAGGTACAGTTTCATGACAGTACAGTTCACTGGTACAAGGTCAACTAAAAGGAGATTTCATCTTATTTACATAGGAAACCTTTTTGTATCTCATACAACATTGAATGACAGACAAATAGAACACAGTACTATGCAGAAGATATCATCAATAGCAAAAAGAAAATGTTAAACTTTAAACAGAAAATTTTAGTTTGGGCGTTCCACATTAGTGGTATAGCAGTAGAACCTCGATCCTTTCGATGTCTAAGTACAGCCAGTAGTCTGAACAGTGAGAGTTTACAGCATTGATCTTATTTTCCCATGCAGGCTCAATCCCGTGCCTGGAATTCCTACCACGCCGTCCTATATAGACACACCCTGTGCTTTTACCAGGACAGAAAGGACACGTTAAGGGTAGGTGGCAAAAGAACAACAAAGGAAGCTTGAGTTTGGTGATTGCTGAGATTGGGCACATTGTAAATAACGGTCCATTCGTGTGATGAACCCACAGAGTTCTGTGTGTGGCCTGCCGCTAAACCTCATCGGAGCCGAGTGCACACCGGTCCCAGAGTACACCAAAAAACCCAACTGCTTCAGTTTGCGGTGAGAACACGTAACAGCCATGCATAGATGCTATACTGTGCATTACAATAGAACTACTATAAAAATAAGACTCTAGTCTGTTTAAAGTGGTAAAAATAAAAATGCATATTTCATTTCAATTCAAATTCAATTCACAGGATTATTGTGCCTCTATAACCACTTTAACATATCGTAAAAACCTTTCTCAAATGTACCAATTTATTCCAATTTTTTTTTAAATTCTTCCAGATCTTTTTGCCACTTCGCCTACAGGGCAATGCAGCCAGAGCTATTTAGGGGTCCTTGGCATAGAAACGTTAGAAAAGCACTGTGCTAGACTGCTACAGTGCACCTGATGTCCTTGTGTACAGATTCTGTGACAGCTGTGTTTTCTGCCTTTCAGGTTGCGTGACGGTTCCGAATACCTGCTCAACGCCTGCTCACGCTTCATGATGAAGAAATGGATGTTAAAGTTACAAGCAAATGCTGGTATATAACATGATTTCTCAATGCTCTGTATTTAAATGAGGAATTATCATCTGTATGCTAAATTATTTGACCCCCTCCAACAGGTTTCAGTGAAGCTGTCCCGTCGATATCGAGTGTATTCACGTCAACCTTCCCAAGGTGCAAAGCCACAAGCACCGGTCAGGCTAAAGAGATTGTTGTCCTCACCAGAGATCACAGTCACACGTTACAGAGGGAGCGGCCACTTATCTCATCTTCTTACACAAGTTCCTGTGGTAAGTGTGTGTAAATACTACAGTTTATTTGCCATTTTTCAATCGAACAATAAACAATCCCCCCCCCCCCCCCCCCCCACACACACACACACACACACACACACACACACACACACTTAATTTCTATACATTTGCACATAATATTTCATTTGCAGATAATATTTCTATACATTTGCACATAATATGAGATTTGTCCTCGATCGGCTATTAGAGCAGGGGGGGCAGCATCCGGGGGAGAAGTTAGGGGCCTTGCTCAGGGAAACGTTGACATGCATGACATTGCGCGTAGACCGGGTCCGGGGGCTAACAGGTCAGCGGTGACCTTTCCCAGACAGCCTCTCTACACATTCAGCTATGGCTGCCTACTTCACTGGTTCATTGTCCTGCTGCTGATCTCGTGTCTATCTATCTTTGTTTTTACTGTCTTTTACTCTTCCTTCAATGCTCCTGCCATGCTCACTGTGTTTTGTTCCCCTCTAGATGATGACTTTGGTAGCCTGATGCAGACTACAACTCAGCGACTTTCCAAGGGCAGCAGAGACACCAGTACTTCCTCCCCTCCCTCCTCTGTGTGCAGCAGTCAGGACTGGCTCAGCAACAAACGTCGGTCCCACTCGTTCACCTCAGGTTAATTTTTGAAACACTACTGCCACTAGAGCGCTGTCAACCTGAAGTTCCTATTTCTGGATAATCGTCATTATAGGTGAAAACATTCGTGGATCTCGGTTGGACTTCACGAGTGAATGCAGAATGTTATTTTATTATCAAACCACCTTATGCAAAGGGTACAAAATGATATGCAAATTGAAAAGGTCAAAGTAACTAAAGATAATGTATATTGTGTATATGTTACAGTGTTTTTGAGGTACCAGTGAGATTGGGACCGGAGCGCTCGTTTTGTAGTTCCCCTTATGGGCAGTCCCCGGAAGGAGACACCACTTGCTCCACCTCGCGCCCAAAAACGAGTGCTCCTGGTTTCAATCTCACTGAATCTCAAAAACACTGTGACATACATGTATTGCTAAAAAGCAGAAGTCATTGGACAATTTGTAATGAATGCAGAACGTTATTTTATTATCAAACCACCTCCTGCACAGGGTACAATTTATATGCAAATTGAATGGGGTCAAAGTATCCAAAGCCAGTCCCCTGAGTAATATTTAATTTAGAGGCAGTTGGACAACTGGTTTGCTGTCGGGACCTGAACGCGGCCACACACACTCATGCACTCACACACACATGCATGCATGCAACACACACACACACACACACACACACACACACACACACACACACACACACACACACACACACACACACACACACACACACAGAGTGCCCTTTTGATTATATCAGTGGGAAAGCTAAAATAGCACACCTACAAAGCAAGCTGCTATTTTCATAGTAACAAGGTATAATTCAGGCTTAAAAACAACAACAGTATAACTTATAGTGTATGTATCATCAACTACCATTGCCCATTATGGTCCCAGTGAAACCATGTCATATGATGACCACACCTCTTTTATTCCAACAGCAACCTACCAGCGGATCAGGCCAGTGCTGCAGCCCCCTGTAGGCAGAGGGCAGGAAGTGCAGGGCTCAAGCTACTCTGTGACTCTGGTTATAGGAGACAAGTCGTCAGACAGTACATCCGTCAGCGCTGAGCGCCCCCTGTTGGCCGCCGCAGGGTGGCAGCAGACTGGCTATCAGCACTGTGCTCTGAGGAGCTATGCCAGCCTGCCACGGCCTGCTCGCAACAAGTCCGTCTTCAAGAAGTTCTTTGGGAAAAAGGACGGACACCTCTGAGCTCTGGATGAGCTCTATTATAAAGGCCTGATTTATACTTGGTTGCGTGCGGTGTTGCGCATTGGACATATCAGATATACAAGCTCATAACGCATCACACTGCAGCACGTTTAGCTCCTTTTCCTCCGCTATATCCACCTGTTTCCGCAAGAATTTACTGTAGCATTATCTGTGGGACACTTCCGGAGAACAGCTGACATACAAGATCACGTCGCGTCGCAGATGCAACCGTGGTGAGCTTGTAGATCACACTCGGCTGCGACGCCGGAAGCTGCCGCACACCTTCAGCGCAATGCACGATGGGACGTTGGAAAGTTGTGGATAGCTCCGAGATGATGAGGTTCCTCTGCGTCAGCCGCCCAAATTAGATTTCTCCGGCAAATGTTCACCACGCTTACATGATTTTTACCGTTACCGCACATTGTATCCAAAGGTCGTTTTAGAGTCTTTCAGATGTACAATCTTTGAGTGGTGGAGAAAATATAAGCGATGGGTTGAGTTTTAGTCAGCCTGTGGACAGTTTTCTCGCGACTGGCGAAACATTTCTGGGAACACAGATTAGTGGCCAGTCACGCTTGCGCATTACTGCTTCTGTAAAATTGCATTGGGAAAAACTGGCCACAGGCTGACTAAAACAGCGATTTAAATGGGTTGTTTCAACCCATCGCTTAGATTTTCTCCACCACTCAAACATTATACATCTGAGAGACGCTAAAACGGTATTTACTTTGGATAGGATGTGCGGTAAAGGTAAGAATCATGTAAGCGTGGCAAACATTCAGCGGCAAAATATCATTTGGAAAGCTGAAGCCGAGAAACCTCATCTCGGAGCTGTATAGCGGACGGAGAGGTTCCGAAAGGAGCTACAGCGCTGAGCATGCAGGTCGTCTGTTGTCGATGTGCAACACAAATGCACACCCATGTATCAACCAGAAATCACGGTTTTGCAGATATATTTCGTAATGTGCAGTGCACAATGTTACTATATAGACTTTTATATTTATGTTTGGCAGAGTTACCATGGTTTTATTTTTGTTGTGTTGAGTTATGTGTTTTAAGAATTCATGGGAAATAACACTTTTTCAAGTCATCGTTACTTTTAAATATTTTACACAAGTCTGTTCACGTGATTTTCTTGATATATCCCTTGAGTGCAAAAGGAATAAATTGTGTGCGTGTGCACTGTGTGGTTGTAGATTTGATGCATTTAGCAGACACATTTCCCCAACAATCTCAATGTATTAGCTGTAAAGTATTCTTAGATTGCTTTATTGTTTATGAACATACCCAAATGAACCCAAAGTAGACACTGCTTAGTTGAGACACTCAGTTGGAAGAACCTCATATAATTGATATTATGACCAGGTATTGACCATACAGGATAATGTACTAATTTTCCTTAATGTGCAAATTTCACTTACACATGTATTACATTGTAATACATGCATCGAAAGTTATTCTTACTCTATAACATAATCAGCAGTTTGACACTGCTTGTGCTTATTATTGTTGTAATGTTGACACAATCTTTTATTGCTACTTTTAGAAATGGATGGTCATATTCATAATAAAACGATTGAAATTGGCACCTAATGTCTTTGTGCAATATTATTCTGGAGTGTTTAATGTATTCATTAATTTGTTTTTATTCGATTAGATTTTATTTTCTCTTGTCTGAAACAGAGAGCACAAACGTTTAAGTTGTGATGTTCCTGTCCCAGCCATTTTCAATATTTCTCTGGGGCCCCAAATAATATATGTTGTACTTCAAATACATATATATGTTACAGTCAGTTTGGGTAACTCAGTGAGATCGGGGTAAGAGCGTTCGTTTTGTCGTTCACCACACACCCCTAACACCACCTGGATCAATTCACCTTGATAGTCTCTTATCAGCGCAACTGTGTAATTCTGCATATCCACCATGAGATGGCAACAACAGCCATTCACTTGTGTAGTCGCTGACATCACTCGTTTGCGACACCTCTTTCTTTGTTTATCTACTAGCCTAGATCAGATGTGTTTAGCCATTACCCCCCGGCTCCACCGGGCGCGTCGAGCGCCGTGTCAACGTCAACGCTGGGAACGCTCCCGTTTTAATCAATGAAGGGTGCTCTACTGCCGACGTCAACGTCAACGTCGGACGCTCAAATTCGCCCCGGTTCATTTTTTGACGCCGTCCAACGCCGGCACGGCGCCGTCATTTTGGTGGAGTCCTAGCCTTAGCTTACTATGCCTAACTCTAACCCTAACCCTAACCTTAACCTCAGTAAAACTATGCCTAACCCTAACCCTAACCCTAACCTCCGTGGGGTGGGGCGCTATCATTCCTGCCGACGCTACGTTGTCGTTGTTGTGGATCAAAGCGACCGCTTGTTCCGCCCCGCGCCGCACGACGAGCGCTCCGGTTCTCAATTTCACTGAAACTCAAAAAAACTGTGACATACATATATGGCTAGAAATAAATATCTACTCCTCCTCTTTCCAACAAAATAAAGTAAGTTTGTGGCATGCTCCTATCTTTAGTTTTGGATTTGAATATGTGCAAAAACTTGTGTAAAACATGCTTTCTATTGATATATATTCAGTTTGATCAGAAATTACAGTTGATCAGGCTGCAGGTTTTTGGAGCTGTGTGGAACAGAGCTCCCCATAGGCAGCAATGTTGTCCAGTCTCACAAGTGAGAACTGTCCCGTTGAGTTTGAACTGTCCCGTTGAGTTTGAACAGGATCTGCGCATGCGCGACACACGCACGCACACGCACGCACACACACACACACACACACACACACACACACACACACACACACACACACACACACACACACTTAATCGTTTTCAAACCGAAATCGCGATGCGAATCGCAAAAGGCCAACTTCCCAAGCAATATGGAGACGTTTTAATTTTTGAAATCCATTCATAATTGAGGAATGATCAAATCAAACTGTGGTGACTTTCTTTGCTTCCGAGCATCCACACGCTGAAAGTGAAAGTGAATTTGGCACAGTGGCCACTGTGCAGGACTCTGCCAGTGTGTGGGAACTAGGGGTGCTGCAGGTGTTCCAGCACCCCATGGGGAAGTTTTCATTTTTTTATTTAAATAAGAAAAGAACAAATCAAACATAGCAAAAATACGTTGCCTGTTGTTGTCGTTTTTTATTTATTCATTTATATATATATATGTATTTATATATAGATATTTCCATTATAAAATGGATTAAAAAATTATAAAAAATATTAGGCCTATTATTTTTCAAACATAGCAAAAATACGTTGCCTGTTGTTGTCGTTTTTAATTTATTCATTTATATATATATATATTTTATATATATATATATATATATATATATATATATGTCACGGTTTGTTAGAGAAACAGGACGGTCGAGAAACGGAGCACTTGTGGTGCCGCACGGGGCGGAGCAAGCGGTCGCCCACAACAACGTCCTCCAGGCGGAGCCACTCGATTGTCCACGACATTGCAAGCGGCGCGAAGGCCAGCGGACCTTGGTCCTGCTCTTCGCCCCCGAGCGCCGCAGGCGCGAGTGGCCGCGAAGAGCGGGCCAGGGCCGCGCGGCCGGCGGAGCGCCGCGCGAGTTACGAAGCCGTGGTGAATGCAATCGTTATATTTATGCCCAGGCCGTAAGGCCTGGGCAAGCCCACGATAAACGCTCATAGTAAGCTAATGGCTAAGCTAATGGCTAAGCTAATGGCTAAACACCGCCCAGCTAGGCTAGTAAATAAAGAAAGAGAGTCGCAAACGAGTGACGTCAGCGCCTGCACTAGTGAATGGCTGTCTATGGGCTGTCGTCGCCATCTGGTGGTGATTAGTGTGTGGTGAACGAAACAAGCGCTCTTACAATGAACGTCCTGAGTTACCCAAACATACTGTAACATATACATATTTCCATTATAAAATGGATTAAAAAATGATAAAAAATATTAGGCCTATTATTTTTTCGCGGGCGCGCTGCTCACACACACACACACACACACACACACACACACACACACACACACACACACACACACACACACACACACAGCTCCACTTCGAACCGAGGTTTGATTTTTTTTAAACCACCAGGGGGGTTGTCCATCCGTTGGTCACAAACTCATTGGGAGAGCTGTGTGCGCCTGTGCGGCCCTCCCCAAATGGAGCAAGGCCCAGCTTTTCCATAAGCCTGCTTAGCTATTATGCTCATATTTCAACATCGGCGTATGTGTGCGATCCGTGCACGATTGTGCACAGATCTTGTGCTATGCGTGTGCGTGTTGTTCCACGTTCATGAACAAAAAACGCATGCAAAATGGACCAATGGTTGTGGAGATAAAAGCAAAAATGTTTTTAATGGAAACCAATAGAAAACTACAACAACGACGACCCGGAACTGATCGGCACTTCCGGTTCTGGGTCAAAAAAATACGTTTTATGCGTTTTGGGCAGACAAAGAGTTGAGGGTAGGCATCTTTCATATTGTATTATTCAATCAATCAATCAAATCTCATCTGACCAAAAACATATTCACGACCCTGGACATAGGCCTACAACAAACTTTGAGCGCTTTGTGGCAAGATGTAGGCCATATTTAGGCCAGATGTAGGCCACGCTTCAGAGCCCAGACAAAGCCATATGTTGGAGCTCAGGTCCTTCCAGGAGCACCGCTCAAAAAACACTATGTATAACTGAATTATAGTCACTAGCTCTTACCCGTTCGAAGATATGAGCTCCGAAATTATGTGCAGTGTGTGGGTTATGGGGTGTGCACTGTGCACACAGTAGCCTAATGAATAAATTATGGATCTCTAAATCCATAGTTAAAATAAGAAGAGACGAGCCAAAGGACTATATTTAAATTGCTGTATTGAGGAGAGACAGACAAGGTAGACAGACAGTTCTAAATCTCTCCCCACCCTAACGGCAGGACAGAGGATTCTCTCTCTCAAAATGGAGCTTTACATTCAGTATATAAAGACATAGTTATGACAGTAAGAAGCGTGGAACTCATTCATTTGTTCCCAGATCATAACAAGGAAGTAGTAGGAACTCATTCATTTGTTCCCATATCATAACAAGGAAATAACAGTTAGAAGGTGCCACGTAGTGCTTGTAATTTTCCACCACTCGTGACTTATACAGTATATCAAAACATGATTATATTCAGGGCATTCAAAGTTATTATGACCTTTAATCAGTTTGCCTGAACCTACAGTATGCGACCAAAATGTGGTCTCTTATACTGTGAGTTCAGTTCATAATAATATCTTATATGGTCATATGAGCTTCATACACCAATAACATAATTATGTATCATAATTTATCCTAACAATCTATCCTTTTAATTTTTGTATGAGGTTCATATGACCTCCATATTAAACATTTTATCAGGGTAATAATAATAATAATATTATGAAGACTTTAATAATATTTATAAATTCAAATTTTCAAAAAGGGAACTGTAATAAATCCTTAAAGTTAAAGAAACTTGACACCAAATAAAAATATTTCATCGTTTTTTACAGATGAAATGAAGACAGAATTAAAATTGAATAAACAGATAAAAATAAAGAATGAAAAATGAAAACCTGTAATAAAAGATTAATTAAAAAAAGTCCATAAGTCCAGTGATCGGATGACGATGACGACGATGATGGTGATGATGACCACTTAAGTCTTTCGGACCTCCATTTAAGGCGCAGTCCCGGGCAGAGACCCCTTTCCACTCGAGGTCTGCGCCCAGGCAACCCTGGACAGAGAGTTCAAGTTCTCCTGCTTCCCGGTGTCTTCTTTTCAAAGCCCACCGATCACAGGAGACACAGCTCGCCTACTGACGCATTCGCTTTTGGCTTACTGTGGCCTGACTGTACATTGGATCGAGCACAGCGGCCATCAGTCCTCAACAGGCACTGCATGGTCTTACTGCCATATGTGACCCGACCGGCCGGTGACCCAGTCGATAGCGACCCCTGACCCCGTAGTGATGATTGGTCACCCAGGGAGGAAGCCGACGGTCTGATCCCAACCCCACTTGGCTATGGGAATTGAAACTTTGACCGTTTTCACCAGCCTTGCCTGTTCACAGAGGTCGTCCCAAAAACCGCACCCTCTGCTAGGTGTGGACTGTCATCCACGTACCACGTGTTGCCTCCACACTGCCTCACAGGGTCTCACGATGTGCGACAATCACGCCGACTAGACGGTACCACGGCAGGATGTTAACTCACCCTTCACTAGACACGGGGGCCTTCAGTAACTCCCCAGCACTATATACAGTCTTTATCGTGCCCTCGGAACCTCGCGATTCCGCCGCCGCCTGTTGTCCCCTAGGTTCGGGGAGCCCAATCCCCTCCCTAGGGGACTTAGTAAATATGTACTTATCTTAATCACTTAGGAATTTGCCGATGCGTGGAAATCCCAAAGCAGCCGGACACGGGGAGCGTCGGTGGAATATCCAGCCTTTCGTCACGGTCCGGTGCTGATGGATGTCCACGCGGTTCCACATTAATCCAAAACTCATAACACTGTTGTCAAATAAAATTCCTTTGTCTGAAAATACAACAATGTAGAGATAAATTCCAATTTTGGCTGGTTCCAGATACGTGTTGAACATTGTTCCACCGGGGGAGAGAAAGTGAACTTTAAATGGCTAACAGCCTGAACACTTTATCCGTCCCTCAGTCGGCCAATGTTGACAAACAGTATCCGTCGCTCGATGGACCAATTAATAAATAAATTATGGATCTCTAAATCCATAGTTAAAATAAGACAAAGAGCCAAAGGACTATATTTCTTTAGATTGCTGTATTCTTGAGAGAGCAGACAAAGAAGACAAAACAGTGCGCATATCATCCTAGTGGTATGCTTGATAAATCTCTCCCCACCATAACGGCAGGGCAGAGGATTCTCTCTCTCAAAATGGAGCTTTACATTCAGTATATAAAGACATAGTTATGACAGTAAGAAGCGTGGAACTCATTCATTTGTTCCCAGATCATAACAAGGAAGTAGTAGGAACTCATTCATTTGTTCCCATATCATAACAAGGAAATAACAGTTAGAAGGTGCCACGTAGTGCTTGTAATTTTCCACCACTCGTGACTTATACAGTATATCAAAACATGATTATATTCAGGGCATTCAAAGTTATTATGACCTTTAATCAGTTTGCCTGAACCTACAGTATGCGACCAAAATGTGGTCTCTTATACTGTGAGTTCAGTTCATAATAATATCTTATATGGTCATATGAGCTTCATACACCAATAACATAATTATGTATCATAATTTATCCTAACATAGCCTATATGAGGGATATCTGGAAAGTAACTTTAACTGGTGCTTGCATCAGTTGCATGATAATATGTAGGAGCATCAATGTAAGAAATACCCGTTTTGTTTAATGGCTATAGAGATACTGTGTACCGATCTGCATGATTTTTGGACAAAATCTGTAGGAGTACCAAAAATGTGTTTTACTCAAACCCGCCTCCTGGTGGCGCTGTAACAGGGCCAGACACTCAGTATTGTAAATGGTACATTTATATAGCACTTAATTCCAAAGCCCTTTACATTACCTTTCACACTCACACATACACACACACACACTCATAGCCTATACACACCAATGGCAGAGGAAACCATGCAAGGAAGGCACCAACCAGCACATCGGGAGCAATGTAGGGATTTAGGGAGCACGTCTTGCTCAAGGACACTTCAAAGGTAACTCTGGGGGAGCCCGGGATCGAACTGGTAACGTTCCGGTTGTCACTGCTGCCCTCCACCCGCTGCCATCATAACGTCAATTATGAATGCAGCAGGAATACATGAATAGGATTGTCCAACTGGTGACATTGGGATGACCCTGTTCTCCGGAGGAGGACCAGTCAGTGAGCTTGCTGTCAGTTCAAATGGGTCTGTCAGCAGCAAAGGATGGCCTCAGTCAGAGAGCATTGAGGATGTGGATGAACAGTACCAAGTGATGGCCACAGGAGGGCACCCTAACACTATAGTGAAATTAAAAGCAGCTCACTGAAATTAAAAGATGAAAGCATAGTAGGCGGCAGGCCTACATTATTTGTTTAACGTAATACAGAGACTTCGACGTATTTACTCTTGTGTGTCCCTCCCACGGCAGTGTCCCTATACAGAATAGCTGGGAGGGAATTCATTAAAATCGTGAACTTGGTGAGTTTTTGATTTTTGGCATATAGGCCTATGGGCAGGTTTTCAAAAACCATGGCAATTGGTTGGGCTCCGCCGGCCATTGTGGTCTGTTTTATCGGATCCTGCGATTGTGATGCATGGCGTTTTGACTTTAAAGAAATAGGTTTGATTGATTCCAGTTGATTGAAGTATTTTTTAGAAGATTATTATCCCAAGGGGGAAAATCAGTTGCCCAGAGGCAGCACAGCAGTATAAGGTTATTTACAAAGTTACAGAGAAGTAAGAAAAAAGATTAAAAAAAAGAGCAAGGTACGTCAAGAAAGGGAACCAATAATATATAGGTCTATACGGTATATATAAAGTGTCCTTAGGCACAACTATCAATATAGTACAGTGCCCCCAAATCAAAGTGACCATAACAGTCAATGCTGTTAGTGTAACAAGTATCTCACCAATGTCACCATCATGTCAAACACAAGCAAAAAATACTACTACTAGAAAAAGAAAGAAACAAGAGAGGGTGACGCAGCAAGACGCACAAGAGCACCCTCCTGGAAGGTCCTTAGAGGTCAGAGTCAGTGCAACTAAAGTTCCAGTAAGAAAGGCTACCGTCATCCTAGGTTAGGAAGGTAGTCCTCTTCAATCAACCGTGTGTCTCGTTGTACAGCTTGAGAGCAGCCGGTACAAAAGACTTTCCTAGTCTCTCGCATCTCCGTCCTGGGTAGGCAAAACAGTCATTTCCTATCTTACTCCAGTAACTGAAGATCTCAAGGTGGAGGGGGTGGGAGGAGTTCTTCAAGATGGAGTCTAGCTTCTTAGCCGTTCGCAGTCTGGCTACTTCCTCCACCCCCTGCAAAGAGGACCCCACTAGTCTGTTTAGGTTAAAGGTGTCACCCGCTCTGTTGTTGCCACCCCAGCAGGTTATTCCAAAAAAGAGAACACTTGCCATGACAGACTGGTAGAACATCTGTAGCATCCTATTGCACACGCTCTCAGTCTTCTCAGGAAGAACAGCCTGCTTTTCCCCTTGCTGTGAATCGCCTCCGCGTTGTCCGACCAGTCCAGTGAACTGTTCAGGTGCACTCCTTGGAATTTGTAGTTGTCCACAAACTCCTCCACCTCTCCATTAATGGTGCTTGGCACCGGAGGAACTCTCTTGGAAGTATGGAAGTCCACCACCATCTCCTTGGTCTTGCTCGCATTGAGCCTGAGGTGGCTGGCCTGCACAAAGTCCCTAACCACACCATCGTGCTCAGCCGTACAGTTTTATGACAGTTAACTACAGTTCACTGGTACAGTACACGGTCAACTAAAAGGAAACTCAGGTAAGTCTTGCGGCTTATTTCCAAGGAGTGATTGATTGATTGATTGATTTATAGTATTTATTCTCTTTAGCTCACTATGCAGTAGATAGGCCTATATCATCAGAAAAAAACAGTTGTAAACAAACAAAAACAAATGATCACTATGCAAATTGGCATTGTTTTCGAGTAGGCCTATTTGCGGTTTCACTGATGGGAACGGGCGGTCCGAGTGATATGGGTCCCAGGCGTCCCCCTCTTCCGCCGGCGCTGATCAGGCCCGCCAGGTTTATTGCTACCAGTTTTGTGGTCTTTCAGAGCGGATTTAAAGGAATTTAGGGATTTACACTCCTTTAAGGCCTTTGGTAGGGCGTTCCACATTTTAGTGGTATAGCAGAAGAATGAATTTGACCCTTTGTTTGAGTCGACTCTGGGTTGAACATGGTCTGTAGTAGCCTGGCTGCAGCCCATAGACCCCGCCCACTCTCAGAGCGGTTTTGAAGCTCTAGTCTGAAACAGGGGTCCAGTTGTCCGGGTTTAAAATGAAAGCAAAACACGGAACTAAAGGTTCCTATGATTGGCCGCTAGTTGCGCTGTTCTGGTACAAAAAGCAACATGTTCTCCATAGGATTCCATTCATCTCCCCCGAACCTTTACGTTTGATTTTCTTACCTTAATAAACATTGTCATAAATACTTTATGGTCCCTCCCCCTGCTTCAATGTGTTGCAGCCAAAGTAGCATAGAAACACTGCACATTACAGTCTATGGTCTGAAATCAGGCTAGATCTGTGGCGCTGCTTCTGGTGTTGTAATGGAGGAAGGAACCTAATTTGTTAGTTTTGGGCTGTTTGGAGTCTTGTTTTTAGGGCCTTTGGGACGTCGCAATACATGAGGACTCCATAGTCATAGAGGGGCAGAATGATTGCACCCGCTAGAGTATTGTTATTGACCATCGGAGCGATCCTCTGTATGAAACAGGTTTGTTGGTTGACTTTTTTTTTAATTTGTAGTCATCTTTTCGCTGGATAGATAGCGGTACAAACCAAGTAGGCCTAGGTAATTTCGTTTTTTCGTGTTATTACATTATTACATAGGCCCCTCCCACTAAAGAAACAGCCCCCTCCCACCAACTTTGAAAGCCAATTACATTGTTACATCACCCTGAGATCACTTATATTTCTTTTCGAGAGGATTGAGCCCCCCGAAAATCAGAGTTTTGCATCAAACAGTTATTTTTTTGCGCATTTGTGGCACCCCCCATTAGGTCAAAGTGGAAATGTTTTTGGCAATTCGTTGAGTAGGCTACATGACCCTCGACATGTGATTCAAATTTGGTGTTGACTGGACGTTTCGTTCGTGATTTTTAGTATTTTTTTGTGAAATAGGCCCCTCCCACTAACTTTGCAGACGAACGGTATGGACTATCAAAATGACACTTGTAGGCCTATAAATTAATCGCAAGGGTCCAGAGATCATGTGTACCGATTGTTGTGAGAGGAAAAAAAATATGTAGGAGGATGAGCAAAAAGTGTGTTTTGAGGAAAATTCAAAATTAATGGAGCTGAGAAATAAAAGATCAGAAAAGGAACACTTTTGTGGTTAGGCCTACTCTAGAAACAAAAATAAATCTGATCAAGTACTATAGTCTGCTTGCCCACACTGATCACCATAATGTATAAAAATAAAGACGGCCTCCTAATTGCTGACTCAACAACACTGACTAGCCTAGATGTGTGGCGGGGACAGATCATTTGAAGGTGAGAAATAAAAGCTATTAGTGGTGAATAGACTTTCAATTTGTCTTGATGTTGACAAAGGATGTGGATTGTGGAATACATTGGCTGCTAATGTGTACATTGAGCCCAAGCACTTTTCCTGCTACTGTACAACTATTCTATCTTTTTCAAAAGATCGATGGGCTTCTCTCCCACTCCACACAGACACAATCAATCCAGTGCGATCGATAAGAACACTCACAGGGTGGCGCACTAGAAGTTAAAGCTTTGCATTTAGAAGAGCACAACAATGTTTGATTGCTGATGAACAAATTACAAAGTACAGCTTTACCCTTCATTATACAACAGGTATAGTTTCGACAGAGCAATCTGATTGGTTCAAATAGCTTTCTACCCGTGCGAATAATGAGCATTACCACACAGGTCTAATCAAACGTAAACATCAGCTGTGCCGGGTAGCTGTGTCCAGAACTATGCTAAGGGAATACGCTACAGTTTTCATGTGAAGTTCAGGGACATAGTGGCGGAATCTGGCATTATTTTTTTAGGGTAACTGCAATATTACACTTGAGAGTCGTGCTTTATTGTGATTATTCAGTGATTATTGTGATTATTCAGCCCTGCCTACGGAACTCGGATGTCGCCTCATTCCTGCAGCAAGGCTGTCGTGCCTCTAACCACGATAATACACACCCTCTCGAGTAATATTGCTAAATTTACCTCCAGAATATGAAGATTTTACAAATAGTTTTGAGAAAAAAAAGGCTCCGCCTCCCGGCCTGGCGAAGATTAACATAACATGATATTGTCAAATATCTTATAACTTTATATTCCTCACATGTATTTCTGAAGTATTAGATTAAGTTCCTGTTCTTCTGATTAGTGGTCGTTGACCTTACTGTGCGGCTGGCTCCACAACTCCACAATGTGAAGCCATACGAGAAGCCTATCGATTGATCTTGACTTAATGTGCAGTCAAACCAAGCAGATGATAGATTCCACCCACTGCCTTTGGTGGATGACATTAGCCTTGACTACAGACAATTAGATAGAGATCTCACCATGCGAGACAGGATGATATTGACATATTTAATTATTTCACAAGGCAAACAAACGATTTATTATTGGCTGTGGAAATCTTGTACATCATTGTGCTCTTTATGCTGCTGTGGAGTGGCCATCTCTGTATGCAGTTAGTTGTGTTTATATGTTTATAAACCAAAATCAGGTTTGCAATTTACAAGGCATTTACTGTAGCAGATGCTCTTAATCCAGAGTGATTTACAATAAGCAAGGACAGCACAAGGTAATACATCATCAAATCAAATGTGCATACCGTTAATAGTAATCCATGATCATATTGATTTATTGAAGTATTTATTAGAAGTTTGCATAGGGAAAGGTACAGTTTCATGACAGTACAGTTCACTGGTACACGGTCAACTAAAAGGAAACTCAGGTAAACAGGCTTATTTCCATTTAGATTTACATCCAAATGGACCATTTAGAATGACAGATAGAACACAACGCAGTAGGCTACTATGCACAGATATCATCAGAAAAACAGTTAAGCAAAATAAAAGGTATTTACAATGAAGGGCCAGCGCCTCCCCCTGACCCTTCATTGAAAATACCTTTTATTTTGCTTTTTTTTTTTTTTTTGTGAGGTTATAGGCTAGGCTTATTGTTACCAGTTTTGAGTGGCAGCCACCGGTAAGCGGTAAGTGTTTTTTTCAGAGCAATTTTAAAGGAAGTTAGGGATTTTCACTAGGTAGGGCCTTCCACATTTTAGTGGTATAACAGGAGATGGTACATAGTTGTTAAAACATATATTAAAACACCCAAGTACTTTTGGTCTGCCATAACAAAGTATTAACTATTTTACTTACCTAACATCATCAATATTTAATGCATGGTAATTTTTCAGGTGTCTGCTCTGAACAAAACACAAATAACCTTTATTTTACATTACCAAATGTAACCAGACGTGCAAGGTAAAAAATACAATAAAATTGCCTTTTTTGACCCCTTCAGATGAGACAACAGGGAATAATCCTGACAAAATATTCTTGTTTGAGCTGGCGGGCCATTCATAATACAATTTAGCAATGAAGCCGCGGGCCGTATAAAATGTGTCCTTGGGCCGCACTTTGGACACCCCTGAGTCTTCTGTGTATTGTTGCGACCGTCAGGTCGCAGTTACTATCAAAACCTCGACCAGCTGTCCGTCAGTCCGTCTGTCACACGTCACACATTTGCCCTGCTCCTACACATTTTGCCCTAAGATCACGCTGCGACCTGACGGTCGCTTATCTCCCGATTAGGGAGTCTTACTGGTTTGTTATTGACAATCGGGGCGATCCTCTGTAATAAATGAGTTTGTTTTTCTGTATTAGCTTTGTGGTCATCTTTTCACTGGATAGATTAGCCTCAAGGATGCAACCTATGTAGGTATACAAAGAACCTATTTTATTCTTTACCATGATTTGCATTGTTTGTTTTAATGTAAATATATAAATAACAGCGTTCACACTTTTCCCTTGGCCAGGTCACTCTTGGAAAAGATATTTTGATCTTTAAAATAGGGATATAATGAAACAGACGAGAACTGTAACCTGTACTGGTATTTTCTCTGATATTTTATATCAGATTTTATTTTCATAGCTTGATTGGGTGGGCAAGACGCATCCGCCCGTCATGTGATATGTTACACTTTAAAAAATAAATATTATTGGGAACACTACAGAAATCTTTTTTTACGATCTATGGATTTGCCGCTCTGACATCACGCTGACTCTCCCGCTCTGATGTCAGGGGAACCAAATCCCTTTTATGCCCGGAGATCCATGTGATGCCAGGGAAACCAAATCCCTTTTATGCCCATATGTGGAGATATGGAGTTCCCTGTGATGCCAGGGGAACCACATCCCTTTTATGCCCATATGGAGATCCCTTAAGTCATCAATATACATTCACCATTTCCTTTTTTTTTTTTTTTTTAATAAACAAAAATATTACCTTAAAACTCATTTCTGGGACAGCTACAATAAGGTTTAAAGTGGTTATGTAGCCTAACCTAAAGCTCACAAAGTAAGCTTGCTAGGCGCAGCATGACAGACCTGCATAGGTCATTCCGTAGTCGTCAAACAGTGACATGGTAATTATAGCACATTAATACTAATAGATCTGATCAATCAGATCAGTTTGTCCTCCTTACACCTTAATTAACGCAGGGGTCTCCCCATTTCTTCAGTTCTTTAGTAAACAGGAACAGGAAATACATTTTCAGGTATAGGGATACCAATGTCATCAATGTCCATATTCACATGTTACATAAGCACAAGCAATAAACAATGCAATGACAATAAGTTGTACAAACCAACAATAAAATGTTGACATACGATGTGCGCCTGTTGCACAAAATATTTAGGAGTTATTAAGTTCTGTTCTTTTCTTATATTTTGTAGACCCTTTTCAATACAATGACACTAACTGAACAACAGATGGCACCATATTACACCATACAAATACACAACATATCACCCCAATAAAAATACATTCACCATTTACATATTTTTAGAAATACAAACAAAATGTTTAAATACTACCAAAAAAACTCAATGGTGCCATTAGATGGCACCATTATTACACGATACAAATATACACAACATATCACCCAAATAAAAATACATTCACCATTTACATATCTTTAGAAAAGTAAACAAAATGTTTAAATACTACCAAACAACTCATTTCTGGGACAGCTACAATAAGGTTTAAAGTGGATAATATACAGCCTAACCTAAAGCTAGTAAGTAAGCTTGTATAGGTCATTCCGATGTTGTGAAACAGTGACATGGTAATTATAGCACAGAATGATGAGTTGATATAGTCATGAAATAGAAGGTTTAGACATTATTTATGACTTAGAGACAAATAATAAAGCAGGCGTTTTTATTATGGGAGTTGACATTCCATTTGAGCCTGCGTTCTTTATGCGTGAATAGTAGGATAGAATGGTACGGTAACCAAGAACCTGATAAATCTGCTTGAGGTGTTGCTCACAAAACATATATATTACTGTGTCCTTTAATACTAATAGATCTGATCAATCCGATCCGTTTGTCCTCCTTACACCTTAATTAACAGGGCAGGGGTCTCCCCATTTAAAAAAAAAAAAAAAGAAGAAGAAGAAAAAAGAGAGCGGACAAAATTGGAACTGGAACACTATCAAATTGAAGCTGATCAATGGGATACTGTTTATTAAAAGCTGGTTTTACAATGTTCACTGCATCTGTCATCTAGTTCACCGAGTACAGTGTTCAATATATTGTGTAAAAAAGAAGAAGGAAATGATTTCTATTTGTAGAAGATAATGACACTTAGAGTAAGAGAGCCTACGTATTTTTCCATTTAACCTGTTTTCAGTTAAGCCGCCCTAGGTAAACAAAATCATAACCTTGTGTCAACAGTAGGCTGTAATGCGTGGCTGGTATCGTTCGGTTTCGTTCCCGCCCCATGGGCACTACATAAACTTTGCTTCATTAGAAAGATCTATTGATAGTAAGTAAGAAACAAAAAGTTCTCCGCGTGCCACTTGCACAATCTTTGTCACCAGCCAGAAATGTATTTAATGGGAATAACAAACAAACGAAAATATTGTGCTTCTGTTTTTGCTTGTAAGATTTTATATATTGATTTTGGCAACACAAAGTCTTTCTCAAATGTCATAAATACATCTACCTAACATCTGAAACAAGTATTGGTGCCTTAGTATACTCATATGCAAATTTAGATCATGTAATGTAGCAAATTTGTTGAAGGAAACGCTTCAATGTAGTGATTGTCAGTGACTGTAATTTTGTTATAATGACAAGTAAACTTGGTGTCTATTTGGATTTCACAGCAAGAGAAACTCAATGGAATACTTATCATCATGATTGGGTGTGTCTGGATCTTAATTTACATATTTCCAAGATGGACGCCACCCGCCACCCAAGAGCTTTTCTATGACTTTTACAGTGACAGCTGGCTGTTATGACAAAAGCAATATGAACACATTTGGTCAGTTTTACCTCTATCAAGAGTTGTGGGGATGATTGCGGAGAAGAATCTGAGAAAACGTACATACAGCTAAATGTATCTTAAAGATTACATTTTTAATTCATCACATTGCTAAACCACCTACTCCCAAGTGTTTCTTGTCAGCAAGCAAAGACAGACAGAAGTCCAGGTCTCCTGAGCACTGGGAAGTTGGAGATTCTAGAGACTTCTTCAGATGGCTTGGCTGAAGACCTTTTACTTGTGTGGCACCTACTGTAGGTAGAATAGCTTCCAACATCACAGTTGCTGAATGCTCCTCCAGATGCAGAAGCTGGTTTACCTGGCTTTTCAGCATTCTGTGTAAACTTTCACCCACAGGCTAGCATTATTGGCTACCTTCCACTCATCCCAGCATCGCCAACTGATCCTTCTGTCCTCAGAAAAGAGATGAAACGACTCTTCACTACATAAGTACACCATTATCACTGGAGATCAGACGGCACCAAGATGAGTTTGGCAATGTAGTCCTGTTGCTGGGAGGCTTCCACCAAGCTCACAACTACTGAACATGTAGGCTATTTGCAAGATTATCAGGGATGCAGGGGCAGATGATCTGCTTGTTGCAGAAAGTCTTTGTCGAGAAGGAACTGTCAAGAAGATGTTTGTTGAAAAGACATAATACTACCAAACTTTACATGTCCTCAAAGTCCTGTTTGAAAAAGAGATAACTGGCAGAAGTTAGAAATGACGAGGCATCCAGAGATGGCAGTCCTAGGAGATCAGCTGCTGCTTTTCAGGAATCATTCAATGGGCAACCAACTGCAGTCCTCTGTGCAAACTTCCTGGTGATGTCAGATATTCTCCAAAGGTTTATCTACTACGAGCGGGAAGGTGACTGGACAGGACATCTCTGTGAATCAGCAAGAATGCTACCCTACCTCACTTTAGTAGGCCACTACAAGTACAGGAAGCAATCTTTACCTTTGTATTTGCTTTAGATGAAGAAATTACCGGAAACAGCTTCAGAGGTACATGAAGCACTGATGGCAGGTGTATTTGTTGGCTGACGAGCAGATGGCAGCCACAACAGTAGTGTTTCTTTTGACATGCTACTGGAACAGACATATAATGCTGATGCCAAGGAAGCAAGCAGTATGGATGGCATTACACTCAGCCCTGTCTCTGCAGAGCTCAAGTCTATGCTCCACCTCCACCCCTCCAACCCACACCATGTCAGCAGTGGACACAAACCCATCTACAGTGACCACATCATCCTTGCTCAACATACCGTATCTACAGGACAGTGTGCTGATTCCACAGTCAAGTGTTTTGCATGTTGTTCACTATAGTTGAAGACAAGCAAACCTGTACAGTATGTCTGCAAGACTGTCTTGTACTGATTTATTTCAGTGCCAGAACAGGTCGGAAACGGAGTGCCAGAACTGTGAGAATGTTATGGGATGATGACTCTGATTAAGCAAGGGTCATTCATCACCATGCTGGCTTTTGGTGGAGATTTATGTTGAAATATCTTTTTTGCCACTGACATACTAAATGACAATAATATATACCAGAAACACATAGAAGAGCAAGCCCTGAATTACCATAACATGTGTGTAACTCTGAGAACCATTTGATTCCATTTGTACAATCTCAGAGTTAAGGGCGTACTAGTACTGGTTGGACTCCTACTATGCCAAAATGTCACAATGTCGACTTCGAATTCAGTAATTGGATCTAATGATCAAAAACAAGAACATTATAGGATATAAAATCAGCCACTGACACATTTTGTCGTAGTACAGACATATTGATGACCCCTGGATGAACGTGATAGGGATGAGTAATATACGCACCATGTCAGCATGTAAAATTAGCTAAATACTTGTTTTATTTCAAGATTTGCTTATGCAATACATAAATGAGGGAGGAAAAAGCTTAACATTTGCTGTATTTTGTCACAGCACAGCCTTACGTTTACTTATGCTGCCAACATTTGTATGCGTTTTTGTTTTGGTTGGGGGGTAGTCTCGCGTGGCCAGACAACTATTCCACAATCTCCGAATGCTATATGGAGTCTGGAACGGCAGCTCCCGAACGGCGAGTATCGGAAGTAGCCAGTGCTGCACTGAACTGTTAGTCCCCTGGTAGTCCCATTGGAAACATAACAACAGTCAACAGGCAACAGTCTGGCCTCGCGAGACTAGTTGGGGGTGTCTTGATGTAGCCTACAAATGACAGATGTTGGGACACTCTGTGGTACTTAAATACATATTTTATACCTGACATGACCTTTTGTGCATTTATTATAGTCTTGTCCATTTGGGATTTTTTCCAATTTAGGGGTGTGTGATAGCAGTTTGATTGATTTTCATCCATTTCTGGCCAAGGTACACATTACACAGTTGGCTGTGAGATGTCCTATGTATGAGACATAAGCTTTTAGCTAAATTTACTTTGTGTATGTTTCATTTTGCTGGGTGCCAATCACATACTGTACGTTGAGGCGTATTCTTCAACAAATTTGCTATATTTCGCTAATTTGCTAAATTCACTTATGAGAATACAAAGGCACCAATACTTGTTTCAGATGTTAAGTAGATGTATTTATGACATTTGAGAAAGATTTTGTGTTGCCAAAATCAATATAGTACATTTTACAAGCAAAAACAGCAGCACAAGATTTTCGTTTTTGTTATTCACTTTTATATACAAATCTGGCTGGTGACAAAAGTCGTGCAGGTTTCGTGCAGAGAACTTTTAACCCAAAGTCCACAAGGGTATTGTCTATGCAAAAATGCATTGAATGAGTAGTGCCCAGACGTGGGAACGAAATTCATTTTCTAAGCACTTTTCCTTATAACGCAATACTGCCTACAGTCAATATTGTTATTCCTGCTCATCAGTCAAACACCTCGGACACATTTAAAAGAAAATATTCATGTTTTATGTGTGCAAGAAGTACCGTATGTTTTAATTTGTATAAAGTTTGTTACATAGAATTAATTTAAATACAATTGAAACCTGCCGTTGTTAGAAACAAGATTCAAATCAATGACTGGTCCCTAGACAGTGCTTGACTTTAGAGATAATAATACATTTGGTTTGTGTAGTGTTTTTGAGCGGTGATTCTGAAGGGAGCTAGCTCCAACATCTGGCTTTGTCCGGGACGCGAAACGCAGCCTACATCTGGCCTACATCTTGTGCACAAAACGCTCAAAGTTTGTTGTACGCCCAGGGTCACATTGGACGCTTAGACCTTCTAAAGCCTGACCTAAGTTTTCAGGAAAAAAACGTCAATATTTATTAAAAAACAAAAAAACAATTGCTATATACCGTACATAGTAACCAGTAAGACGCTTAAGGGCGAAAAGTGCCATGTCTTGGCCATCTGGCCAAAGGGATTTGGTTCCCCTGGCATCACAGGGATCTCCATATATGGCAATAAAAGGGATTTGGTTCCCCTGACATCACAGTGATTATATATTGGCATTAACAGATATGGGCTTAATATTGATGACATCAGGGATCTCCATATTTGGGCATAAAAGGGATTTGGTTCCCCTGGCATCCCAGGGATCTCCATATATGGGCATAAAAAGGATTTGGTTCCCCTGGCATCACAGGGATCTCCATAAATGGCAATACAAGGGATTGTGTTTCCCTGACATCACAGTGATGTCAAAGCGTGAGAGTCTAAAGTGAGAGTGTGATCTGTCTAAAGAGGCGTGGAATATCTGTCTGGAGGTTTTGACCTTACCCACTTGAACCCTATATACTTCGTTGGCCAGGGTCTGCAAGGTTTCTTCTTTGACCCCATTATTTTTTCTCTCAAACCATATCTCATCAACAAAAATAGGACATCTGCAAGCTGTAGATCGCATAATTCTCACATCTTTATGGCATGCCCCAAATAAGGATGCTATGGTTCAAGTATTCAAGCATTTATTGAACAAATGCTTAATTTGAACGCTAATGATTTTTCTTAATGAATGTTAAAGTAATTTCGGAACGGTGACATTTCCCCCCTAACGCATCCTTGTTCTCAATGCGTCCCTGTGAGACAGAGACATTTTGACACTCAATTAAAAGGACTAACCCATCTTGGGTTATAGCTGGGTAACAGCTCAAACGCTGTAGCATTTACAACGCTGCAGCATTTATAACACTGCTGGCCGATACTTCGGCAATGGACGTCGGAGAAACCTCCCTCGTTCAAACATTGGGTCAAAGAGGTACTCTAAAAATGATTTTGGCATTTAAAAGAAGATCTCTGTGCTCCATTTCTTTTCTCTGCATCCTATACGTGAAGATACCCAGTGTCTTTACTGATCTCCATTACGGAGAACATTGGGTTTCTGTGTCTCTACACATTTGAAACTTCTGAATACAATTTAATGTTCTTCTGCCAGCGCCTTGTTTCTGAGGTACTTCTCCAGACACTGGATAGCAATGACATCTACGTCAACATCAAACTTATTGGCAAAAAGGTGGTGCTGCTCAATCATCCACTTCAGATCACCAGCACCATACACGCACACTTCCCTAACATGTGTGCCATGACACATTGGGTACACAGCCTCCAATTGACCCTGTGATCCCTCATGTGACACCCACTTCACCAGCCGTGCGATAGCGTTGATGTCGGTCATGTCGTACTTGGCGTTTGGCCAGACCGAGCCAGGAACGTTAGGGATGCGCTGAACGGTGGCCCAGAGAAACTCGTCAGGACTGTAGGTGTCTTCAAACCACGTCATCAGTTCCTGTACGCGGTTGTCCTCCAGCACGCTGTGCACATAGCCCCGGCTAACCACGATGTAGGCGTTTCCTGAGAAGATGGGCAGATTGAAGGGTGGTGGGTCCTTGGCCTGCCCCGTCGCCTAAGATAAATGAGGGAATAAATTAATGATTCAGAGTGATTATTCTCTAAAATGGAATGATAATCTATTCATAGAAATGGATAACAACTTTGCTACACATGTCTCATCCAAAAGAGACAAAAGAACCAAAGTCAACAATAAAATCAGACGTCATCAATCTAGCAAAAACACAAGACATGGAACACAACTTGAAAGAACAAAGAATCAAATAAACAAAACAAACCTGTGACACGAATGATTACCTTGAGCTCTCCATCTACTATTTGATGAACTATCTGCCACCTCCGCTTCTTCCAATCAAGCATTTTATCCGACTCCAAGCTGTTTCTACCCTTCAGCGCCCGCAGGCTCCTCACAATTTCTAGGTTGGTTTTCAGGGGGAAGTCCTGACCACACAGGTTGATGAAATATTTCCAGGCCGTGCTGACGTTGTAGAGATCGGCCATGCAGTTGAGATCGGCCTGCACGCGGGACCAGCCAGCGTAGACCACACTCACAGGCTGGCTGACCATGAAGACATTATCGAAACAAGAAGAGATTCCTGAGATGGCAGCAAGCACTGAAGCCTTTGCCTTCTTGTCCAAATGGATGCAGAAAACATTCTGAGGGGCATAGATGGCTCGCAACAGGCGCTCAAAGTTCTGCACCTATATGAAAAAATCACACCTGTGTGAAGTGGAGCTGTGTGTGTGTGTGTGTGTGTGTGTGTGTGTGTGTGTGTGTGTGTGTGTGTGTGTGTGTGTGTGTGTGTGTGTGTGTGTGGATCATGTGTACCGATTTTTGTGACATTTGAAGAAAATATGTAGGAAAAGGAGCCAAAAGTGTGTTTTGGAGAAAATTCAAGATGGCGGAAAATCTATCATGGCGCAAATGGGCGTGGCCTATATGGGGAGATGCGTCATGGCCCAAGGAATCCAGGGAAAAAATATTTTTAATTTTCCGACCTACGGTTCAAGAGTTACAGGCCAAAACGTAAAGTGGGGTGTTATGGCGCCACCATGCGGCCAAATGACACAATTATTTTTTATTTAATCCTTGAAATCATTATGAACCTCCTCTCCAAGTCTTGAAACTCTAGCCCCTATGGTTTGCGAGAGACAAATAATTGAATGTGAGTTTTTGCGATTCCCATTATAAGTCAATGGGGAAAATTAATTCACTAATAAATTAATATCAATTAAACTATAGAACCTTTCTCTTAGAAAAGTAATAGCCCACGATTCCCGAGTAAGCCGGTCGATTTGACATATGGCGCGAGTGTGTGGTGGCAAAACTGTGGGACTAGTGGCGTGCCGAAGTTTAGGAAGTTCAGGCTACATACACACAGACAGACAGACAGACACACACACAGACCCACACAGCCACGTATAGGGAGCCTGTGCTTCACACAGCTCCAAAAAGGGTAATTAAATGGAATTTGATAAAATCCTATTGGCTACCAATATTCACAATTTGTAAATACTGTGACTGTCATTTCAATGAAAACAATATAATCTTGAAATCTTGAAATCTGAGAGCAGGTCTCCGCCAGGACAGGTTGTCTACCCAGGTCCCGCAAATTTGGAAGTCAAGTCATAGCCAATCAGAATGGAATATGACAAATTTGACTGACACTGTACATGATCACATGCCTCCAGAGATAATGTGTACCGATATGTGTGAGTTTTGGCATAAATGATCAATTCTTTGGACTCTGATGAAGATGAAGTAGAATTGAAACTATAAGCGTTTTTGCTGAATAAATATTTTAGAATGAGGTCCCTGTGCTCCAGTGTCTTTTGCTGGGTGAAAAATATTATATACTGTATAGTATTTGTTTTACAATGTGTTTGGAAATCAAAGAGTATACATTTGTATACCTTATGATGGACAACCATAGAAAAGGCCAGGGGGAAGTCCTCCTCTTCCTGGCTTAGAGGGAACGTCAAATACTTCCTGCTAATCTTGAACGTCCTGCAATTAACATCATAATCATTGGTGAAATATGGGAGTTACATGGTGTACATAGTATAATTCAAAATCTACAAATGCGGTTGCATTCCAATGTCGTAATAGTAATCAAATATTGAAATGAAGACCGATATCGTCACTGTCGGACAGAAACCTTGTATCTCCAAGTTTCAAATTTGTAAATCTTTTCGTAAAGTAAAGCCCTGTTTCACCATACAAGACTGTAACACGAAACTAGTGAAAATAGGAGATCTGCAAGCACACAACGACTCGCAGTGCGTGGTGTTGTTTGCTTGTAGATTGGCTATTTTCACTAGATTAAATTGTTTTTAAAATAACAAAAGGGAAAGTTTTGGACATACAACAAGGTTTTCACCTGACAACGACGCAACGATACGGTATGTTTGGTTTACAAAACGATACCTGCAGTCCTGTGTGGCATTAATGTAATACTCATCAGGGACCTGGACACTCTTCTTGAAGTCTTTAGTGATTTGCAGTAGCTTAGCCTTCTGCAGTGACTCAGTGTCTCCATCCAGGATTGCAGAGCAGTCATCTTCGTGACAGTTCCCATCAGCAGCTGTGTATTCCAACCAGCTGTAACTGCGTTTGTAGTGCCGTGGATCCCAGACCATCTCTGAGATGTTGAACATTAAAAGCAGCCATACCACCACCGAGATGACAGTGAAAATTAGCCAGCAGGGATGCCAAGAAGAACGTAGCTTTCTAATGTGTGCCATTTATGGAAAGAAATGTGTGTGTACTAACAATCATTACGTAGTCATAATCAAGTTAAAAAGTCAAAATCGATAAAATAATGATCCATGTGTGTTCTCTTTGATTTGTCATGTCTGCCATATATTTATGTTGAGCATGATGTTTCCTATTAAGGTCCACAAATCCAGTATGGCTCGTCTCTTTATTGTCACCATGTCATGCGTTATTCGTCCTGAAAGTTAGGTAAAATAAGCAATAAATACATTCATCCTTGCTACGGATAACATTGTCATTCAATGATTAATTTCAAATGTGTCAAACTGTGTGAATGTTCAAAATGTTGGCTACTTACTGTAAACTTCCAAGACCATCTAGCGAGGAGACGCAACTTGAACGGTCCTGTTCAATATAATAGATCAACGGGCATGTATACACAACATACCGAAGGAGCCAACAAGTGCCCACGAGCACCTGCCTGACTGAGAGTGTGCCCTTATGTATGCTTACTGTACATCAATTCTATCTCAAACTCTCTGGCCAAACCAGTTGCTCTACACCCTACCATATCCAGTATTAGGCTGGTTGTCTGTGGGCAGAAACAAGGAAACTGTATTGCTCAAATCCAAAGTCATGACACAGAAACAGCAAATTAAGTCATCAGGCTCTTACAAATAAGGATGTAGATAAGCAGAAGGGAAAAGACCAAGACCTTTGTCAGCGTTTCTGAGACGTGGGTGTGAAAGTCATGTCTACTAATCGTTATGTACATATTAGACTTGGCCAACTGCCCTGATGGTCTGTGCATGTGGCCCTGCGAAATCAATCTCAATCTTCAAGACAAAGGTAAAGATAATTGTACTTCAATAGCATAACTCCCTGTGGCAGTTATTGTGACAGCCAGAGAGCCTGTTGCTTCAGTCCTGTGTGTACTGCCAACACTGTGTGTATTTTGTATTTGATTTGTGTGCTTTGCCGTTCCTTGGCTGAGTGTAGCGAAGGTGCAATTGAGCTAACACAGGGGTCAGCAACCTTAGGCTATTAAGTGTATTAATGACAGTTCAGTGTTGAAAATGAGTGGTACTCCCCTTTAAAGGCTTTATAAAAGGGAAAGTTCTGACATTATGGCTTATGGCTACTAATTAAAGCTTTTACATTTATAGTAAATATATAATCTTTATTTTAGACCCTGTCCATATAAAAGAAGATAGCAAATAATATAAAAAAGACAAGCAAGCCAACACATAAAATTATACATCAATTGTCTTAAAAGTGCATCTCATGTAGGCACACCTACAATTGCACACACAAGCAATTGACTGGCACTATGCCAGGGGAAGGTTGTGCCACATTAATGTGGCGCAACAACCTCATAGCATCATTATAAGCCACTCTGAGCCTCTGCATACTCAGCTCTGCACCCTTTACAAATGCCAGAGATGAGCCGTATACAGAGGTGTGACATAGGCTCTGAACAGATCAACAGAACACAGATCATTTCCTGAGCAGCATTTTGGCTGTGCATACATTTGAAACAATCATGAGGAAATTTAGTTAAATACCCTTCCTCTGATTCTAAGGACCATTTGACGATTCTTCTGGCATTATATTTTATATATCTTTACCATACTGTGTGCAGATTGTTGAAGCCCAGCACTGTATGGAACACCCACAAAGATGTCTTAAATATGTTTTAAACAACTTTAAACCCCAAACATAGGCTTAAAAAACACTCAGTCCGGACTAGGCATTTTCTTACCTTAATCTTAGATTGATATCCCATTTTCTGAGTGATATATTGTCAGTGGCATAATTGTTTTTAAACACCGAAATGAGTCGTAGCACCAGGCACCAAAGGGTTGATCCGCCCCACGCACACGCACGCGCACACACATTGTCCCATTGTGTTGAGATTTCAAAGGGGAGGGGATTTAAAATTAGAAATTTCCAATCACAAGACATCTGGTGGGGGGGGGGGGGGGGGGTTGTGTTTGACTTGTGTGTACACAAAACATTCTCCTGTCTGCAACATATAATGACATCAAATTAAATGTTGAAGCCTATCTGACTTTTTGAGCGGTGCAAACCGCTCCTATAAGTGGCTGTGCGTGTGTCCGTAGCCTTTTTCCTCAGCGTTTTGCTATACAAAGTAAAGTAAAGTGTGTGCGTAGCATCATGTTTGTCTAGTGATGCCATATGTCGTATATCTGTAGCCTTTTTCCTCAGCGTTTTGCCATAGTAAAATGTGTGTACGTAGCATCATGTTTGTCTAGTGATGTCATGTCGTGTGTCTGTAGCCTTTTTCCTCAGCGTTTTGCCATAGCAAAACGTGTGTGTAGCACGTAAACCGCTCCATAGAGTGGCTGTGCGTGTGTCTGTAGCCTTTTTCCTCAGCGTTTTGTCATGGCAAAATTTGTGTACGTACAGTAGCATCATGTTTGTCTAGTGATGTCATATGTTGTATGTCTGTAGCCTTTTTCCTCAGCGTTTTGCCATAGCAAAACGTGTGTGTGTAGCATAGCCTGTACATCCTAGACTCAAATCCTAGTCTGAAGATGTTATGCAAGCACGACCACCACTCACTTCACATTGGGTGTGACTTTTTCCATTTTGACAGGCCATAGTTTCACTTCAAAGACCATCATGAGCCGGGCATTAGGTCTCTGATGGATTATTGAAAGCCATTCTACTTGGTCCTGAGCCACAGTGCGACGTTAACAGTATGTTTTCCTCATGATCTGCATCATTATTTGTGCCATGATGTCATACAACACTTATCTGCAATGTCTCAATAGAAGAGCACAGAGACTAAATACAACCACCCCATTGTATTAACATACTCTACCATACAGATTGGACAACATTTAAATGAATCAATTAAAAACATTTTTACATAGTTTAAATTAACTCTCTGGATCCTTCTGTGTAGCAGCCAGGAGCTAGGCACCAGTGGTGGAAAAAGTACTCAAATGTTTTACTTAAATAAAACTATCAATATTGCTACAGTATATAGAAATATTCTGTTACAAGTAAAAGTCTGCGTGGAATTCAAAGTTTACTTGCGTAAAAGTACAAAAGTATGTAGTAGAAGAAAAAGTATTGGAAATAGGAAATACTAATTACTCAAGTACAAATACCTCCAAATTACAGTACTTTAAGTAAATGTATTTAGTTACTTTACACGACTGCTAGGCACTTTGTTATTGGGGAAAGCATTTTTTGGAAACCTCTGCATTTGTGGTGTGAATTTGTCAGAACTCTCCAACAGGGACATTAATCATGGCAGGTCAGCCGTCTGTGAGTCATTATCATCATGACTATAATGCAGAATACAGTATGACTCAGCCTCTTACAGTCTAGGCCTCTGTCACGGCTCAGCTCAAGAAAAACGCTCACTCTCGACACGTGACATCATCCAGTAATCACATGCTTTTATCACCCCAGCCCAGAAATATATGGCAGTGGATCTGAAAACGTTTTAATTTCAAGAATAGCTCGACCCATAATTCTGAGAGTACAAATGGAACCAAATGCACCCGGTCCGTTTGCACTGTTATGCAGTCTGTCTGGCACGCCAGTGCAGTGGCATCCACAGGCTGTTTCTCTGGGGGGGTCTGGTACCTTTAGGGGGTCCTCAGCGTTGCTACGGGGGTTGGATCATTCTTTGACATGAACCACTTGAGTTGAACCCTATAGAATCTGTATTCTGAGGGGAACATTAACCAAAAATCGCAGATCTACAAGCTCACAACGCCTTGCAGAGCAAGGCGCTGTGTGCTTGTAGATCTGATATTTTCAGTAAAGAGGTTTTGGTGTATAGAGAGAAAAAAGAGCATACCAAGTACAGAGTAGGGGTCATTTGTTGACGGTCTAAGAAGTGGTTAAATGTCTGAAAATGCACGTTAACAAAAAGCATGAATTTACACGTGATGATAGTGCTGTCAAACAAGTCTATGAATCTATCTATGAAACCTATGGAAAAGGTTTAATAGGAATATATTTAATATAATGTATGTAGTGGGGGGGGGGGGGGGGGGTCCCTGCTTCATCTCTCTCTCAGCTAAGGGATCCTTGGTCTGAAAAAAAAACATTGAAGACTCCTGCTCTAGAGGTTTGAACTGACAGGCATTATGTGCAGCAAGCAGGCCTGCAGGACGTGTTCTGAACCATGGTGATTGATGAGGGAAAAGGATGATCGATTGATCACTTACATGCTCCCGAATTCCGTGCACCCTCCCTGCACTCTGACCTTCAGGCTCCAAGTCATCCCCGTTCTATTGTGTGACAGCTCCTGGTGCCTGCCCTGGAGCTCCGAGGGTCTTGACCCCCCCCCCCCTCCCCTCCTCGCCAGACAGAAAGTGCTGTACTGATCAGCTCATGTGTTACTGCACTCAAGGGCTGGAGTCTCCCTTCCTCGCTGCCGTCACTACCAACATGCACACACGCACACACACCATGTGGATTGTTACTACAGTTATAATGTAGGCACATAACCACCTGCTTCCATGCTGTATCAAGGAGATTTTCTGGCCCAGAGAGAGCTGCTACAACTTAAAGGGAATTGGCATTTATACAATAACGAAGGCAATAACTAACAACAAAGGGTAAATGGGTTATGCTTAGAACAGCTTAGATGATGAACAAAAAAAAAGTGTAGCTCAATAAACAAAAACCTTTTTTTTTTACAAATCTAACATAGATCTAACTAGAACTGCACTCTGTCTAGGTGCCAACGTGTGTCTTGTGCACAAGTATGGCCTACTTGTGCACCAGCAGAGCATGCCATGAGCTCTGCTGGCCTCATTGGCTGTTAATGATGACATTACCAGGAATGCTCTTATATACCAAACTCCGCTGACATCACCACTGGCATCACCAGGAATGCTGGTCCCTCATTGGCTGTTAATGATGTTGTTGCCATCATTAACAGCCGGGCTCAAACACACCTACCTACCTACCTACCTACCTACCGTACCTACCTACCTCCCTACCTCCCTAACTACCTACCTACCTACCTACCTACCTACCTACCTACCTACCTACCTAAATACATACCTACATTACTGTACCTACATACCTACCTACATACGCAGCCTTGCACGCTCTGCTGGCGCAAGTAACAATAGATAAATGTAGAACATCAGTATGAGCCCGGCCAGGAGTTAACCCACAGAGCCTAATCCTTCCACGCCGCGCCAGATTGGTTTACCTCCCAGTCTCGGCAGAGTAGTTCCGGAGCAGCAGATTGTGTGGCCCTGTCTTTCCCTAATATGGTAAGGTAAAGTTAGCCGAGTATTAAACCAATCTGGGAACTAAATCAAAATCAATAGCTTTCTTCACAAATGTGTTCATAAAGGTGTCTACTATCACCTCTGAACTTTCTCAATCACAACTCCCTTCGGAAACTTTGTGGGAGCCAATCAGAGTTGGGGACATCGGGATACCTGGTCCCGGGATTAAAGGGGTAAAATAAAATAAATTGCCAATATGAGCATATGGGGTGTGTAATTAGGGTATTTTTGGGCTGCTGAATCCATTCCAACCATTAGTTTTCAGTTAAAATGACTCCTTGGCCATAGAATAAGCCTAATTGGCTAAGTCTTAGCCAATCATGTCATTCGAGTTCACCTGTGTCCTGTTAGTCCCTATGTTTTAAACCCATTTGAGTGTTCCTTGTCAGATTGCAGCAAGTTATCCTGTGTGTCATGATGTGTGCTTACCCACCTGATCTTGAATAGTTTTCATGAATTCAAACCCTACTCCAACCATTTTTATATTACATTATAATATTATATGTCTCGTGGCCTATTTTATGGCCAAGGAGTAATTTTTACTGATAACTAATGGTTGGAATGGATTCAGCAGCCCCAAAATACCCTAATTACACACCCCATACACTCATATTGGCCATTTTTTTATTTTTCCCCCTTTAATCTCAGGCCCTCGGGATACCCAATAACTTTGATTGGCTCCCACAAAGTTTCCGAAGGGAGTTGTGATTGAGAAAGTTCAGAGGTGATAGTAGACACCTTTATGAACACATTTGTGAAGAAAGCTATTGATTTAGATTTAGTCCCCAGATTGGTTTAAAACTCGGCTAACTTTCCCTTACTAAATAGGACTGATCGTGGGTAGCTACTGGGACGTAAGTCGGGACTTGATCAACCCCAGCTGGGTCACCTGATGACTTCAGGTTACATCACTGATGATACGTCCCAGGTGCATCCATGTGATGTTGTTTTTAGTTTTTAGTTTTAGTTTTTTCATTCTAGTGATAACTTTAGTATTTGGTAAAATGCCAATATGTAATGATTGTTGATATGTATGATATATTATCAAGGTATTAGATTATAATATATATTATTATGCAATTATTATTATTATTATATTATGTCTAACCTCATATAGCTACATATACAACTACATACCTGCTGATTATTTATGCTATGTATACTGTAGATATAAACGTTTTGATTTTCTTTTCTTCGACATGCCCCCACCTTCCCCCCTTTCCTTTCTTTCCTGAAAACAACAAAATGATAGAGCATGCTGCACAAAAATGAATTCCCCCCACCGGTTTACCCCTGTGCACCTGTGTGACGTGACAATAAAACTGATTCTGACCACCCAGCACCTCCAGACCGCAATCATTTCCCTTTTGCTTTAAGAAACGCTCTGACACATCCGCTTACAGGTGTAACACTGCCCAGGTTTGAGTGCGCACGTTGTAGGCAGATAAAGAGAGACTCCAGCAGCAACATCCCACAGATCACTTGCCCTGTCAGAGTCATTCACAGAGAACCACCAGAGATCACAAAGAGCCACCAACAGGCACTGTAACAAGAGCAAGATGCCCTCGGGCCTTATACCCCCCACTCCCCATCCTCCTCACTCCATCGACCCCTCGCTGACAGCTAATGGTACTTGTGTTACACACAACCCTGAGGCTAGATGACTCTTGACACACAGATTTCTAAAGGAAATGCGTTGGTGGAGGCTGCTTAAGATCATAGTTTAATAGAACTTTAGACTAGAGCATGAATAGATTTAAAAAAAAAACTACAGATTCACATCATTTAACCACTTAAGCAATATGTACTTTGCTGTATGATGAATAGTGAAAATAGAAGTATCTACAAGCTGTATTGCAATTCATTGTGAGTATGTAGATCATCTGATTGATTGATTGAATATTTTATTTGCAGTTTGTATAGGAAAAGCACAAGACAGTACAGTTCAGATACAAGGTCTACTAATAGGATTTAAACCCAAGAAAGTACTATGTCTTGTTTACATTCCGGTCCTTTTGTACTCCATTCATAAAGACATTACGCTATATGCAAAACATATAACAGTCAGAAATCACCTTTGCTATCTTTGAAAAATGACACCAACTGTATAACTATATGCCCAAAATAGTAAGACCAGCTTTAAAGTGGTTATTGAAATAATTTGTCCTATGCATATTGCATAATACACAACAACAATCTTGCAGCAGGCTTGTGTCTGTAGATGGATTTCTCTTTCATGGCCTGCGCTCCTCTTTTGATCCTATAGGCTTAGAAGGTATAGCGTGGAAGTGGGGAGTGCTAGCTGCTTTGAAACCCAACACTGTCTGGCTACAGAAGCATCCCTGGGGAGCCCATGAAAGTGACGCAATGGGAAGAATGGTTTAGGAATCACTGTAGTGGGCAGCCGTTGTGGAACAGTGGTTAAGGAAACCAGATCAAATGAGTTCCTTTTGAAAGGCCTTCGGATCAGATTTGACGTTAACTGCCCACCTGTCAAGACCACTGGACCTAAGTTTCCACTTAATTATGTCCATTAGCAACAAAGAAAGCGGTAGTAGAGCTCAATTATGGCATTTTGAACAAAACATGACACCACAGACAACTTTGCTGCTGGGAGGCAAGTGGAAGCATTGTGTCAGGTATTTATGCCTGGTTAATTTATACCTGGTTGGGCATCTTGCCGCAATAGCAGATCTTTCAGAGTTTGCAGATCTGCTAGTTTAGTATAAATAAATCAGGCTTTTGAAGAGCTCATCTACATACAGTATATGCTGAGAAAGGACCTTAGTTTAGTAGAGCTTCAAAGAGTAGAATACACAGTAACATCCTCTCTGAAAATGTATCCATTTGTGACTCCAAGAGTGTACACTCTCAGAATAAAACAGACACACTTAGTCAAGCATTGGAGCACCGCTCAAAAACCCAAATAGTGGAGGTACTTCTGTGGCTTACTGGTGGTGTGCACAAGACATTTGCCGATGATTGAATTTGTTCCCAGTGGCTTGTGAGATTAAATGTTTATAGAGTGATAAGAGTAGTAACACATGTTATAGATTCTATTTTGTACAGATAAGAGTACAGGCGTGCCTGTAGATCTTGACTTGACCCTTGGTGTGGTTTGAAAACTATTGTGGTAGAGCATGTTAAACAAGGTACTAGTAATAGATCAAATAAATAGCAGCCTTCTGTGTTTGGCACACTCAGATTGTTCAAGGGTGTTACTGGGAGTTTGGTTCTGCCTGTGTGATTGAGCCAGCCAGGAGTAGTATGTGTTAAAATGATCTACACCTGTGAGCTGCATGCTTACCTCTTTTTGAGCTCGAGTTTGAATTAACAACATTGCATTTCCAACCTACAAGTACAAAAGAGTAATACAAAACTATATCAACGGAACCAATCCATCTTAAGAGCTTTTCAGGCTGGTCTAGCCCACTGCAAGGGGCACAGCTACTGTGCCTAATACACAGAATGTATATGAGATGAGCTGCTTGTGTGTGACACCTTGGAAAATGGTCAAACTATGGTTTGAAAGGGCTGAAATAGGCAATGTCTCCCATGTGATCTGATAACAATGTTAAATGTACATCTGCTCTATTAGATTTTTGTTTTGTTTTCTTTTCTTTTTTTGGCCAAGCGTTGCCTGGACAATGGATGATAACCTGTCATCCACAGCTGCCATTGTTCCTACTGGACGTGTACGTACAAAACCACAATAAAAAAGAAATATGCCCCCCCACCCATCTAAAACCCTTGTCACCACCATCCCCCATGGAGCTCTCTTTTGTCCCAGATCGGTGGTAAGCTCCCTGCATTTATGTGCCCTCCGTGTGGAGAAGGATCAAGAGTGTAGGGTGCCACGCAGACATCTGTCCCACAGATATGGTGTGAATGCATCTAAGCAATATGGTAATAAGGGACACATTCACTTCATATTTTATTCAAGCCTTTTAATATACAGATTTAAATAAAAGACTCTTATGCTACTTGGGTTTCATCAACGCATGCATGCAGCTCCCCAGAGATTCTAGCCAATGGTATAGTTATGGCTATGAGAAACACAGAGGCCTAGAATTCTTTGATTTAGAAACTGGGATGAATTTAGACTATGATGCATAAATACACATATAGATTGTGTACACGTTTATTCTGTTACAGTGATATAACGGACACATTATAAGGAGATGACTGTCTTTACCTCCTGGTGTTCTACTACAGTGTCACACAATATTCAAGATTTATTTATTTCTATGTCCCATTACACACGTGCTAGACTGGCCTACTCGGGAACTATGCAAGTCGTTAAAGATGCAGGTTGGGACTGCATGCCCCACCCGATTATGCAATAACCGTTTTACCGTCTATGTCCGTTTTATGCATATATGGAGATCACTGATGACATCAGTACATGCCCATATACAGTATGGTAATCAGTGTATACTAGTATAGCGGGCAGGGGCTCTGTCATGAACAAAGTTAAACATTGTGGTCATTTAGAATTCAATACCTACTGTATACACACACCTCTACGAATCAGGGGTATGTCCGGTGTCTGATGCTTCTGGTGTTTGGGGTTTTCAGGAATATACTGTACAAGTTGTAACACTGCGATCTAATCTGTGTATTGGGCCTGCCTTAATAAAGTGCATAAGCACCGTATGTATCATGTACTGTACTGTAGTTGTTTGCAGCACTTGTGTATACACACCTACAGTAAAGCTCTGTGTGTGTGTGTGTGTGTGTGTGTGTGTGTGTGTGTGTGTGTGTGTGTGTGTGTGTGTGTGTGTGTGTGTGTGTGTGTGTGTGTGTGATATGATATGAAGCATATGGTTATATGGCAATTCTTTCACGCGCACACACACACATACAGTTGGTGATGCTGCCAAGACTGCGTGAACCCCCTCTGTCATAGTTACATAATCCATCTGCTACTCTACTATAGGGGACTGAGAGTATCACCTCCAGATCAAGACAAGGTGACACCGTGCCCTTGGCAGTCCTCCCAACATGAGCCATATCAGCATTGAAACCTGCAGGAGGTAAGATACGATTCATTGAATTTTTTGTCACATGCTCATGCATGTACAGTGAGATGTTGGTGCGGTACACACTAACAGACTGCTTCAAGAAATGTCCAACATAGGCCTATATAAAATATGATACAAGTTGGATGCTTCTAGTAATGAGCAGTGGTGTAGTCTAGATTTTTGCAGAGGGCATACTGTGATTATTCCCTCCCACACGCACGCAAGACAATTAACCCCTAACCCTGCTCAACGGGCGGCTGTGTAACCTAACTGTTCCCTTGGTGCCGAATAAATGGCATCCAATTCAGTTAGTATGGGTAAATTCAGAGAACATGTACAGTATGTGCAAATGTACTGTGGAAAAATACCCAACAAAACAATTAGTATTATTATGAAGCAGATGAATGTATAAGTTAGTTAACCATACAATGACAATAACAGCATCATGTGGTGAACTACAATGATTCAAAAACACTGCATGTGCTCTGCTGGAGCAAATGCCTGGACCTGGTAAATTTACAGGTCAAAGAGAGTTGACCTGGCAGTTCAGTTTTTCAAAGCTCTGATCGCCTGAGGGAAAAAGCTCTTTCTATGCCTCTCTGTGGTGGCTTTGTGACAGCGCAGCAGTGGTGGATTCTTTTGCCACTTTATACGACTACTTCATACATTTCAGAGGGAAATATTTTACTCTAGTTCACTATTTGCATATCATTTCTAAAAGAAGCTTTTAAAATACAACTATTCCACTGGTTTCCAACCATTTGGATGTTGATATCTTACACAAAGCAGTATAGTCAGGGTCACATATCCATCAAATATGTGTTGTTCACAGGTCAAACAAATAACACATTTTCCTCTAAATTTCTCACATCGTTTCATTTCAATACATTTTTTTAATTATCCAATAGTTTACCAAATAAATCATAGATTAGATGAAAAACCTAATTTGTGTATCAGAACTTTCCTCTTCCATTCCAATCATCTCACAACTTTAGGTTGGGAACCACTGGACTAAACTATAACAAACTGTTTATAAAATAGTTCTAGCAAACTCTACCTTCAGTAGCTAAAACACTAACAGCTGCTTACACAGATTCTTCAGTTTGACACTAAGGCTTGCCCACCTGCCCCCAGCAGGTAAATAAAACGTCAGGGCAGGTGAAGTTGGCTTTCAGGTTGCCCGACAGGGCAAGTGCTCATTTGAGAGGGGACACAAATGTCTATAAACACAACACAAGATATCTGTCTATCTAAACACCTGAACGTGGCATTACCTTAGGGCAAGTAGAACATGACCTGTACTTGCCCGATGGGCAAGTGCCTCTGAGACCTTAGTGTCATCCCCTGTGATGTAATATAATATCAATTAGTGACCAAACACTTTTACTTATACTTTTTTGCCAAATGTCGGTGGGGGAAGTGTGGGATAGGGGAAGGGGTTTCTGTTTGTATTTTTATTTCATATATATCATATCAATCTTAATCTTAAGAGTGTATACTTGCCCCTGGGTTTTGTCAGAAAAAGCATTAAAAAGATGTAATGTAATGTATGTATATTATGCTATTGGTGCTTTTAGCTAGTAAAGGATCTGAGAACTTCTTTCACCCTGCAATACACGTTTTAATGCATGTTTATCAGTGCTGAGATTATAATATAAATATAATACTATATTTTCATGTCAGTTAAAGAAACCACTGCAGAGCTGAGTTTGTACTACTATTCACTGATGTGAACTGGCTGTTGAGTGGGGGTGGTCTGCAACAGATGCTGGATACAGCAGCATGCCTGATGCAGATCACAGCTGGCATCCCCTCTCTGCCAGCCGCTTTGACAGGTTACTATACATGCAGATAGACACGCATTATAGGAAAAAGCCTTGCTTTTTTTTTGAGCGGTGGTCACAACGCTCCTATACGTGGCCGTGTGTGTGGGTCTGTCTGTCTGTCTGCGTGCGTGTCTGTCTGTCTGTCTGTCTGTAGCCTGCAGTAACCTTTTCTGACCACACATGTTAAGGGAGGGGCGCTGTTGTTCAGGCCAGGCCAGACCAGGCACACACACACACACGCACACACACACAGGGGGGAAGGGGGAACCACCGCTCAGTTCACACGGGTGTGATTTTTGTTTGACCAATGGCCTGGCACTAGTATGACAATGGGGGGGGGGGGGGGGGGGGCACGCGACACTGCAGCACGACAGAGTATAAACCTTTAGAAGAAAAAAATCTATTTGCACTCTTTATTAGAACAATTGTGAAGCTTATCACGCATGGTTTGTTACTTTACAATTTGAACATAACAATTTGATTAGCCAAAAGAAAAAAGGCAAAAATATTAATTTACTATCATGTAAACTTTGTCAGGTGTCAGATCAGCATCAACATATCAGATAAACAAGAACACAAAGAATTCAATGCGTTTTCTTTTGTTGCAAAATTTTAACTCTCAAATAAATCTCTAAACTAAAATCTAACATTAGATCAACTTCCCTTTAAAATAAAAAGGTTCACTCACTCTATATTGCTATCTCTCCATCTATTCAGATATACCTAAAGAAACCTGTGTCACAAATGCTGAAGCGCTATGAAGAGTGATGTGGGTGGAGTTTCTTTATTCATAACCGCCAGATGAATAAACCATGTACTGTACAGAGATGGGTCATTGTTGCCCTGTTAAATATTGATTGATCTTCACTGCATGAACACATCCTCAGACCGACAAGACTGGTACACGAGAGGCTCACATGTCAAAGGACAGACATGGTGGGCAAGCCTTCCTGAGTGACCTTGCCCCCTCATAGGAGAAGCACCATTTATCCTACCTGTAGAGAATAAATTAGCATCACACGATGACAGCTGTCAGGTCCATCAAATGAAGCACCATTTTGGTCGACTGAGAGGTCTTCCAAGCACAGCGTATCCATGGTCTGCACAGATAGATACTCTCCTTGCTTTGTTCTTCTATTTCACATTTAATTATTCAGCATGCGATCCGTTGTTTTGCAGCGGTATGTGAAGAAATGCATAAATGTATACATGTGACACACTGCACTACATCCTTCAGCTGATATGGACAGACACCCCTCGGGTCATGTCACAACCATGTCAGGCAGAGGATGCAAATATTCGATTAGATTTCAGGCTGCAGGTCTTATTTTATTTTATAAACAGTATATATACCGGTATATGCCTTGAGAGAGACAAATAAAAGGTGAAAGCCAGCATAATGATGCATAAACCTCTGTGCTTGTCCATAGTCTTCTCTTTAAGAGGCTGTGTGTTTAAGACACTCCTGTAATGCTAACATAATGTCTTGGAGAATGGAATTTCTGTTCTCCTTGGACACCTAAGAGAAAATACAGTAACAATACGGAGGTTAGAAACCCTACAAATGGTAGTATAATGGCAAGTGGCATACTTGCCAGTATATATGTTGATGATAATGCTATATATATAATTATAGCACCTTTTTATAGCATCTTTTCCCATAGTACCCGTGGGTCATAAAAGTAAGTGCGTGTGTGTGTGTGTGTGTGTGTGTGTGTGTGTGTGTGTGTGTGTGTGTGTGTGTGTGTGTGTGTGTGTGTGTGTGTGTGTGTGTGTGTGTGTGTGTGTGTGTGTGTGTGTGTGCGTGCGCGCGCGTGTGTGCGCGTGTGTGCGTGCGTGCGTGTGTGTGTGTATACTGTATATACATATAATATGCACACACACCTACTATTAATATACTGTATGCACACACACCTACTATTAATAACTACCCAGGCAGTTATGGTAAGCATTATATGCATGGTAAATATCCAAAGCTACGATCGGATTAATGTGATGAATTATTGTGACATTTCAGAGAGTCCATTGTTGTTCGGGATCGGTCACGCAACATCTCAGGGTTAATCCCGCTATAGGGGAGGGATAATGGGGTGGGTGCCACACCCCCCCTGACAAAGTGAGCAGACAAGGGAACTGAAGCAGATTGCCTATCTACAGTATAAGACCTACTGAATGCCATGTAAACAGCTTTCCGTGCTGTGGTGTGGAGGGGCTTAAAAGTGTGTGTGTGTGTGTGTGTGTGTGTGTGCGTGTGTGTGTGTGTGTGTGTGTGTGTGTGCGTGTACACACAGGTCATGTGTTACTGTCTGAATAGTCAATGATATACGGTACTCACAGTGAAGAGCTTGACGTCCCTCCTGCTCCGCACTTCCTCCACCAGGCCTAGAGGTTTTCCCTTTGGGACGGGGATGGTACCCAGGATGCAGACGTTGCCGCTCCCCAGGGTCTGCCTCACAGCCCTTATGAATGGCTGGCTGAAGAGCTCCATTTTCCCGATCTCGTCGATGACAAACAACCTCCTACTGCCTCCGTCGGCAGACCCCACCTGAGGCAAGAGATGGACAACAACCCCACTGTCAATACATACTGTGCTGTACATAGACCTGCGCAGAGATATTTAGGCATTCATACAATATGCTTTACTAATGCTTACAATCAGGAATAATAATTGTATTTACTGGAAGCACTTAAGGCGGGTATAGTCATTGACTGTGAACTCATACGTGGTCACACATGCGTCGACCCAAAATAGTTTAGTCAGATATCAGAGTGGTCGTTGTCACATTCCAGTGTGATTGACTGATGGTGCCGTGGCATATGTCGTTCAAGCTGCACACGCGATGTGACCTGCAGTGATTATAGAATGGCCATAAATGAGATGAAAGTGGAAAATGTGCCGCCATTGCCGCCAAGGCCTTATAGCACATGTGTGCACACCAGGATCTCAATTTACATGCAGGATTAATCAGCCAGTGACAGCCAGACGGCACCGGCATGAACACTTAAAGTGTCACTCTGGAATTTATGCAGGCATTTGCAGGCCTTCAATTACAACCATCGGTTCTGGTTGAAGCAAAGTGCTGATGACTTGATAAGTGGGTACAACATGAATGTTTTCCCTATACTGTGATCAATTAATGAGGGTCACCTTCAATGTCATTGTGCAGCACTATTAGCTTACATTTCTGAAGAGAGGTAGAGCCAGGCTTTCAAATGAAGGCAAATCAACGACATACTGTCCGACCGTGTATTCTCGTCTTCCATCAGATGCACCCGCATTATCTCTGTAAATTGAAATGAGGTGGTGTTCAGATGTGGGGGGACAAAACACATCACAGCGGCACAGCCTAAATGATAATTAGTTTAATAGTTTTTTACCCTACATATTTATTTTCTTTTTTTTCTACTCATTTATATGATGATGTCATTAAATGTTTCGTGAATTGAGTCGCCAGGACCCCAATGGAAACAGGCCATAGGATTTCTTGGAAAAATCCTTTTAGCGGACATTGTATTGTACTGTACTTCCCTGTACCTGTCTCTGCAAACTCTTAATGAAGTATTCAATCAATAAATCAATCAAATTTGACATGACAATTTGCAGTAACCTTATTCTGGACAGGCGGCCCCTCTCTCCTGCTACTGTGACCACATCAAAGCCAACTCTCCGGCCTCCCTCTCTGACCTCTTGTGTATAGAATCCATCCACGCCCACACCTGAACCTGATGACATCATAGCCTCACAGGCCTTCTGGACCAGTGTGGTTTTCCCCACACCTACAGTATGCAGAAAAAGGGGAGACAGTGCAATATAATTGCTTTTAAATGAAGGGCTTCTGTGCCTGTAAAAGTTTATTGCATGGCATGGGTGATATTTTCATTTCTTTGCCCAAGGCACTGTTTGACATACTGTATGACATCTTTAGCTGGCCTCAATCTGGAAAAGGAGTATTTTCCCCTCTCGGTTGTTCCATATACTGCAAAATGATTTCTTTCTGAGTGTTACTGTAGATTTAGCCTTGGATCGAGACTATACAGGGGTCATAAAAATGTATGTCCGTACACGGACAATTATGTCCGTGGCAAGACTTGGTGTTGTCTGTGGCAAATTTTAGATATTGTTTTGACACATCATTATAATGTTCTTATTTTGGTTTATCACAATACCCAATTACTGAATGTCAGTCTCCATTTTTTTTTTACCAGAATATGTATGATACTGATGACACTGACTTACTACAACACTATAGCACTCCCTTAACTCACTAGAGTGCACAAATGGAAACAAATGGACCCGGAAGTGTCCATTTGTGCACTCTCAGGGTTACATACCTTTTATGGCCTTTCAGGGCTAGCTCTTAATATGTTTCTGGTAATATTATTGTCCACTCATTTTGTATTGTAAATGGCATTTTCACAAAAATGATCACCACAAGCCAGCATGGTGATGACCCCTGAGACTATAGAAAAAGTCAGACTTGCCATCAAGACTATCATGTCTATGTATTTTATCAAGTCTAACTTTTACTATAAAATCAATAAATTACATCTATGATAGTCTTGATCTATTGGATCATCAAGACTATCTGATTTATTTTATTGATTTTTACAGTATGCACAAAGTAAAAGTCAGACTTGATAAAATACATCAGAAGATCAGTGGTGTAAAGTATGAGAACATATATTCTCAAGTACTGTACTTAAAGGACCTACACCATGAATTTTCACTTTTTCTATTTTAAAACCTTTTTTTGGGGTCCCACTGGCACCTTCTATCCTCACAAAGTCCTATTTCTGACCGTTGTGTCTTTCTCTGGTTTTGGGCAGACAGAGATTAAAAGCTTTCCACGGGTTCTCAGAACAGTGCTGTTCTGAGAGTTGACGAGAGTGACGTCACTCTCGTTCCCCCCCCCCCCCCGCCCTTCAGGTAAAAACCAGAGCTACTCTTCTAAACCCAGCCCCTCATTTGTTTCTAATTTGCTTAGCCTCCACTTCCATCTGCAGCTGGCTTACTGTTCTGGGGCTGCTCACTCAGTGCTCTCACTCACTTTTATTCTATGAACATTTTTGCTATCAACATGTCCAAGGAGAAGTCTTAACGTTCCTGGATTGCACTATAAATGTGACGTTATAGACTGCGAGGACCCAAGCTTCGTCCCTTCTAACAAGGAAACAAAAGACCTATTTTTAATGATCCGAGGCCTTCTGAAGCCTGGGCCTAAATTTTCCGCGGTGGCCGGGTGGGAGCTCGCGGTGGCCGGGTGGGAGCGAGCCGCGGAGCTCGCCGCGGTGGCCGGGTGGGAGCGAGCCGCGGTGGCCGAATCCACCGCGATTTCTTAACCAAGTAGCTGCTTGTCGCGGCCGGGACCGCCGCAGCTCCGACCCGGTGGACAGAGCGGCGGCCCCGGTCGCGACAAGCAGCTCCGACCCGGTGGACAGCGGCGGTCCCGGCCGCGACAAGCAGCTCCGACCCGGTGGACAGAGCGGCGGTCCTGGCCGCGACAAGCAGCTCAAGCAGACTGTCCCGGTCCTCCCTTCACTCTCCCCGGCTATAGAGAGCTTAATCACTGTCCCCGGCTAGAAAGAGCTCCACACCCCGCCTCTCCTCTCTCTATCCACGGCTACACGCCGCCTCTTCTATCGCTGTCCCCGGCTATAGAGAGCTGGCCACCCCGCCTCACTCTTCACTATCTCCGGCTAGAAAGAGCTCCACACCCCGCCTCTCCTCTCTCTATCCACGGCTACACGCCGCCTCTTCTATCGCTGTCCCCGGCTATAGAGAGCTGGCCACCCCGCCTCACTCTTCACTATCTCCGGCTAGAAAGAGCTCCACACCCCGCCTCTCCTCTCTCTATCCATGGCTACACGCCGCCTCTTCTATCGCTGTCCCCGGCTATAGAGAGCTGGCCACCCCGCCTCACTCTTCACTATCTCCGGCTAGAAAGAGCTCCACACCCCGCCTCTCCTCTCTCTATCCACGGCTACACGGGGCCGCTGCTGCCCGCTGCGCTGCAGATGAAAACGCTCCAAGCCTCCAACCAGGAGGAAGAGGATTTGACAGTAGGCTTATATCATACAACATAGGCCTACAGTAGGCTATAATCAGAGCTGGAACATTATCCTATTTTTGTATTGGCCCAATATTACATTATTTGTTGTCGACAACGTTGGAGAGGGGGGGAGGGGGAGGGTGGAAAAACCCCACTAGATGCGCCACTGAGCAAACAAAGGCCGTTTTGGTATTGCAGCTGCAGGGCCTAATAATAGCACAGCTATAAGAAACAAGAGGAATGGTCAGGGTGTGTGTTGGGGGTTAAGACCTGTCTAAGACTCAATTTTGAGCATATATTTATACAAAAAATATAGTTTTAAAAGCATGGTGTAGGCCCTTTAAGTACTTTTTCTTTTTAATAATAATTAACAAACAAATGAAGACCTTTAGAACACCTGAAAATCAAGAGAAGATTCATCATGCAACCAACACTTTTGAAAAACATTCATGTTAAATGGACACCTACTCCACCTCTATAATTTAAGCCCCATTTATAGTTGGGGAAAGTTAGCCCAGTCTTACCAATAGCTTTCTTCACAAAATGTGTTCATAAAGGTGTCTACTATCACCTCTGAATTTCAATCATGACCCCTCACATGCTACTTATAAGCATATAGTAGAGTCAAAGGGACCCCAACTTTGATTGGCTCCCACAAATGGGTTGGAAAGAATTCAGAGGTGATAGTAGACACCTTTATGAAGACATTTGTGAAGAAAGCTATTGGTAAGCAATGAGCATTTAGTTCCCAGATTGGTCAAAGACTCGGCTAACATTCCCTATTACACGGGCACCCAAATCCAGTCTGGCAACCAAACCAAATCTGGATGTGTCACACGGTGTCACATCCAGATTGGAATCTGATTTGTTCCATGTGACCATTTAAACCAATCGGATTCCAATCTGGATGTGGCACAGATCTGATTCAGGCTGCCAGTGTAAATGGGGCCTAAAAAGAACAGATAATACAGGTCCAGAGAAGCAGTAGTGGTCTGTTGAGTAGCCATGAAGTCTACTGAACCTACAGTACTACCCAAGTACAATTTTGAGGCATTTTACTGGAGTATTTCCAATTTTCAGTACTTTTACTTATACTCCATTACATCTCAGAGGCAATTCAACATTGTACTTTTACTCCATTACATTTATTTGAAAACTTTAGTTATTAGTTATTTGTAGATTTTTTATTATAAAACATACATTCCAGTAACCACTTCAGCATTCAGCCCTATATCGGCCATTTGAAAATAGACGATCTACAAGCTCACAATTTCACGATGCAACGCATTGTGAGCTTGTAGATCTGCTATTTTCAAAATATGTTTGTTCTGCATAATGAGTGCTTTTACTTTTGGTACTTCATCTTCAAGCACATTTTTATGCCAATACTTTTGTACTTTTACTCAAGTAAAGGTATAATTCCAGACTTTTACTTGCACAGAGTATGTCTATATTGCAGTATTGATACTTTTACATAAGTAAAACATTTGAGTACTTTTTCCATCGCTGGTGAAGATGTTACACCGTTTGTCATATTGCCAGGTTGTTTTCAGCAGAACGGTCATCAACGATATCGTAACAGTCAGGCAGATTAACTTAGCTCAGTATAGCAGCCTAGACATTAAACTGTCTCGTTACCTGGAGGTCCTGTCAAGAAAACGTGTTTAATAGACATTTCGAGTCACACCAGAGTAATATTCACTCCTCCATGGAGCTCATGAGGCAGCTGCTGCTGCTGCTGCACTGCACTTCCGTACACAGAGCTCGCACATGCGCACTGAACATGTGAGCGTGTGCGTGGCACTGTGTGCGTGTGCGCGCGCGGCGTGCGTGTGCGTGTGTGTGCGTGTGTGTGTGTGTGTGTGTGCGCGCGTGCTGTGCTGTGCTTGCTTGCCCTGGCCTTGACTAACCTCGCCTCTAAAATACAAAGCTATTAAACGTAGATGAGAGATTGTTTTGACAAGGTTAGATATTGGGTAATTTGGGTTTATATTATCCATAATATAGGCTACTATATATTATATAAAGTTATGATTCAACTTTTCAAATATCTTCACACCATTCCATGCTCAAGGTTAGTGCCTTCTACCATCCTTTAATTACTTTTCAAAAATGCACCCAGTATTTAAGTAGTATAGGCCATCTTTATTTAAACAAATTCACAAAGCTTAGCATCACAACAACTCAGATCTGACCAAATCTAGGGGGGGGGGGGGGGGGGATGTAAAAGCACTGTACAATAAATAACTTTTTATCTATGCCCCTCTAGCTGCTAACCAATGCCACACTCATCAGTACCCCATTCAGGGCAGCAGTGACGTATGTGAATGACATCAGTCATCTCTAATTTGGCATAAAGAGAGACTGGGGGGAGACAGATACACAGAGATGCCTGCCCTGGAATTACACTTTTATTAATCAATATATAATCATAATTGACGTCATAGACTAGCCTCCAACAACTATGATAATGGGTATTCCACTAAGTGCTCTGACAAAGTGTACAACAGACATCGGCCTAGTTTAAAATAATAACAATTTGTGTATTGATAGGGTTTTTGGTTCATGCATCTTTTCAGCATCTCTCAAACAGATTTTCACATCCAAGTTAAAGGGTTTTTCCGATACAGGTTATTATGGGTTACTAACCCTATAGCTAATGATACATTTTAGATGATTTCTTGACACCAATCTCTTCCCTTACTGCAGGAGGTTTCATTTGATATTATAAAATTCAGAGCCCAACCAATGCCTTTGTTTAACCACTTATGCCCGATAATACGTTTTTCAAAAATATCTGATAATAAGTGAGTAAAAGAATAATGGGACATGACGGCTGCGTAATGCCGATACTGATACTGAAAAAAAAAGTCAAAGTGTGGCCAATATATTGGCTCGACTGATATACAGTATATGTATATTTTACACCCAGTCATTAAACAATAAAGACCCATTGGCAGGAGGGTCTGGGGGAGGTAATACTAGAGGACGGGTGTATATAGATCTTCTATCTGTACAAGAAAAGCTCTAATAATTCATTGTAAAGTGGTACACCATACCTACTACTAGACTAAGGCTTTGTTGCTAGTGCATCTAATTTTCTTAGATTGGGGGGGGGAAAAAATACTTCAGTTTGGCCGTATTGGCTCCTCCAATAAATTGGAGAAATGTGCGGTCCATTCTTCCAATTAATTGAAAGGAATACAGTTCCTAGTCATTCTGATTGAAACAACGTACCGTATATGGTTTTGCTGCGCAGTTTACTATTAGCCAATTTGTATTATACTTTTCCATCTGTTTATGACTGTGTTATTTTCATTTTCTCAGTCCGTTATTTTTGTTTTTAGCAATAAGTCAATGTCACTTTGTCTTTTCATATATCTTTTACTTTTGTATAAATGCTCTGATGACACAATTGTATGGTCTTGCAAAATCCAAATAAACAGTTTATAACAAATAGAAAACAATTATTAAAGACCAGATATCGTGCTGTTTACATAGTGTATCCGGGGAGCTTGTGGGCTACAAGCTCAGAGATGTGTTGGTAATTGTTTTTTAAATCCAGAGAACCAAGCTCATCTCCCAGCTCCTCTACGTCCCGGGGTTCAAATCCTTTAGCACTCTTTTGGCTTCCCGATAAACTGAAAATCTCTGTAACGGAGGCCTTCTTTGCTCTGGAGCTATTTGCCTTCTGTGATCTGAAGCGTACCGTGGGGACTGCAGCAGCAGGCCCATCTCGGTCATCATTATCAGAGGAAATGCTGAGTGCCGAGGCCAGGGTACGTGGTCGTATTATGTGTGTACCCCTCAGTGACTGCCGTGGAGAGCTGGGGGCTTTAACTGGCACAGGGAGGACAGTTCTCTTGTGGAACCGTTCCGTGGCGCTGTCAGAACTGCAGAGGTCGCCACCGGGAGGAGACCTGCTGGGTGTCTTGATGAAAGCAGGCTCCGGGCTACTCAGAGGGTCAGGAGAGCATGTGACAACGGGGTCTGGGGAACAGCCATCACTAGGATCAAGACTGGTAAAGTCATCAACGTAATCTTCTACTCCCTCGCCTCCACTGCTGGGATGTGAGTTTGTGGATTTTGGGCTGTTAACTGGACTGCTTGCTGGAGTTTCCATTTTCTCTTTGCTCCTTCGGGAACCGCCGGACTGTGTTTGACCTGATTCACTTTGATGGTCATTATTGTCTCTCTCCTGTGCTGCTGCATGCTCGTAGTCCATGCTGGAAACTGGAATCAACAACCTCATGTCCGAGTAAGAATGTTTGGATTTTTCCTCATCTTGCTTAGCATCAACTGCGATGCTGCTAATGGCCGTCTCAACATTTTCATCAAGACTTGTCCTCTGGTTTAAGACCTTATTTCTTTGCTTTATTGCCTTATTAGCGTTTGAAATCATTGGTTTGTTTTGTTTCAACCTGAGATGGAATGTCTTAGTTGTCCCATATGACAGCTTTTTCCGATTACATGTATGGATAGGTTTATTGTCAAGGCAGACATCTTCCCTTCTCATCTTACTGTATTTAACCTGTCTTTCCTGTACCGGTTTTGTGGAAGAAATATGTTTTGGCGAGTGAGTAGCTTCTAAACAGGGCCTAGCAACTTGTCTGGTTTTATACATCAATCTGGTTTGGCCCTCTCTTTGCGGGCTTCCCAGACTAAATGTAGGCTCTGTGGGAGCTTTGTAGATCCATGCTAGATTGGGGTGAATATTTAGAGGCACTTGCTGGGTCTGTCCATTCAATTGTGACAGCTCAACAACAAGAGCATTTAGCAGAGGCAACTGCCTTAAAGCTTCTCCAAGGACATTTGGTGTAACCCCCATTTCCTGGTGCTCTTGGACACATCTCATTTTTGCATCGTGTGTGACTCTCTGGTCGATCAATTGAGATTTTGGACCTTCACTTTCAGTCTCTACATCCTCCTCTGACCATACATCTTCCATTGAAAGAAGCTCTGCATTTAGTTTCAACAACTTGTAATTTGTCACCTCGTTTTTGCCCGACTTCTCTACAGAACTATTGTAGAAGAGGCGTGGAGGGCAGAACACAGCTAAATCCTCTTCTAATGTCTGCTCATTTTCTTCGGGTGCTTGATGCATTTCGCTTCTTGTCTTGTGTTCTGTCTGAGTAGCTACACAGACAACATCTTCCTGCATTGATGTCACATTCTTGTTTAGGTGACCATTCACTTGCAGTTGCAAGTCCTTACAGAGATCGGACTTCTGCAAATTTGGTGACTGTAAAAGCCATGTGTTGGTAAGCGATGGTCCTTTAATAGCAGAGTTCTCCTGCATGCATTTGCTTCCACGTGTGCTGTGTTTTGCTGAGACATGTGGCAATAAACTAGGTCCTAGACTCACAAGTTTATAACCCAAGGAAACCAACCCGATTTTCTGTCCCATGAGATCATATAAACCAACGACATTTTTTTCTCCATGGGAAGAGGGAGACAAAATACCACGAGCATTCACATCCCATTTGATTTTGTCCACCAATCTTGCCAGCGAGATCTGTGACGTTCCAACTAATGCAGGCAGTTCGTCTTTCACATCCAACACTGTGGCATAGAGGGGGGTGCATGATAAATGGCTGTGCAGGGTGTCCACGTTCATTTTCAACAAACACGACTTGCCTTTGTTGAAGAAATATTCACCTTCATGTTGACATGGAGACAGCACATTTTCTTCGTGGTGGTTCTCGTCACCATGGTGTCCTTGTGGAAGGTTACCACCACCACCACCATTCTGTTCAGCTTGGTAAATGATCAGAGTGGGGAAATCAAGCATTCTCAATCCCAGAGCTAACTGACGGTGGGAAGAAGAAGCGTTTCTTTCTTTGTCAATTCGGATATATTCCAACAAAATTTCGAATGAGAAAAGGGTTTCCAAGTTATCATCGCTGTTTCGTTGCAATAATGACATTCTGACGTCCCGCGGTACGCTTTGTTAAACCGCAAAATAAGCCTTTTGGTTTCAGTCAGCTTAACGCGTCGGTCGGCTCCATGGAAACGCCGAGTTGGCGGCGCATACTTATTGCATCACACTGTAGTGTGGATATCTGGGAAACGTAGTTTTTTTTTAAATAGCAGACCAGCTAATGATCTTTTTGGTTTCTGTTGATATAACCATGATCTAGCCACCATGACATGATCTTCCAGAGTGTTTAATTGTGTCTCTTTAATAAAAAATAAAAATAATAATAATAATAATAATAATAATACACATTTATTACAATTATATTTTGATATATAGCCATTTTGTAAATACTTATATCAAGTGTTCAGCCAAGTTGATCCAGGAGCAGTATAGTCTGTTGCAGACAGCTATAAATAATAGGAAAACACCTTTTTATGATGTGTGAATGACAGGAATATGAGCTTTTTGGTTCAAGGGAGAAATTTAGAGAGGAACTTTACTGCAGTTCACCAGATGGGGCCACTGTAGATCTTTTACACCGTGTTAACCCAGTTTGATTGAGCCGAGCTGCTGGACTTTTTGAATGGTGAGTTTAATAGAAACATATGGCACTAGTCCTCATAATAGTAAATTTGCTTTAATTAATTGTTGTGTAAAGTTTACAATTCAATAACCAAGAGGAAGGTTTTTATATTTGAACAAGAAGAACAATTGACAGCTGTGTGAGTGAGGCTATTCCCAGTGGTGGAAAAAGTACTCAAAATGTTTACTTTAAGTAAAAGTATCATTACTGCAATATAAAATAGGCTACTCTGTTGTAAAAGTGCAGAATTCAAAATGTATTTGAGTAAAATCCCAAGTATTGGCATCAAAATGTAGGCTGTTTACCAAAAGTAGCCTACTCATTATATGCAGAATGTCCCATTTCAAGTTTTCAAATATCTTTTGAAAATAGCAGATCTACAAGCTCACAATGCATCGCATGGCAACCCATTATGAGATCAGAGATCGCTATTTTCAAATGGCCAAAATGGCTTAAGTGGGTAATAATAATCAAAATAGTAAAAAAGTAACTAGTATTTCAAATAATTGTAGTGGAGTAAAACGTAGAATATTTGCCTGGCTCTGAGTTGTAGTAAATAAAGTAAAAATACTGGAAATTGGAAATATAATCAACACCTCAAAATTGTGCTTTAAACAGCACTTGAGTAAATGTACTTCGTTACTTTCCACCAGTGTGAATGTGGAGGCGGAGTCTGGTCTCACTACAGTGTTGTCATCAGTGTAATAGGTAGTGGATGGATCATACAACGGTCTATTACTACTCAGTCTCACAGTGCAGCCAGTCTACTGGGGAGGCTGCGAGAAAGAGATGCGAGAGACCTATATTACACTACAGCCGTCAGCCGCTTTCACCGTTTATTCATCAAGGATAATATCCATACATTGGTCGCAGGGAGCGTTGTTCACATACAAGGTAAGATCCGAACATTTTTTTCTTCTAAAATAACCAACACAACTGAGAACAATTAACTCGCGCTGGGAAGTGTGTTTTATGTGCGCTCCTCTGAGCGTATGGCATCAGTATGAACTTGGGGGAAATAACGTGGTGTTGTTGGTCTTATTATGAGGTCATCACACAGAGAGTAGGCCTACAAAACATTTAATATTGTCGGCTAATAGTGTTGGCTAAACTATCCCCATGTTTTAATTAGCTGAATTATACCACCGTTTGCTGTTACCATCTATTTAGTTCAAGACCAACTCGATGCAAAATCACACACACACACACACACACACACACACACACACACACACACACACACACACACACACACACACACACACACACACTTTATATGGGCAATCGAACATCTTAATTGCTTTTTGAATGTAATAAATGTTATTAAATAATGAATCTTTATTATTTTTTCCCAGGAAAAAGTAGTGCTCGGTGCCTATTGGTCACTGATGTTTATTTCTTATAGTTGTTCTTTGGAAACTTAAAAGGGCTCTTCATAGATTTGTTCAGAAATAATTTCTGAACAAATCTATGAAGACGTTTCCCACTGGAATCAATACTTACATGAAACAGTAGGGGGCAGTAGAGACATCGATACATCATACGTGTCATTGTATACTGTAATGACACCTAGTGTAATGTCACCTACTAGTCCACATTATCCAAAAACTCATCTGGCTGTGACATCAGATCCAATTGTTACGTGGTGTAGTTTTCCTGCCTAACGTTCAGCAGTTTTATTGCTGTGTGTGTCAGGACATAATATTCATGTGGCTACTATAATAGTGGTTAAATGATATTGCTCAATTGAGGTGTAATACCCTGAGACAATGTTAACAGCCTGTGAAGGGTATAGGCCTATATCTTCAGCAGCATTAGTTGCTCATTGTCAGTAATAGTCTGTGTAAGGCATTGGTTTTCAACCTTTTTCATATCAAGGTCCATTATTTATTCTGCATTTGAGCCACGGACCACCATTTGATGAGATTTGCCCTCTCAGAACCCAAAATGTAGGTCTATATGTTATCGATTATCGTTGGATAGGATTTTGTCCACAATTCCATGCTGTATTGATGTGGTGCCAAAGGATTGATAACATGTCAATCACAAAAAAATAAAAAAATAAAATAAAATACATTAACTAATTGTGTAGACTTCTTTTAATTGAAGTATTACAGGTGTTTAACAATAATTTAACTCTTGGGAGCGTGAAATGAAACCAAATGGACCTGGTTTCATTTTACACTCTCAAGAGCTAAAGATCTATAAGGGTCCATTTGGTTACCAACTCTCCATCATTTAGCTGGGGACCACCTGGAACCCCTTCAAGGACCACAGGTGGTCCCCGGACCACTGGTTGAGAACCACTGGTGTAAGGGATTTACATGTTTTAATATTGATTCTCCAAAAAGGGGATGTTATAATTCCAGGAAGTCTGGGCATACACAGCATGTATCTGACATTGTTGTTGGCTGCTGCTGTGGCCTTCCCTTAGAACAGTGTCTTTTCCCAGGGTTTAGTAAACAAGTGAAACGTTGTTTATCTCCAGGAACACATCCAGTCTTTCTTCCTGTAGGAAGCTTAGCCTACAAAACAATTAAATTCCTAATAAAGGAAAATAAATTGGCCAACAATTCCTCTACTGGAGGCTATCACCGGTCAAAACAAGGAGGTGCTTCTCTCTCAACTCACAGAAAACCTTTTTTTCCCCCCTCTTTTTTGTAAGTTTCCTTTACTTCATTTTGTGTAGTTTGGGATTTATGTCCTTGTGGCTTCACAGCTCTCTCATGAACAGACCAAGCACTGTACAATGAAGTGCTTTCTGCTCCTTGAGTGCTAAAATGAATAAGACACCAGTCCTATTCACAGGGCTATACAAGTCTGGCAGAGATTAGTTTTTGATAGGACTGTGCGTCTGTGCCGTTCTAAGTAGGCACAGGAGTGTTTTAAGATCTCCCCAGAATGCTCTTGGCCTGTTTTAGTGTTTAACATATTTTCCTGTAAAATGTATGGCTTTACTCCCAGCTGTAATTGATCGGCATGTCACAGAGGTAAATAGGCCTCAGACTTTAACATTCCTTCTCAACTGAAGGTGAATGAAGAAAAAATGCAATGGTGTGGAAAATGTTTGATATTATTATGCACAGGGGATATGCCCACTGTAACTTGAATTTGTGTTTGTGAACGTTGATTTGAGTGACCTCCGCTCAAGAGGTGTCCAGGTTATATGTTTATTTGTTCTATAGATACACAGCACAAATTACTCACTTCTGATCTAAAACCACATTAACCACAGCATCCCTATTCGGTGCATGCATGTTAAAATAAGCAAACATTTGGCAAACATAGGTGAACACTCAGCGAAAAATAGCCAATCTACAAGCTCACAAAGTAATTCAATGCATTGATGATTTTCGTTGAAGAGATTTGGTGTAGACTGTAGAGGGGAAAAAGGAGAGGACCAAGTAGGCCTATAGGCCCCTGGGGAACATCAGTCTATGGTGTTTAAGTGGCTATGGTTGTTTTTAGAATGGCTTAATCGAATAATGTTTGAGAATTTCTGGGTTGCCACCATGGATATATTTTCCAGGGGAGAAAACTGTCTCCAGAGACAGAAGGGAATGATATCCAAATATACTCCCCCATTGCCGTTACTAGATCAAAATAAGACCACATGTATGGAATGTCTTACCCAGCACTGTGAGCTGTACCACTCAGAGCCCTGCACTCTTCAAAAATACCTTTTGTGAATGGCAACAATGATGACAGGGCCTTGGGAACGTCTGAGTTTGAATTGAACCTCTGAGGGCTCTTTGGAGATCATGAAACAGGGTTTTACTTTAATTCTAGGCAGGAGCAGTACCTTCTGCATGAATAACCAGACAATATCTACTAAGTGAGTCTGATCGATATGCCGTTCAAAAACAAAGTTATGTGCTGCACAGTGGGTGTGTGGCTGAACAATAAAGCACCTGTCAGGTTTGGTAGAGAAACAGCTTCCTTTGACATGCCTGCAGGCTGCAGGGCTGTTTGACTGCAGAGCTGTGTTCAGATATCTCTCAGCGACTCACCCCGGTGGGGCTGGAGACGCCCCACTAAAGTTACAGTGGTCATATCCCATCCATCTCTTGGAAAACCCACCCACCCCTCCACCCCACCCCCAGCCAGGAGCCCAACCTTACTCAACTTCCCAATGTCAATGCAATTGTTTTTTCGTGAGTCCGCTTTTAGCGAACATCACAGTGTTTTACAGAAAACAAAGGAGGCAGCCAGACAGACACCAAATTAAAAGAAGAGATAATAAAACAAGTATCCAAACAAGCGTACTGAATACACAATAATAATACTACTCAAAATAGTCTAACCAAGTTCACCAGGCACCAACTTTTATGTCCCCAGTTGCTCCCCCAGTCTGCCTCCTTTCCCACGGTGCTTTGCTTCTGATGTGCTGAGTAGTCATGATGTGGTGCACAGTGGGAGAAAACAAGCGCTGAAGGACTTATAGGCCTTGGCCTCGTTGATTCAGCGCTGATGCACTCTTCCCTTTTGTGCCAGGGAGTCACGCCGAGCGGTGCGGTGGTGGTGCACCCCTCCCAAACAGATCCCACACACACCCCCCTCCCTGCATGTGACTGGGATCAGGAAGCATGGTCTGGTCTTGCTGGCTAGGAGTCACAATAGGCCTCCCGACCAAATCCTGTTGCTCTAAAAGCAGCCAACCAGCAGTCTGGGGGATCACATGCTGCCTGCTCTTGTTGTCAGAGCCAGGCTCTATCTCTCCTGTGTCCTGTCTCTCTTTGTCAGGCTTTGTTTAGATAGCAGTCTGAATTTATGGACCATTTTTAGCCCACTCATCACTGCCAGGGAAAGCACAGATGATCTGTTGAGACACTGTCAGTGAGTTGTTATTTTTCTTCTCCTTAAACTGGACAGCAGAACGTCTAGAACGGGTACGGAAGGTATTGACCCCATGTTTTATTCATCAGTGGTCTGTTTGTGATGGATGTCTGGGCTTTATAGAGCATTGCTCATAACAGATAGAATGGAGAAAAATGTTGGAAATGGGTTTTCATTGTGAAAGGTGAAAAGGTGAAAGATAAAGATCATCTAGAATGCAGCACCACTGGTGTAGACTAGCTTTAACCACTTAAGCCCTAGTATTTTGTGGTACGATGGTGTCATGTGGTGAAAATAGCCAATCTACAAGCTCACAACGGATTGTATTGAGACGGTTTTGAGCTTCCCAGCAAGGACGTTAGGCCCCAATCGAGACGTCACTGATTGGTCCAGGTCCTGACCGTGATTGCTGGGTTGTTGATCGGCTACTTTCACCAGTGTGAACCACAGGGATATACCGATCTACAGCACTCCCCCAACACCAGAAACGGAAGCCTATCATCAGGGTGATTACATTACATGCGCCACGTGGTGGTCTGATAGATTACTGAGGGTTTTATTGCTACCAGACCACGATGGAATGAAATATGATTACCAGCGCACTCTGACACCTGGACGCTAATTGTAGATTTATACACAGTATTTAGCACCTCCACTCTCTTGTTTGTGTTATTATAGCAATCCCTTACGAGAGATGAGATATGAGGCAGGTGAACCACAGTGGGTGTGCTGCGTCCTGGCCCACATTCACAGACTTAACTGGTCCAAGGTCGGGGTAATGGCTTCTCTTGGGGGCTGTTTGGCATTTCTGTCTGCACTGCACATTATATGGCCTTCTCATGTGTAATCGTCGTTGTGATTGTGAAGATGGCATGTTTAACAGCTTGATCGGACACTGGCTTATGCTGTCACGATGCATCAGGGACCAAAGTGGCTGGCGATTGTCCCTTTTATAGCTACACGATATTTCCTGTCTTTATGTGCAGTGGACAAATTAGATTGTGTAGGCTCTTGCGTGTAGCTTCAGGGCTTTGATGGATTGCTACCTTTGTGTGTTGGTTTGCTTGCTTGTTTTCTGTTGTGAATTGCCGTGTGGTTGATTAATCTGACCCTATACAGATGTGACTAAGCCTAGTGTGATATGTGGAGGTGCATGGACACAGCAGAACACTGTCTTCAGTCAGATGCAATGCATCTCACTTTACAGGGATGTTCTCTCAAGAGATTTCATTGTGTAGTAGTGTGGGTCAGTATTGCATTTCATCGTTCATGTTACACATGGCCACAAATATCCTGATGAAGCTCATTTGTCCCTGTGTTTCTAAAACAATGAGCTGCCATTAGATTCCATTAATGTAAAATCATTGTTGTTGTTAAATTTTCACACAAGGGTACTGTACTCTGAAGATGAATTATAATGCATCCTTGTTTTGGAAATGTAACATTGGGTAGAATAGACAGATTATGGAAAAATATATGTATGGTTACAGACACAACTAAAACTGCACTCTGTCGAGGTGCCAACTTGCGACTTGTACGGCCGACTTGTGCGACAGCAGAGCGCGCCATGAGGTGCGCTCACCACTTGCATCACCAGGAATGCTGGTCCCTCTTTGGCTGATGATGACGTTGCCAGAAATACTGGTCCCTGATTGGGCTACGGGCTTAAACAGATACAGACACAGACATTCGTACATACGGTACGTACATTTGCAGCCGAACGCAGTACTTGTGCGCTCTGCTGGCGCAAGTAATGAGTAGTGTCAAACACCTGCTTGTTTTTACGGCGGGGCTCTTAGCAGGGAGCTACAGTATCTACCAGAGCTGCCAGTAGTCCAAGTCAGTATAATTGTTACTTGTTGTGAATATCTTTCACACTTTGTGAATTCATACCTCAGATCCACTGTTCCTCCACGGTTGAGGTCATCAACATCAGCCATTTACAGGGAAGTAATTCTCAACCTGTGGGTTGTAAGGGTATTGCAAGTGGGCCCCAGGCTCTGGAAATGCACGTAGCCCACCCATCTGACCACATATGACACCCTATAGGCTGTTATAAGTATACAGATGGATGGGCTGTAGGGATGGGACGATGTGAACATTTCATGTCACGATTATTGTGACCAAAGAAATTGCGATTTACGATATTATTGCGGTAAATAGTAATCATAATATGCCCAACACACTTTATCCTGGTGCAGAACACTTGCCAAAAAATAGCAGAACTACAAGCTCACAACTTGATTTCCTGACAAAGAGATTTGGTAGAGAGTGAAAAAGACTGTACATCTACATTATTTCCAGGTTAGTTTTACCAATTATAAGCAGCTCGGCAAATAAAAGGTGAATTGATACGAGCGACGGAGGATAATTTCACAATCAATTTAAATCTCCACAATACGATTATTGTGACTATTTTTTTAAACACAATAAGCGATAATAAAGATTACCGTCCCATCCCTAGTCGTCGGTGAACACTTTCAAGATTTTCAAGTGGGCCCTGATCCAGGAAAGGCTGAGATCCACTGCTGTATGAGGCATTCTGTTTCTACACTCTTAATGGCTGAGATCATAGATAATCCAGTCAGTCAGTGGTGATGTCCCACTGTCTCCCCACTGAGTCTGACCCAGCAGCAGACTGTGTTTGTGCCATCCAGAGACACAGTGACTGAGGGTCAGCCCAAGAGGGAGCTGCTCCTGCTGCTGGGGGGCGGCAGATGGCTCCATGACAGTTAGCAGTCAAACATGGAGATCGTCATCTCATCTCAGACGACGGACGACCCTTGTCAATCTCTGATGACGGCCCGCCGCCCTGTCGTGAATGTAGGCGGGAGGGCGGTGGAGGGAAGAGGGGGGGGGGGGCAGGGAAAGGTTAAAAGGTTGAGTCCTACCATGACCCACTTTGCCATCACTGCTCGCTCACTCATGCATAGCCCTACAATTAATGGGGTGGATAGATATACGATAATGCTAAGATTATGCCCAGATTGATACTCTGCAAAAGGCATTTAACGATTTACTTTGCTGTTTGGAGCTTTCATCTCTTGCTAATGGAAAGAGTTTTGAAGCTCCTTTATTGGAGGTGACAGCCAAGGCCACAGGATGAACAATTAACCGCTTAATCCCTATATAGCCTACTTCAATTTGTGGCCAATAGTGAAAATAGCAGATGTACAAGATCGCAACGTGTCAATCTATTTTCAGTATTCTTTTTACATTTTCTTCTTCTTTGAAAGATGTTGGAAGTTTTTCGCCTATAACGACACCCCAAAAATAGGGACTCCAGGTTAAAAGTGGTAAAGATCATGATACACACAGAAAAAACACTGGGTTAAAAACAACCCAATTTGGGTTGTTTCCCAACCCAACACTGGTTAAATATTGGACCGACCCATCGCTGGGTTAATTTAACCTAACATGTTGGGTTATTCATATAACCCAATGTGTTGGGTTATTTAAAATGTATTATATTTCCTCATTATTATACATTACTATTATGTTGGTGGTTCCTTTTTTAAATTGAAATTTCATCGGTACAACTGATAGTTGTCAAATTAATTAAATAATCACATTATCACAAAGCATGGGCGAAGCGATAAACCTATGCTAATCTTCCCTGTTAAGTTACAATATCAACTAATTTATTGACATTACCAAAATGAGACAATACATGGAAGAATAGCATGGTCTCAGAGGCTAAACCTTCAAGAGTTCTCAAAGGTTCTGCATCTAATTTCACCTCTAGGGGGAGGGAGCTCAACCCTAACCTAGCACCCTAGCACTTTAGCTTATGGTTGAAGCTCAAATACTGACAAATCAAATTCTGACATAATGTCAGTCAGCTTGCCTTGGCAGACACTGGGATATGACACTGTGTCATATCCACACAGTGTCATTGACACATTTAGCATTTTTTGCTCCTAAAAGCTTAAAATGCCACTGGAAATGCTTTACCCAGCATGCTTTGCATTGTTATGCAAAGCAATGGTGACCAACGTATTTACCCAACGTGTTGGGTAGTCCAAATAACTCAACAAATTCTATGGAAATTACAACCCAACAGCTAATAACACCATACCCAACATAAATAACTCAGCGAATTGGGTTATCAGAATACCCATTTGCATGAAAACAACCCAATTAAATAACCCAATAGGCTTAACCCAGCCAAAAACAACCCATCATTTTTTAGTGTGTATATGAAATGCATTCTACTAAGCTACTCTGACCTGTCATGTGATCAGCTTTAGACCAGCTTGAACGATTAGTACCGTTAAATCATGTCCTCATAAACCTATAATACTGCTGGCTCCACATGATGCTCTCCTCCACGGCTATATCCTACACGCACGCACGCACGCACGCACGCACGCACGCACGCACGCACGCACGCACGCACGCACGCACTCCACACTCACACACACACACACACACACACACACACACACACACACACACACACACACACACACACACACTCACATGACTGACTGACAGACCCATGATCTTTGATGTATGGTGGCTAAACAATTTTTCATATTTGGATATGTTAACTTCCTATAGATAATGATCCTTAGCCACAAAGTATAATTATAATCTCAAGACAAGAATCCATATTCTCACTTTTAACTACTTAAAAAATGTTCAATCGTTTTGAGAAAAAAGAATGCGCGTCATCATTATAAATGTTGTTGACACGTGATTGCTTTTGTCATGAATGTTTTATTAATTTGATAAACTAGCCCTTACCCGTTCAAAAGATATGAGCTCCAAAATGATGTGCAGTGTGTGGGTTATGGGATGTGCACTGTGCATACAGTATATGAGGGATGGAAAGTAACTTTAACTGGTGCTTGCATGATAATATGTAGGAGCATCAATGTAAGAAAATGGCCGTTTCGTTTAATGGCTAACCCCCCCCCCCCCGCCCCCCCCCCCCCCCCCCCCCCCCACCCCCCCCCCCCCGCCCGCCCCGCCCGCCTGCCCGCCTGCCACACACACACACACTCCCCCCCCCCCCCCCCCGTGGTGTGTGTGTGTGTGTGTGTGTGTGTGGGTTTTGTGTGTGATTGTGCATGGCCTGAACAACAGCGCCCCTCCCTTAACATGTGTGGTCACAAAAGGTACTGTAGGCTAAATAGATATAGATACACCATAAAAATGCTATTATACAGCATACGATTTGTGAAAGTGACAAACGGGCTTCACAGTTATGTCAGGTGTGTTCATATGCTGATGGTGATGCGATTTCAGATCAATTGCTCCAGCCACCGAGGAGAAACGCTGTTTCATACAGACACTCACTCAGACAGACATTCGCAAAATTATAGTATAGATTTGATTTGTGGCAAAAAAACATGAGTATTACACAGCAAAGCAGGATTTAGCTGTGGGCGTATCATGAGACTGTGGTCTGTATCGAGTATTTTTCTTTATCTTATGTTCAAAGGAGAGATTCATGTTCCCAATGTGGACATAGTGGTTTTACCTTAAGTCTCTCTTTGTGATCTTTTCGCGGCAAAATCTGCTCGGTGGTCAACAGAGCAAACACCACTTGTCAGAGCCACGAGCAGGGGGAGGCTCGCACTTTGTTTTACCCGCCAATCATTAAACAATGTCAAGTCGGGGGGCACACTGTTGGCTGACTGACAATGCCTTTCTTCCTTGGTTCGATTCCAGCTCGAGACCTGTATTGTGCATCCCCCACTCCCTCGAATTCCCATCTCCATTCTATAGTGCTGGCCAAAATGTTATACATTTAAAATAACAAAATTACGTTCATGCATAATGGATTCGCCATATCCAAGCCTGTAGAAAAAGGAAAAAAAAAAAAAAAAAAAAAAACGTGTCCCGCGAAGATGAATCATTTCCACTGCTCGTGTTCCCTTTGGGACTCATTAGTGTCCATATCAGGAATGTTGGGGAAAGGGCAGCAAAAAGTTGCTGACCCTCCCTGCATGTTTTGTCTACATGTCTGTCACTGGGCCTCAATGGAGAGAATGAAGACTGGGTCGGTCATTAACCCCTGGGACACTGGGTGCAGGGGACCGCCGGTGACCCAGGGGGGTTAACTCTCGCTTGTGTTCCAGACAATTGGGGCGGCTAACCTCCCCAGTCCCTGTCAGGCTCCAATAGGAGATAAGAAGGATTTGGTGAGTGCCAGAGAGCGCATACCTCCTTCCTACTGTAGCGAAAAGCTAAAGGCCCTGTCTGAATGGGTAGACAGGGCTGGGTGTTGGTGATGGCAGGTTTTCTGAGCCAAGATAGCATGCCTTTATGAATCTGACTCCTTCGCTCTTTCAGTCTCTCTCTCTCTTTCTCTCTCTCTCTCTCTCTCTCTCTCTCTCTCTCTCTCTCTCTCTCTCTCTCTCTCTCTCTCTCTAAAAGATAGTTCTAGTGAATGATCGCAACAGACGATCTGTTATCTCCGCCTACTGAAACAGTCAGTATGTCTGGGGAAATCTACATTCAATGAACGAATGAATGAATGGGCTTGCTGGAGAAAACCAATGCTAACAGATTTACACCCACTGCTTTGAAAACCAATCCTGATACCACCCCATATGAGGGCCTGCCTTTAAGTCTTTGCATTGGTTCTGAAGCGGTTATTTTCCCTTTTTTCTTTTTTCAAATTGTTTCCATGCACCCGGATTTAACCCACATTGAATGTAGATGTCACCAGAATTTTTTTTCTGAATGCACATTCAGAAAATAAAAAATCCTGTTTCACATCAAATGTAGACTGCCATGTGTGTTAAGTACCAGGCAGGCAGGCACAATAGCCTGGCACGCACAAATCATGTCATTGAGTGTCAAATGGACTCTGAGTACACCAAGGAGCAAACACACCATTAGATGAGTTGTTTTAGGGTACAAAAGTATGCTGACTTGTTTCTTTTAGAGGTTGATTGTAATTAACGAGTCAAATGGAGCAGAGCCGTGACAGATGTGCCATAATGTGCTCACTACCATTGTGTGTGTGTGTCTGTCTGTCTGTCTGTCTGTCTGCCTGCGTGCGTGCGTGCGTGCGTGCGTGCGTGCGTGGGTGCGTGCGTGCGTGTGCATGCGAGCGTGCATGCGTGCGAGCGTGAGTACATGCATGCACCAAGCCATTGGGGTATTGCTGCCGGAGCCAGTATCCTTCACCTAACCTCTGCTGCTATACACCCACCCATGGCAGACAATGCACTGCAGTGCTTTCTCATTGTTATTGTGCATGAGTTTAACTCATACCTCGCGATCCCCGTAGAGCCCGTAGATTTCCCGCTGTACCGCGCTGCCATGCCCGTAGAGCCCGTAAAGTTTAATTAGCTTTAATCATTATGAAAGGATTAAAAGTATTAGCGCAGATTTTCGCTGATTCTGGCTCTTTAGGCCCGCCCCCCTAACTGTATCCGGTCATTTCCGGTCTGGACCGGATCCAGCTTTCCGTATCCAGTCTGAGCCTGGGCCATAGTCCCGCCTCCATTGGTTTACTGTGTAACAGAAGTGGAAGCTACTGGGCGATGGAACGTTCGTTTTTCAATCGGATTTTTGCGTTTGGAAACTTTGATCCAGTCTCTACACGCCTGTATTATGATCCCCGCACATATCGTGCGTTTTGTGCGCGAACGTGTCCACGTGTTACCATAGCGCACAGTTGGCTTTTTTCAATGCTTTTTCATGTAAACACTGGCTGATAAGCAGAGATACAGCGTGGCAACGGATATGTCTTTTTCAATGGGGTTTTTTGTATTCGAAAGCTTGTCACCGAGTCTACACGTCTACTAGATGAGTCGCGCACAGATTGTGCACGATGCGTGTGCGTGCCCACGCTAAAAGGTAAGGACAATTTGGCAGCTGCTTACTACAGCTATGTTTAAAATGGCAGAGAAAAAGTTAAGTAGCAATTCAATTTAGCTTTTGCTGCCGGATTATTTCGATAGACATTAGGCTGTACAACGGAGTTTGAAGATACACAATTATTTGGCTATTGGAAGTTACAGCCTCCACCCAGAGCAACGCTGGATGGAGACGTATTGACCGTTTCCACACCCCAAGTATGATGTTGCGTAAGCGTAAAATGACAATTTAGCGGTCTATTTTTTAACCTCTTAAAGAGAGAGAGAGAGAGAGAGAGAGAGAGAAAGAGAGAGAGAGAGAGAAACATGTATTTTGGGCCTATTATTCTAGGTGTAAAAGTACCACAAAAAGGGCCATACGTTGTTAATCCTGCATTGTCCAGTGTGTGGTGTTGTTGTGAGGTGGAACGCTCTGCATTGTATTGTGACACACATGGAGGGGAAAGTGCATTTTTTCGGCATATCGACCTTTGACAGGAAGGAAGGAACTCTCCCCTAAACAGTCCTTTTTCTATCAATTGTGAGAAAGTGTCTGTTTTGTGTTGGGTTCTTTCATGTCGCCAGCTCACTGACATGAGACAAATTAGAAAGTGTGGTAAGGCCTGTGTTCTGTCATTGTCTTAAAAAAAAGAAAAGACAAAAACACAGAAAAAGCTGGCAAAACAAGCAGCCTTGAGGATGTTAGTCTTATTTGCTTTTCCTTGGGTGCATATAAATCATAGCACAATGGGGATTTCTCACGCTACAAATTCAGCTTATTTATTGGTGGTTAATTTGTCAGGGTGGTCACCAAATTATCACGGAACTTGGGCAATAGTGCAAATAATAATAACACACAAATAATAATGCTCTGCTGTTATAGCGGTCTGACGTTGTGGAGGATTGCAGCTCATTATAAATGGTTCCTTCACTTGACAGCTACATAAAGAAGAAATGATAAAAATCTCCAGGGAATAAAACAAGACAGAGTCTAATAACAACGTGGCTACCCTGTGCAATTGAAAAGGCTTTCAGACAGTTTACAAAATTAATTAGCAACTGGCTTGAAGCCCCCTACATATAACTATTTAACCTATATATTAAAATGTCAAATGAAAATGGCTTTCCTTCATTCTTTTACACAGGGCAACAGTGTACATCTTGAACAATCCATACCAAATTGGGGGGTGCTCTCCATTCCGACATGTCGCCACTCCGACATTGACTTCTTATTGTCGGAGTGGCAACACTTCCATAGAGGTTAGGTTTAGGGTTAGGGTTAGGGATAGGGTTAGTGTCGGAAAGGAGAAATGTCGGAGGGGAAATCGCGCTCTTTCGAACGACCATCATTTCGACCGGAGGGTTAGCGACTCACTCCACGGAGGTTAGGGTGAGGGTTAGAGTCGGGTGTCGAAAAGATGACATGTAGTAACAGCGACACGCTCCCCATGTCGGAAAGGAGACATGTCGGAATAGAGACATGCAACCATAAAGATCAACAATGTGCTAATATGCTAACATGAGCTGTATAAGGTTATTTACAAAGTTACAGAGAAGTAAGAAAAAAAGATAAAGAAAATAAAAAAAAATCACACCCGTGTGAAGTGGAGCTGTGTGTGTGTGTGTGTGTGTGTGTGTGTGTGTGTGTGTGTGTGTGTGTGTGTGTGTGTGTGTGTGTGTGTGTGTGTGTGTGTGTGTGTGTGTGTGTGTGTGTGTGTGTGTGTGTGTGTGGAGCATGTGTACCGATTTTTGTGACATTTGAAGAAAATATGTAGGAAAAGGAGCAAAAAGTGTGTTTTGGAGAAAATTCAAGATGGCGGAAAATCTATCATGGCGCAAATGGGCGTGGCCTATATGGGGAGATGCGTCATGACCCAAGGAATCCAGGGAAAAAATATTTTTAATTTTCCGACCTACGGTTCAAGAGTTACAGGCCAAAACGTAAAGTGGGGTGTTATGGCGCCACCATGCGGCCAAATGACACAATTATTTTTTATTTAATCCTTGAAATCATTATGAACCTCCTCTCCAAGTCTTGAAACTCTAGCCCCTATGGTTTGCGAGAGACAAATAATTGAATGTGAGTTTTTGCGATTCCCATTATAAGTCAATAGTAAAGAGCAAGGTACATCAAGAAAGTGAACGAATAACATAAAGTGTCCTTAGGCACAACTATCAATATAGTACAGATAATGTTACCTAGTGCCTACAGTGCTTGACCATCTCAGACGACGGTTCACTTGTATCACTTGTGTGTGATGATGGAGGGAAGTGAAGCTACTATTTGTACCCTGTAATCCCTGTACTGTGTATTACTGTAGGCTCCGGATAGAGTGGAAGAGGGAGGGCTGAAGATACTGCTCTGACAGTGCTCTGTAGGCCAGGCCTTTCTCTTTCCCAGTACACAGGATGGATGGATGAATGAATGGAGGCACAGCAGTCAGTCAGTAGCAGCAGCAGCAGTATTATATGTTTAAGAGCAACTGGCCCAGCCAAGCAGAGCTAATGGTATAGCCAGGGTAGTGTAGAGCCTTCTATTCATTTTCTTCCTGTTTCTTTTGCGACATCATTTGGAAATCGCTTTCCTTTTATTCGATTTGTAAAGGACGTGGACTGGGGAAGATAATGATCTGGACTGGCAGTGGCCCTGATTCTTCTGTAATCTCATTGTCTGTCAATGCAGAGCAGATAAACAGCGGCCCTGCTCCTCAACCAGGATGATTTGAGTTTAGGAGGGGGGGGGGGTCCTTGTAAACAACATGTGACAGTGGTTGCTTGTGTTTTTGTACGGGACTCTGGCCTTGAAGAAGAGGAGGGTTAGAGTGAGTCAGATTACGTAACACAACCTCCCTAACAACACAGCATGTTCAAATCTTAATCACAACCAACTAACTTCTGACTAGCAGTGTTTACTCAAATCATGTCAGCTGCGTTTGAAATGTAAACTGGGTACAATTCAATTCAAAGGAGCTTTATTGGCATGAGAAAACATACGTTTACATTGCCAAAGCAACTGTCAAATATAATAAAAACAGTTGAAAATGGGTAAAGTACATACAGTTGGAGGGGGTAAAGCATTGTGTAAACAGAGCTATGTCACTATGTACAGTACGCCGTTATGTACATGTTACATATACAGGCCGGGTATAAAGCTTTTTGAAACAAATGGCAGCAATCTTTTTCAGTCACTTTGGGACAAATAGCAGCATTTTTTCTCAAAACAATTTGAATTGTATATAGAAGAATCGCACCTGTGCATGGTATCAAACACAACACACGTGTATATCTCCTTGTACGGGTCGTTCTGTCCGTGACGTTATTTATCTCCATACATGAAGTTCCGTGCTCATACGGACATACCGGTACCGTGCTCATATGGTTAGCACCGCTCAAAAAGAGACAGCTTTGAAATGTGTTGAAAGGTAGCAGCAGGGTGCAGTGGGTCTATCTAGAGGTCTACTCTGGACACTCATTTGTTAGTCGTCCTTAGGGTGGTTGGTTGTATTCCATTGGCTAAGCTTCTTTTATCACAACAGTTCACAAATCTTGCTGCTGTGTTCGAACGTTGTTGTATTTCTCCCAGTAGGTATGGGATTTTTTCTTTTTTTTTTTTTTTTGTCATTGGTCACATTTTCAAAATCTTAATCACAACCACTAACTTCTGACTAGCGGTGTTTACTCAAATTGTGTCAGCTGCGTTTGAAATGTAAACTGGCATACATGGCATTGGCACCCCAGCTATGCAATGTGCCTGGGTCTGGGCCAAGCCACTACGCCCAGTACTACTGTGTATGGGAACAGCCAGCGGTTATAGGATTGCAATGCCCTCAGCTGTCTCACTCTCAAGATTATTTTTATTTAGACGTATGTACGTGTTCAAAGTTAACTGCCCGCTCACTGACAGATCAATCAGTCAGTCAACCGAACCCTGTAGTTGGACACAAAGATCTTTAAAGCATGTAGAAGTTGCTTTTTTTCCCCACACTATTTGGTTCTTCCTCACATTTCCATCAGGTCGCAGACGAAGATAGTCCCACCTATAGGTCTACAATAGGCAATGACATCTAACCTTTTCCTATGGTGTAAAGACAGGCAGAAAAGACCATAGGTTCATTGTTTGTCCCAATAGAGCCAGCAACTCCCTGGCTGGTTGCTGGCTTCCAGAAGCTTACCGCTACAAAACATTAGGATACAGTATAAAATCATGTGAGTGATCTCTGGAGCAAAAACCTCATGCTCTGTGGGAATATTTCAAGGTCAGAGAGGGCCTACGCTATCTCTGTGACCTGACATGGGATCTTTGCTCTTACCCAGCGGACATTGATACCGCACTGCTAATAGAGCAGATTTACTAACTAGTCTTAAACTTATTTAGCCAGAAAATGCTCAGCCTGGGGTAAGGGACCAGTTTAGCCTTTTGTAGCTGTTTCAATCTGGAGATCTTAAATCCAGCTAAACTCGTCAAATGCATTTCTCTCTCTCCACAGGGTCAAAATTTGAGTTAATCTGGACGACGTTCTTTACCTACAAGGTTAGTGCGCCCGAAACCAGGCTATACAGCAGGCAGTGCTGCCCGATGCATTCTGTAAACACTGCCATCTTCCTCCTGACACGCTTTTTACGCCTGCTGCAGCTCTGAGATAAGAGCACCAGCAATAAGGAAATCTGGGCTTATTTGGGGCACTGTTGTTAAGCAGGGCCAGCTTGGCGATTAAGGACAGACTCCTTCCCTCACTCATTTCTCATCTGGCGTCTGATCTCTGTTTGAGCGTATAGTGGAAATTACATTAATGGCACTAACTCCAGACGCCCTCATGTGCCTCCCTCTGAATTACATAAATATTAATGCGCCAGGACTCCCGTGTGCATTTGCCAGTGGGGTCTTCGACGGGAATATATTGTGTTGCAGAGATAGAGCAGTCATACAAGCTTCTTGTTACTGTCAGAGATTGCTCTGTTAGTACCCCTCCTCCCCAGCCGTATTGGAATATCTCATCAGATCGTTAGCCCTGGCGGATTGTAGAGGTCAAGGGTTGCTCAATCTTTGGGGGCCTCATGTCAGGTCGGATGAGTGCACTTGCTCCTGGTGGATGGGATGAATTCATCCGCACTCATCTCCCCGGACACTTCTCCCCATTTGGAATGGGGGGGGCGGGGGGTGTAAGGAGAAGGGGAGTGGTGGAAAACAGCGAGGGCAGATGTACAGTAAGAGGTGGGAAAGGAGCAGATACGAGCGACTGCCAATGCATTCATCATCATGTCCATTCCTTCACTCGACGACACCCGCGGCCATGGGGTATGTTCAATATGGCTGGGGGTGCGGGGCATGATGGGTAAATGGAACAGAAGGGAGTGTGGAAATAATCAGCCGTGACAGGTTGGCTGGAGGCAGGGGTGGATATGGCAGCTGGTTCATCTCTAAATCATTGAGATTAAAGGTCTGCTGTTGAGTGGTGAGGGGGTCCGTGCTACAGACACAGGGTTTGATGATATGGACAACAGGTCCCTGCAACTCTGACCTTGATGATTTAGGGTGTGGGATGATATGGCGCTGCTGTGTGTACTTGTACTTTGGCATTCCGTGGGCTTTATCTTTCCACAGTGGATGAAAAGCTGACCGTTGGGTTTTGAAACGACAGCGTAAACGGGCCATTTTTACTCTAGAGCTAAATGAGCGTGCGTGGGTGTGTGTACATGGATGTGTGGGTGGCTCTTAGTGGGAGGTTCTAGTCTTTGACACTCTCTTTTGCTGTTCTACCTCCCTGGAACACACCCTGTGTGCATACCACACCACGCCATACCATACCAATGCCAGCTGCAGCTGTTGCGTCTCACTGCTAAAGATGCAGAAAATTCCACTCACTCTGCAATTAGAGCTACGCCGAATAGCCGACTTAGCTGTGTGTGTCTGTCTAAAGAATGCACTTTGGTCCCCCTTTCTACTTCCGAGGCCGCTTGGTAAACCGAAACCGATGAGATAGAGTCATGAATAAACCAGTCCCCCCCTTCCCTGCCTCCAGTTGACAGATTGTGTTTTTTTTTGTGCACAAGCTGCTTCTTGTGATGCGCCGTTACCCCGGTTCAAGAAACCCAAGGAGTGGAAAAGGGGTCTCATTGATGGGGTGGGTTTCTCACGGCTGACTGAGAATGTTCGCTTTCCAGCAAGTCAAGTGGTGCATTGTGATCCCGACCAAAGAAATGCAAATATAGGGGAGCAGATGTACTTCTTCTTTTCTCCCAGTTTGTGAGCAGGAATAATGCTTCATTCTATACCCCGTTGTGTGGCGGTGTTGTGCGCCCGGAAACAGCAGATCTACAAACTCACATTGCTCCAAAGTGGTGAAGCGTTTTGAGCTTGTAGATTGGCTATTTATCAGGCGTAATCCCTCACTCGGGAGGAGGTTGCGTTTGGGCGCACACCCCGGGCGCGGGGCTGTGCTGTTAACAAGGGAAAAGCCATGTCACCCCTGGCACACGTGATGGCTGCCCGCCTCTCTGGAGCTGTCTCTCAATATATACAGCTAGATGCTCAGGAAGGATAAATGGAGGCTTTTGTGCCCTTTGCCAGGGGGAGAATGACACAATGAAGGACACACACAGAGCAAGGTCTTTTCCAGAGGAAGAACAGCTAATAGCAGCATTTTCTGCGGGCCCCTCTTCCTCTTTCTATATTCTCTCTCTCCTTCACTCTCCCCTTCACTCCTTCTCTTAAGACTTGTTCTCCATCCGTGAGAACTGAACCTTGCTCCCGTAATGTTTCCATAAACGGGATGAGGGAATGGAAATAACTCGGACCATTTCCCATGCACCCCCCGCTACACACACACACACACACACACCCACACACACTACTAATGCTGTCTTTACAGGGCCGTGGACAGTACTTTAGGCACACTTCCCCTAATGATGCTCAGTGTTTTACTTAACTCTGAGCTGCTGCAGCGGAGCTTAGCCTACATTTAAGCCGTCTCTGTCCGCCAGCCCAGGGTCAGCCTTAACAAGGCAGCGCTACCGCTAGCATACCTCATCATCAGCCTTTACTGTGGGCTCATTCCCTGAACAGCGCTACTGTTAAAACTGGATGGACCACGCGGCTAACAGATTGGTATTTTTTTTTCCTCCATAGTGCTACTGTGCGTTCACTGCGTTGGCAAACACAGCCAATAGACGCAGGCACGCAACAGTGAGTGATACACTTGAAGTCGCCGTTCCCAGTCTTTTTCCCCCACTATAATCTACATTCTCATTGTTGTTACATTTCTGTTCTCTTCCAACATTGCTCATTTCCTTCCCTCTCTGTACTTTTTCCTCCCCGTCTGTCCGCATTTCTATTCTTTTTCATATTTTTTGGTTCCTCCTGCCACTCATCACTGACTTGTTGATCTTGGCATGTCAGTCGTCTGACTGTAACTGTCCTACAGTGGCTGTCTGGGGGGTTTTGCGCGCGCGCGTGTGTGTGTGTGCGTGCGTGCGTGCGTGCGTGTGTGTGTGTGTGTTTTGCATGTCGGTTTCTGGCATACATCTGCACAGGGGCGTCACATCAAATTCTGGGCCCTGGGTACAAGGATTCACTGCGGGCCCCCCATGAATGTTAACTATTGAAAAATAGCAGATATACAAGGTCACAGCGCGGCACAGAGTGCCGCGCTGCGAGCTTGTAGATCTGCTATTTTTGAAAAATCGTGAAAATGTGTGCCAAGAAACCTATGTTTCCATGTCAGTGATGCTCAAACTTTTTCATGTGAAGGACCCCCCCCATCTCAAAATATTTAGTTCCAGGGACCCCCCAGAAGCCAAATTTGAGTTACAAATGTTCACTTAAAAAAATACATATATTCAAAGATTTGCGCACATTTTCACAACTTTTCAAAAATAGCAGATCTACAAGCTTGCAGCGCGGCACTCGGTGCCGTGCTGTGAGCTTGTATATCTGCTATTTTTCAATAGCTAAAGTTACTAGGGCCCCTCCACCTTGGGCCCTGGTAACTCAGTCCCACTTTCCTACCCCTTGTGACGCCCCTGCATCTGCAGACCATCCTGCCAGAACTGGCCAATCTCTCATGTGGGTGGGTGCCCTGGAACAGATGTGTTTGATGCCACTTGCAGGGGGAAAGCTTTGAAAGTGACTCCATCTAAAAAAAAAAGAGAGAGAGAAAAAAGATGCCAGCTGCATGACAAACCAGAGCAGGCAAGTTCTCATGAATTCTGTCAGAGCCTTTCCTCTCCGAGTACGGGAAGCAGGGGGGCCTGTGGAGAATAAGGAGAGTTTTCACTTAATCAGGCCATTCCCTTCGGAGATCTTCATTAATTACAGGAGGAAATTGCGGTGGTGGAACATAAGCTCCAGATGGCCACAGTCCTCACTGTGAAGAAGTTGTTTTTCTGTTGTTGTTGTTGTTGTTGTTGTTGTTGTTGTTGTTGTTGCAGTTTGTTTTTCATTTTGGGCCACACTTATAATCCATGTTGAGAACGCTATCTTGTTCCAGTCTTTTATACCTTCTTAGTGTGAAGCACTTAGTGTGAAGCACTGCTGCTATGATGAATATCCCTCGGTATCAATGAAGGTCTATCTATCTATCTATCTATCTATCTATCTATCTATCTATCTATCTATCTATCTATCTATCTATCTATCTATCTATCTATCTATCTATCTATCTATCTATCGATCGATGTCTCAATCGATGTATTGATTTGTCGATCGATCGATCAAATACTCCATAATCTAATTGAGTGTACACTCTCATAGTTACGAATGCATGCATTAACAATGCAGACCTTACTGTTCACAGCATCTGAATACGACAAGAGTAAACGAGAGTCTGTGCCTAGCAGTGGTGGAAATGAGCAAAGTAGATTTACTTTAAGTACTGTACTTAAGTACAATTTTGAGGTATTTGTACTTTACTTGAGTATTTCCAATACTATTACTTCTACTCCACTACATCTTGGATCCCAAATATTGCATGCCAATACTTTTGTACTTTTACTCAAATACATTTTGAATTCCGGGACAGAGTATATGTACATTGCAGTATTGATACTTTTACCTATGAATTTGAGTAGCCTACTTTTCCCCACCACTGGTGCTTTAGTGTCCTCCTTATAGCCAACCCTGCTGTGAGCACCTGGAGGCCTCCGAAGCCTTTAAAATTGCACTAGTATCCTATCCACGTATCAACTTTTCCTCTCCTCCTGACTGCTCTGCCTCGCTCCCGCAAACACCCATCCGTTGAGCAGCAGCACCCCTGTGTTGGCACGCAGCGCAGCCTCTCCTGCCAAATGCTCCCAATGAAAACCAGCACGCTAGCCCAGTGATTATTATTCGCGTGCTAATTTTAGACCCTCCGAACGTCAAAAACCCTCATTATCTGCCCCGGCGTGTATGAAAGACGTCATCATCTGTGCCTGCCCTGCGTACAACCAGGGGTGTCGCACCAAATTCTGGGCCCTGGGTACAAGGATTCACTGCGGGGCCCCTGTGCTTTAACTATTGAAAAATAGCAGATATACAAGCTCACAGCGCGGCACCGAGTGCCGCGCTGCGAGCTTGTAGATATGCTATTTTTGAAAAATCATGAAATTCTTTGAATATTTCAAATCCTTCCGAGTTTTTTTTTTTTAAAACCTATGTTTCGATGTCAGTGGAGCTCAAACCTTTTCATGTGCAGGACCCCCAAAATGGTATGTATTTGGCCACGGACCCCCATCTCAAAATATTTAGTTCCAGGGACCCCCCAGAAACAACATTTGCGTTACAAATGTTCACTTAAAAAATACATATATTCAAAGATTTGCACACATTTTCACGACTTTTCAAAAATAGCAGATCTACAAGCTCGCAGCGCGGCACTCGGTGCCGCGCTGTGAGCTTGTATATCTGCTATTTTTCAATAGCTAAAGTATAAAATAATTAAGGCCACTCCAACACCTTGGGCCCTATAGTAACTCAGTCCCACTTTCCTACCCCTTGTGACTCCCCTGCGTACAACTAAAAGCTTGAGCTGCTGGATCCACACAGCGTTGTGTGGTGCCAACCTTTTCGCCCTGCCAGGGCTGAGTATAAACTCCTGTATGCTGTGGTGGAAACAACACTGCTTCTTGTTTCTTGTTGTTGATCCTAATCACGGTTTGTGCCCTGCATGCTCAATATGTAATGAAAGACTATGCATCGTAAAAAGTAAATAAACAATGCAGACAGTCGCTGCTGCTTCTGCAGTTTTACTACTCTTGAGTTTTATAACTTTATTTCCATTGCACTTTTTTAAGGAGGTGTTTAAAAATATGCAGATGGCATTTTGGCTCTGCTTGGCACACCCTTTCTTTATAGGTCTTCAGCTCTGTGTTCATGACATTATCATGAAAACCGTTTGGCTGAGTATCTAGCAGACAGAGCATGACTCACTCCTCGTAACCCTGCTCTTAACTTTTTCTCTGTTTGGTTGGAGGGGCGGCCTGCTGTCACTCATGGCTGTCATATTCTACAAGTTGTCTGGTGAAAATGTAGACAGACGCGGACTAGACAGTTGTTTACACTCCACGTAATTTGCTGGCAAACCTTCTCTCTCTCTCTCTCTCTCTCTCTCTCTGTCCTGGATATTGAGTGACATGTGAGGACAGTGAGGACAGGTCTTCAGCCTCCTGGTCTGGCTTGAATGCAGAACATCAGAACAAACTGACAGGGGGGAGAAGGAAGGGTAGAGAGAAATTAGTCAGAGACAGAGAGAGGGGAAGAAAAAGTGGAGAGATGACATTCAGAGAGATGCTGTGTGTGTCCTGCTGTCTGCCAGCTGCTATATGGTTCCCCCTTGCTCTCTGCAGGAAGGAGCTGCTCCACTCTTGCTCTGCGTGACTAAGGGCTTGTCTCAGGATGGACTGAATGATCATTGTCGTCACTGCCCCCATGCTGACAACCATGTGAGGAAAAAGACAAGGCAGCAAAGTGTCACACGCCTGGTGGTGATCATCATATGAAAGGTTTCATTCCACATCAATATTATTAATTGACTGTTTGTGTTTACTGGCCCAAATCAGTCTGTTGCTGTTGTATCCTTTTTTGTCTCCACCAGCCGAAGGCTGAGGGAGAGTATGTTTTCCCCTCCGTCCGTCCGTCCGTCCGTCCGTGCGTCCGTCCGTCCGTGCGTCCGTCCGTCCGTCCGTGCGTGCGTGCATCCTCGCAGTTTGTGAGCAGCTAATCTCAGTCACCGTTGGCCCGATCGCTGCCAAACTGAGCACACACACTCCCTGGATGCCAATCTAGAACCTCTGCCCCACATTTTTCAAATCAGCCTCATGGTGGCGCTATAACAGGCCGATTTGTGTGGCCTGGTTGTTACCAGCTAATCTCCGGCGCCGTTGGCCCAATCGCTGCCAAACTGAGCACACACACTCCCTGGATGCTAATTCAGAACCTCTGCCCCACATTTTTTAAATCAGCCTCATGGTGGCGCTATAACAGGCCGATTTGTGTGGCCTGGTGGAGACCTGTGCTCGTTTTAATATTTGTTTTTGGGCTTTTATGCCTTTATTCAATAGGACAGTAGACTGACAGGTAATGGGGGAGAGTAGAGGAGTGACATACGGCAAAGGCTGTCCGGATTGGGAATCGCTATGTGGCAATGCCTATTGTGGTATGCGCCTAGACCAGTAGGCCAGCAGACGCCCCCCACTGTTGTATCCTATTGGCTCGCCTGCCAGTGAGGAGCCCCCACCGGGAGGATGTGGAGCCTTCGTCCTACTCCACCCGCCCAACACTCCCCGCAGACAGGTGCCTCCATGCCCCGCTTCCCTCCCCCAAACACGGGCCAATTGTGTTCGTATAAACACTCGACAAAGCTGGATGCACCACAGTGGACCAGTCAATATTTCTAGAGTCTCAAAGCCCCACTAGTCGACCCATAGAGGCTATGCTGCACTTTACACCCAAACAGATAAAAGTGTTTTGAACTGGCCGGAATTGCCATCCATAGAGTCCCAAAAGCTATTAAGTGAAATGAAATAAAACAGAAACAAAGTTGTGATGCAAAGGAGGTGTTAGTGGCAAGGTATGAAAAGCATTCCTGCAATCCGCCTGACTAAAATGTACATTGTGACCCAAGACTGACACTAGAAATAATGGCCAAGCGGGGCTCGTTAAAATTAGTAGGGTTCATCCTTCAGGGAGCAAATTCCATGGTAAACCAGGCCGTCCTTGGAGCCCCACCGCTAGTTGGGCTTAAAACATATTATTTCATCCTCAAAAACGTATCTTCTTTGTGATCAAAACTCTTACTCATAATAGTAAACACAGCGGTTAACCCATAATATGCATCCTTACGTTTTTCTTTCAAGTGACGGATACCAGACAGAAGGTATACATTTCACTAATTCCTGGGGCATTCAGGTGTCTCTCATTCACCATTCTCTGAATTATTTAGGGTCCCCTGGTGGAAGCAATCAGGCCCAAGTCTTTGTTCCTGACCACATTACAGTTTTGTAAGCTGTTTAGTGCTGTAATTACATAGCAGGACTCAATGGCTTCCAGTCACACTGCGATGCTGAGCTTGGTTTGGCCTACAGGTTCACTCTACCCTGCAAGAGGACATCGGTCACACCACCAGATTCCTGCTTATGCCAGTGGTGTAAAGTAACATTTACTCAAGTAGCCTACTGTACTTAAGTACAATTTTGAGGTACAGTACTTTACTGGAATATTTCCGATTTTATATACTTTTAATTCTACTCCACTACATCTCAGAGACAAATATTTTACTCCACTACAATTATTTGAAAACTTTAGTTACTATAGTTACTCTGTGGATTTTGATTATTATTACAAAACATACATTTAGCAACTTCAGCCCTGTATACATTTTGGCCATTTGAAAATAGCCGATCTACAAGCTCACAATGTGTCGCATTGTAGATCTGCTATTTTCAAAAGACTTTAATTTTCAAATGAGTACGAAATGAGTACAATACTTCTGTACATTTTGAATTCCAGACTTTTATTTGTAGCAGATACTTGATACTTTTACTTAAGTAAAAAAATGAAGTACTTTTTCCATCACTGGTATATGCATTACAGTAAAGAGTCCTCCTGTCTTGTTGTTTGATCACATATAGGACAGACAGGTTCCCAAATGTTTTTTGTTAGTGAAAATAGTTCACAACACCTTGCATTGCAACGTGTTGTGAGCTTGTAGATCTGCTATTTTCACTACTTAAAGTATATATAATAATTAATGGATTCATTTTGTATTTTTATGGAATTATTTTGAAAAAACGAATGTAAAATGTAGGAAACAAGAAATAAAGGGGTACTAGCGACCCATAAAAATTGGTCTGCGAGCCACATATGGGTCCTGACCTAGACCTGGTCCATGGACCAGAGCTAGGTCCTAGTAACATAGGTAGTCCTTACTCCCTGCTATAGAGCCCTACAACTTTATTGTCCCAAATGGGAAATTTGCATTTAGTGTGGCATAAAAAAACACAGCACCTAATACCTACTTACACTAAGCAAACGGAGACACACCAAACAAACAATGTAAAACCAACTATGGTACCGGGGGCATGGAGTGGAGTCTGTTCGTTGGAATTTTGCAGGTTTATATCATGTGGGATAAACAAGAACATAAAAGTCTGTTTGATTTTGCTTGTGGTTGCCTGCAGGGCCGGATCTGGATGTTCATGGGCCCGAGGCTCTGACTTCATTTTGTGTCATTAGGTATTACGCATACAGTAACAAAATGAAAGAACACGCTGTATTTTACATGTTTTAAAAGAACATGAAATTACACCAATCTTGAACCCAAATCCCATTGTCATAATCGGCTATATGTGTCATTGAAATGACACATACAGTATGCCCAATGCAAAACGACGCATTTGAGTGATTTACGTCATTTCATGGGAGAAATATACAGAGAACAGGGCAACCAGACTATAGAACTTGTCTGATTTTCTTCCATCTAAAACTATAAACTATTTTTCCGCGCTACTTCTCCCACAGTTTTGGTGGCACGCACTTGGGCCATATGTCAAATCGTCCGGCTTCATCGGGACTCGTCTGCTTGCATTTTGCTAAGAGATACGTTATATAATTTAATTCATATTAATCTATTTGTGAATACATTTTCTCCATTGACTTGAATGGGAAAATGCTAAAATGTAACTTTTCCCAAATATGGAGATGACTGACATCATAGATGTCTGACATTATAGACCACATGGGACTGGCACAGTATGTCCATATATGGGCATTCCAAGATATGGGCTTAATATCGATGACATCAGGGATCTCTATAATACAGTATGGGCATAAAAGGGACAAGGACGGAATTCATTTGCAAGTGTGACTCACGTCACGGCAACCACACTTGCAATTTCCCAGAATTGCGTCTTTCTAGTTTTATTTGTGCCGTTCATCGCTGTCATATCATATGACAAATTTAAGTCTTGAGCCTAAGGAACGAGTGAGAGTTTAACAAATTAATGTTGGCTTTAGCAACCAAATATTATTATTTCTTGACAGTGGTTTGTGAGTTTATTCTTGGTGCCGTGTTTGACACTCTGCCTTAGTATGTGTGCAAGAAGGTGCACATGCATTCGTTTGATTTGTGTAATGACTACCACTGGTGTTTAAATTACCTGCCAGTTCCAGTGGCCCATGATGTGGAGTCAAGTGTTTGTGTGTGTTTCTCCACAGGACCTATTGCACATGTGTGTATAGGCAGCAGAATAGTTAGTCTGTGTGCTGGGTGCCCATGACAAGAGCGCTCTAAAGTGCTACCTCCTGGGGCTTCCTGCTCTTCAAATAAAACTCTTTCCTTCCCTTCAAGTCATATCAAAGCTGAGAACCTGCCTGCAGTGAGGCTGGATCAAAGCCTAGTGTGGCACAAAGGCCTATACTTGCTGCCATTCATTCAGCTTGATGAAGGTCTGTCATTTCCTGCCATTAACGCGCTCCTGCCTCCTCCTACCTCAAACAGACAGAGAGGCAAAGGAGTGCATCAGGAAGCGGAGGGAATAACAGTCTTTTTAGTTCTCCGTTCCAACCGTGCAGTGGAGCACACTCATCGCTCGCGCTCATTGTTCCAGTATACATGCTGAGATGTTTTCTCGTGATAGCAGCAAAGTTAAGTCACTTTGCACAGTTGCATAGCATAGCGATGGAGAATGTGGTCCTGTGGTGTGCTAGCTTTAATCTTCCCCACTGCACCCTACCAGCAGCCCACCTGTCCACATTTACCGCCATCCTCTCCCCCTCCCCTCCTGTCTGTCGATGTCCTGAATTTACCCCCAGGGATCAATAAAGGTTTATCTTATCTCATGGTTTATCTTAACGGTACGTAGCATCTCTGCTGAAGGAAAAACTAATAAAATAAGGAAAGCTCAGCCATACGGCATGCAGATCAAGGCATCCTCAGGGTACCGAAAGAGGGTGATTCCTCTCTGAAAAGAACAATAAAGCACGCACATCCATTCACTAAAAAACAGGTGCCGGGCCAAGGCCAGAATCCACAAGAAAGAGAAGGTCCGCTCCAAAGGTTTAACATTTATCTTGGTTCCTTTATAGTTTACACCATGACTCACGGCTCTTCATTCAGTCCATGGTGTAAAAAGTAACCATAATGAACTTTCGGAGCATGATCCAGTGTGCGGACCATCTCTTTCTTTGCTGGATTCCTCTCTGAGCCATCTTTCTCTGCTGGGGTTTCATTCAGCCGGCCATGGTTGCTGCTTTGTTTAAGTCGAGGAGTCTTTCCGTTTGCCCCGGCTGTGGTTCATGCGGGGGGGAACAGAATGGGTGAATTCCTCTCTCGTCTCCTGCTGCCGCAGCCACTCCAAAGAGCCTGCCGTCACACTGCATCTGGAAGGTCACCGGGTGGACCTGCGCGTCTTTTCCCCGAGAACAATAGCCTTTTTCCTCCCTTTTTTCCCTCTCTCTCTTTCCTGTCACCCAAGAAAACTTTGAATGTCACGGTCCCCCTATGCCACCGCACCGCACCGCACCCCACCCTACACCACCCTAGCCTACTACACCCAACGGGTCCCCCCAATCCAGGAAAGCCACCTACTTTCTCTTACATATGCTAATGTTGCAGCCCCCATTCAGCTGTTGGTAGGGGGGCTTTGTGTCACAGGAGAGAGGGGAGAGGGCTGTAGTAGGGCATTAGGAGAGCAGCTGTATGCGTTTGGCTAAACGGAAGGCCTATAGCAGTGGCTGCTTGGGTCTACTTTCTCCCTCTCTCAGTTTGCTTGTGTTTTCTATTTTCATCTTCCCTCTCTTTTTCTTTTCTATCCTGGGTCATTATTGGATGAAGGAGGATATAAGAAGATTGTAGTTGTGGTATTTCAGTTTGGACCATTTCTGCTGTGTGTGAGTGGAGGAGGGAAAGTGTGCAGTGGATTCTCTGTCTGTCTGTCCCTCGCTTTCTCTTGTGTCACTTCTTGGACGGCTCTCTCCCACAGGCCAGTGAGCAACAAGTGGCTGATGGATTTAATGCAGTTGGATAGAGGCTCCATAGTGGTCTCATTATCACCATGGCACGCAGGGCTTTGTGTCGCCTGCTTATAGGATTTATGGCTCTGATGATAAAGGACTCCCCTAATCAGGTAGGCATGGCAACTAAACTCTGCTGATAGTTGGAAGTGCCAAGGCTGTGTTATCCTTTTTTTATGGCATAGCAGTAGCACCGAAGGCTATGTGTACTGTATGTCCCTGTATGTTCCCCATATGTGCAGTATTTAGTATGTATGTATGTACAGGGGCATCACAAGGGGGTGGGACTGAGTTACTAGGGCCCAAGGTGGAGGGGCCCTAATTATTCTATACTTTAGCTATTGAAAAATAGCAGATATACAAGCTCACAGGCCATGAAAGTTGAATCCACAAATATTTCAATATTTCATATCTGACAATGACAATTGCTTGTTTTGTGAATTTATATAAATCTCTTTCCACCGTCCCTCCAGGCCATGGCCAGTAGTATATGTGCTGTATGTCCCCAACTCCATGGTTTGTGCAAGACTATCGTCGTTGATAATGTCATGACGTCATTCACAAACTGCACAACTTGTAACTTGGTGTATACATACAGATTGCATATAGGGAAGCCACGCTGTTGTTGGACCATGTCTTTTCTTGCGGTGTGGCTCTGTAGGAGGTTTTATATTTGGGGAAATATTTAACTTAATAATAATAATAATGTGATGGGTCTCGGCTTGGGCTTTCTCAAATTGTGAGTCATATCAGAGTGACGTCACAGGCTGAATGCCACATGCCAGATCCATATTGGAGCCACGCCGTTCCCACATGGATCCTGAGATGCACATGATTTGATTTGATTTGATTTGTTTGCTTCCTTTCACTTTGCATTAACGTTTTCCAGAGCGCTGGGTAAAAAAAAAGTCAGCTAGGGCTGATGGTTTCTGGTGCACTGCAGAAGAACCAGACAAGGCCATGTTTCTAGCGGGAACTTCTGAAGCTTTGTGGCTGCATGTTGTTGAGAGGCGAATAAACGAGTGATTCATCCCGGTGTCCCACCTCTCCCGCCCTTCCCTCTTATACCTCCCATCTTTCTACTTTCTTTCCGTACACCTCCTCTCGGCAATTAAAAAAAAAAAGTTACACTGTGACAGAACTGTGGTATTTACAGCTGCCCCCCCCCCCCCCCCCCCCCCCAAAAAAAAAACACCCAAATCCCAGATTTCTGTCAGTGGGGAAAAAACAAAACAAACTAAAAAGACCCAGAAAGACCGGCCGAGCAACAAATTCTGCAAAGAAAATAAGTTCCTGTGGAAATGAGTAAGCAGCCAGGCAGGGAGGTTTCTGGCAGCTCTTTCAGGATGTTCCTCAGCGTTGACACATTCTGAGGTTGCTCTGCCGGTCAGCGTGATGCTGTGTGCGTGCGTGCGTGCGTGCGTGCGTACGTGCGTGCGTGAGTGCGTGTGTGTGCACACGTGCGCATGCACACATGCATGCGGACGGGTATGTACGAGTTCCATGTTCCCTGTGGCTGATGACGTACCGTACGCACGCATGTGTGTGTGCGTGTGTGAATGGGTGTTTGTGTGCATGCGTGGCGTGCGTGGGCTTTCTCTCTTAGCGCTCTCAGGCTCTATCTGTCTCCTCACTTCGCCCGTATCGCTCCCTGCCTCCCTCACTCCCTCCCTCCCTGCTCCTCGGTGATAATTTGACAACGTGGCCTCTGACTGACCTTGGTTTGTGTGATGGAGAGTGAGAAGGGGAAAAAAACACTTCCTCTCACAGCCTCCTGTCTGAACACTTCACTCCCTTTTTTAACAGATAGTTATGAGAGAAAGAGAGAGAGGGGGAGAGAAACAGAGGGTAAGAGACACAGAGATAGTGTACGTGTGAGAGAGACACTCACTGTGTCTCTAACCCCTCCCTCCCTCCCTCTCTCTCTCTCTCTCTCTCTCTCTCTCTCTCTCTGTCTCTGTCTGTCTGTCTGTCTGTCTGTCTGTCTGTCTGTCTGTCTGTCTGTCTGTCTGTCTGTCTGTCTGTCTGTCTGTCTGTGTGTCTCTCTGTCTCTCTATCTCCTGGAGGAGAACAGGGTGAGCATGCAGCAATAACAGCAGGCTGCTGGGACTGGGAGATGGCAGCAGAGGGATCTGTGCCGAATGATAATAGGTGGTGCTTTTATTTTGGAGGCCCCCGCCGGGCCACATTGGAACCCACCCATCCCCATCCCCGTCCCCGTGTCTCTTGCCACAAAGGTGAGGGCCGGCCCGCCTGGCCTCCCAGTCCGGAGGACAGATGGTCCTCCTGGAGGAGGGCCACGGCACAGCTCTCTCCCTGTCAGCGGGGCTTCACCGCAGCGGCCAAGAACAAACATGATCTCCTTCTGTTGCAGGACATGCAGGAGCTTCGGCTTTTTGTGAGGCCTGCAATGCATGAGGCACCAAGGATGACATGAAAATGAGTACCAGCGTTGATTGTTGTTGCAGATGAGGCTTGGTGTAGGCTAGCGTTTGTAACATTTATGCCAGTCACGTGTATAGTAATAAATTGCATTGTGCATTAGTTTTGACTTTCTCCTCAGCAGAGAACACAAAGTGGATTTAATCTCAGCTTATATCGATCTGCTGCTTAATCATATTAACCCTGGCATCACTATTTTTTTTCATAGGGGGAGTGGGGGGATAAATAAAGAGTAGCAGATCTTCAAACTTGCAACGCATCACATCACGTTATGAGCGAGAGAGTGTAGATCGGCTTTCGCTATTCGTTGTACGATCAAGTATATATAAGGCTCAAGTGGTTAATGCATTATGGGGTCCTCCATTTATTTAAGTGCTGTTGTTCTTTTGTTCTCATGCGGAGGAGCAAATACAGATCTGTTGTCCTCCTGTCTGTCTATTTTCATTCTTCTAATCACCGTGAGAGACCTGAAGGACAATGGCAGTGTGCTGCAGCATGGCAGGCGCTGGGCTGGCAGCCAGCTGGCAGGGGACCAGGGGGTACGAGAGCCTACTCTTTTCCAATGTGGGCAGGAGGAGGAGGCCTTCTCCTGTCCTTCATGGCAGTAGTAGCCACTGTGTGCACCCAGTACCACCACCACCGCAACTGTGGTTGGTTGGTGTCAGGCATGAAAGGAACCAGAGACACAGTCAGGAGTACAAGTGTTCCATTCTCATCGTTCAAGCTTCAACTACTGTATCCCACAGCTCAACTCCATTCATCCTCAATGTGATAGTTAGTGGTTAGTATCACACATCATGGTTAGGTTTGCAGTTTGCACCTGGTTGGCTGTTACTCTTGGCATGTGGATGTTGTTATTACAACACTGGGAATGGCCAATGGTTGGTTGTAGACGGTGGAACTTTGAAATACATGTGAGTGCATTATGTTGTCAAAATCTGGTGCACACATTTACAACAAAGACATCTTGATGATGTACAAATTATAGTGTCTTCAGTGTCATTCAGAGTTTCATAATAGGGTTTGCGTATAGCATTTGCTTGTATCAGCATTTCTTTGTTTTCACTGGCTTTCTTGGCTTAAAAAGAATCATCAAATCATAGTGTTTCGGTCCACTGTCTCCTTGCAGAACAGCTTCTTTGTCTGTTAAAAAAGCATATGGTAGACATTATGAGGTATATGAATGTGTACAAGGAATGATAAGAATTCTAACCTTTGATGTTTGTCCGATAAATGCTCAGTTTACCTCAACTGAGTCAAATGGTGGCAGACCGTTGGTGACCTTTGTCCTCCGGTGTCAGCCAGCGAGCACATTCCAGATGGAGCTCAATGCACCGGGGGCACCTTGGTAAATCACCTGTAGGAAGGCCTAATTAGTCTGTTTAGTAATTAGTCAATCAATTAGTGTTGCTCATTGAAAATAATAAGGTTTTCATGTGAAAAACATCCACATGACACGGCTGAAGGACAAAGTCTAAATTAGCCATTAGCCGCACTGTTGGAGGTAGTAAGATTATATTATACCCCCATAAATTACCCCCCAGTCAGCAAACCAAACATACGCTTCACTTTATTGATTTTGCACAAGAGATTAACGGATGACTCGAGCGGTAGAACATCGATGGATGGATGGATGGATGGATGGATGGATGGATGGATTGAAGATATTGCTTACAGAGTTCTATGGTTTTTGATTACAAACCCGACTCCCCCCATGCCATTTCTGAGCGTTTCTGTTGACATGCGGTGTGGTGACGTGCAGTGGCGTCAGTTCAGAAAAAGCTAAGGTATGGCAACATGACTCATGTTTTGCACGCGCGTGAAGAGGCATGATACATTTATTTTAAGAAGTACATTACATTTTTCCCCCCGTTTCTACGGTTTCTTGGGCTGGATATGGCAGCCGGAACGGTTTTTCAAGTGCAGTTAAACTTGGCATAGGCTATAGTAAACGTGCCACAATTAACAATAATGAATTGCACCTGTACCATTTTGGCAAGATGGGGAGAATACAAGTGTGGAGAATATCATTATAATACCTTGTTAAAGTGACCATTTTGTAAAATGTTGCATTTGTATTTATTTTACTGTAATTTAACAATATAATAACCAGCACAGATAGACAAAGAGACATTCATGGATTTATATTTAAAAGTAACTTTTATGTTCCCCCCCTGGACCCAGGGTATGGCAGCTGCATACCACTGCCATACCCAATTGACGCCCCTGGTTGACATGCGGCGTGGTGACGTGATGCTGGCAGTTAGAAGACTCTGACCTTGTGCTGCATGGATGGATATCAGAAATGGATATCATCGGACTACAGAGCTAAGCTATGACAACTGAATTTCCCTGGGGATCAATAATAGGTCTGGCCATTCCGTGAACCGTTGAAGGGCACTGTTTTTTCACCCTGTGTTTTGGTTCCTCCTCTTCAACCGAATAAACACTGCTGTCTCCTCAACGGAGGATTAACCATCATCCACACCAGCCATCATGTTTGGCGGCCGAGGTTTCATCAGTGTTTGACATGCTGAGTGATTTCCTTCAGGTCGCTCATGGTGACAGTCGGCTGCCATAGCAGCCCTATGGCTTATCATTAGTTATCACCCTCTCGTTTTATCCTCCCCAGTACAAATAAAGGCTGACTAACCTTTATCTTACATTTTACTAGTAGTAGTAGTCTTGTAAAATCTACAATGAGGTTTTGTATGAGAATTCGGTGAAAATGTATTTGCATTGGTGTGCCTGGAGTGCACTGAGCACCTGCCTCTTTATTTGTTAGTTGCAAGGACCCAGATTTGAGTCATGTCTCGTGTGTCTCCTCTCTCTCTCTCTCTCTATCTGCCTGATTCTTATTTGCTTTAACTCTCAGAGAGGTTGTACTGGAGTGCTGAACGCCATATTTATATATACGTATATTACACTAAAAACATATCTACAAAAACAGGCACACCCCCCACCCCTGTCTTGTCTTTATTACCCCTCAGTCTGTGTGCTCTGCTGTTGTCTCATTCAGCATAGACATAAAACGATCTACAAGCTTGTGTAGAGCTTGTAGGAGGGCTGCTTTGGCTCCTCATCATACGATGAAGCATAGGGCTTAAGTGGATAAGGAGAATTACCCTGTATTCCATCAGTGGAGAGACCGGGCTCACCTGCAGCAGCAGGACGTTAGTGAAAGTGGGCGTCCCACGGTGCAGGCCTCAGGTCCAGAGCAGAGCACAGATGATGAAGCTGGATGTTTACTGTCTGCTGCCTGACCTCCTTTTGTCTTGTCTCTGTCTCATGATCGTTGTTTCTGTGCTGAGGTCAGCTCAGGTCTGTGTCTGGCGTGCGCTCAGATGTAAACAAAAGCCCCACTAATCGCCTCTGTTTCTCCTTCACTTCACTGGCTGCCTGTTTTAAGTCTCATGTTGCGCGCACGTCAGTGGTGGAAAAAGTACTCACATTCTTTCCTAAAAGTATCAATACTGCGATGTAGAAATACTCTGTTACAAGTAAAAGTCCGGAATTCAAAATTTGCTTGAGTAAAAGTACAAAAGTATTGGCATCAAAATGCACTTCAAGTACAAAAGTAAAAGTACAAAAATGTTTGAAAATAGCAGATCTACAAGCTCACAATCGCAACGCGTTGTGAGCTTGTAGATCGAGCCACGGTATAGAATAGGGCTAAAGTGCATTGATGTATTGAGTAGAAGTAGAAGTAAAAGTATTTGAAATCGGAAATACTCAAGTACAAATACTTCATAAGTGTACTTAAGTACAGTACTTAAGTAAATGTACTTAGTTACTTTACACCACTGTTGCACGCACGTGCACAAGCACGCATGTGCACGTGCATGCACAGGCACACTTCCCCCCCCCTGTCTTGTCTTTATTGTCTCCACCAGCCGAAGGCTGAGGGAGAGTATGTTTTCCCCTCCGTCCGTCCGTCCGTCCGTGCGTGCGTCCGTGCGTCCGTCCGTCCGTCCGTCCGTGAGTCCTCGCAGTTTGTGAGCGCCTAATCTCAGTCGCCGTTGGCCCGATCGCTGCCAAAGTGAGCACACACATTCCCTGGATGCCAATCTAGAACCTCTGCCCTAAATTTTTTAAATGGGCCTTTTCTAGCGCCACCTAGTGGCCGATGTTCGCAAAACACATTACTGTGCACTACTCTTACAGATTTTGTCCAAAAATCATACAAATCGGTAGGCAGTATCTCGACAGTCATGTGATCGACACGGATCTGTCCGATTTTGCATATTCCATCCTGATTGGCTAAGATTGGCTTCCAAAGTTTGTAGGATCGAGCCGTTTGGAACAAAATGCCTCAAATCACAAACGCAAAGTGCGATTATCATGAAATCGCGCACACACATTCCCACTAGGCCGAGGAAGAAATGCCACTTATCCCACCGATCAGTTTCAAACTTTGCAAGCACACTCCCTAGAAGCTAAGGATAAACCTTTGCCCTGCATTTTTCACATAAGCCTTTTATAGCGCCACCTTTGGGCCGACTTATGTAAAACACATTTTTGGATATTACTCCTTGAGATTTTATCCAAAAATCACGCAAATCGGTACACAGTATCTCTATAGTCATGTGATCAAGTCTGATCCGTCTGATATTTCATATGCCATCCTGATTGGCTAATATTAGCTTCCAAAGTTTGCCTGGTGGAGACCTGTGCTCGGAAGAGCACTGCTTCTAGTTGCCCCTCAGTCTGTCTGCTCTGCTGTCGTCTCATTCAGCATTATTGTCAGTACGACTCACTACTGTTGGCATTGGACAGATCCATTTAAAGTCACAATACTCAACAGCCGTGATAAGGGGGGACTTTTGGCTGTGAGACAGACATAGACAGAGAGAGAGAGAAAGAGAAGAGACTGGATGAGAGATGAGATGGGATCGGGAGTTAAATAGTTAAAGGACCATACCAGTGCTCTAGCATGTTTAGGGGCGTTCTGGGGTAAAGTACCTGTACCTGTCTACTCCACCGTCTATACAAACACAAGCTGTTTGAATTGGGGGAGGGAAGCCGAGGGTGATCTTTGTCGATGCACGTACTGTCAGAACAGAGGCTACTGTACTGAACTAAATCCTCACGGTAGGGGTTCCTCACTGGCAGATGAGCTAGTAGTAAAAGCAGCCGCAACACAGTGCTTCAAACAACAAATGTTTGAAGAGGGTTGAGGGTTGATTGGCAGAAAATTAGGAGAGATTAAATTGGGAGAAAGAAAATAAATAAGGGGAGAAAATAATTGGCAACTCAATATTGATTAATTGCGCAAAGATGTTTAGCCAACATAAGTTTGGTAATGTGTTAATGACTTTGGAGAAAACCAAAAATAATTCCATTAATGGGACAATGGTCTGTTCATGTACGGTATATATATGTAGAATCTGTGAATAAACAATGATGTGAATTGATGCTGATATGCTCCTTTTAAACTAAGGAAGAGAGCAGGACAGAGAGGGAGTTATGGATTACATCCCAACAGCCTCTATTGTGTAACATGTGACATTGCCTGAAAACCGCCTTATCCATCAGCACCAAAGAGTTTTTAATCCTCTTCATTTGGTACAAATCAACCCCCACTGTGTCTAAACAAATGTTAAGCAGCTGTGCTTGTTAAATTCACAAATTCCCATTCACATTTTTGAGTATTTATTATTGAATAACTAGGCTGCTGTGGTATATGACTGGGGCTGTTCGTTACACGTCAGGCCAGATGTGACAGCTGGCCGGGGTCCCATCTCAATGGTTTCCCTAACCCTCCTACCGAGGGTGTTACCCTCCATTCAAACTGGTCATTAAAATCTCACCATTACTCCCTGCAGGCAGTGCTGGGCTTGCTGCTGAGCCGGGGCTGGTGGTCCAATAACAATGAGAGGGGTGGAGCCGGAGGATCGAGTTCATAGTGCCTGAGTTATAGTTGTGTGTCCAGGACTTCAGGAAGGTGTGGGCGGGCAATTACAGGCCGGGCCGTAGCGTTCGGTGCTAATTTGAGTGTCAGCTGGTGGGAGATCCTTCCCCCGTTTAGGAGGTTGAATTATGGTGACATCGGAATGAAAGGCGACAGAGGAGGAGAGCGATGCTTGTATTGTTTTTTTCTTTGGACCACACTTCCATCACAGTGACGATGGCCTTGTACACACACACACGCGCGCACACACCTTTTTACAAGTGGTGCCCCCTATGGTTACTGAGGGCCGGAGGGTCTTTGGGAAGATGAAGCGCCCGGTTTCCCAGGCCCCCTCTAATGAACTCGCAAGGATAAGATCGCACAATTAATTGGGTTCTGTGGTTTAATTGCACAAATCTCTCAGAGCAAGGTTTGGCAAAACTCCCATTCTAACCCCCACCTCGCATCCCCTCTGTCCCTACCACATTCATTCTTCCGCTTTCAACCTGTCAGCATCTCTAGTTTAGACCAGATTATAGGTGAAACTTTTCAAACCTTTTCATGAAAAGAATTCACTAATGAATTAAAAAGTAAAAGAAAAAAAAAATCTAAATGTATAACCAATTTAAAAGAAATTGCAAACATTTTAATTTCAAACCAATTAAAATGTTTAGCAAAAATAGCAGCTCTACACGCACACAACGCATTGGGATGCAGTGCATTGTGAGCTTGTAGATCAGCTATTTTCCTGCCTCACCATTCATTGTACAACAAAGTGTATTACAGGGCTTAAGGGGTGAACCTCCCACTGTCCTTTGCAATAACTCAGTTAAAGTAAAGAATAGCTCCAGTGGAGCAGAAACACAAGTGTGTTTGTCAAACTGGAGATGCCCGTGTCTGGTTGGCGGTCTCTCACTCCTCCTGAACCCCCCCCCCCCCCCCCCCCCCCCCCACGCCTTCTCTGACCGCAAGTGTGAGGAATTTAATATCTCTCTCTCTCCCAAAACCATCACACGCTCCCCTCCCATTCCCACCTCAAGGATAGAACAGCTGCTTGCAAAAAAGCGGATTGGATCCAGAACTCTCCTGGCGTTGTTGCTTTTAATCACGGCCCCTGCTCTGTCCCGCTGCTCCACAACATCATCTGCAGTGCACATTTGATCACGTTCAACTAGTGCGGAGTGACCTGGAATGCCGTTGTTTTGATTGTGTGTGTGAGCATATTGAAGAATCAAAATGGTGGTCAGTGAAGGATAAGCAATGTGCCCTCAGGGTTTGTTTGTTTTCCGCTCAGTCGTTTTCCTACTGTATGCACTAATGAGCCTGTGTGACACATCCCAAAAACTATACTGTAGAAGAGTAGCTCTGACTGTAGCCCAGCCCCAGAAGCCTAATATCTCCCATGGCCCTTATAGGTGGCTGTGTGTCGATGGCTTGTTCTCTCTCTCTCTCTCTCTCTCTCTCTCTCTCTCTCTCTCTCTCTCTCTCTCTCTTTCTCTCAGGCCCTTAGGACATTTTGTGTTATCCTTTTAGCATTACCTCTGTACTATTTTGCAAACCGTTAATACAGTGTTCAATCAATCTCAAGGGAGACTCAAGTTTCAATCCAGAATACACACACACACACACACACACACACACACACACACACACACACACACACACTTACATGCTCTCGCGCACGCACACACACACGCACGCACGCACGCACGCACGCACGCACGCACGCACGCACGCACGCACACACACACACACACACACACACACACACACACACAGATAGAGAGTGAGGGCAGGGTTATATTTATTGATTTATATGGTTTAATTTTGTGAATAGTAGTCTTATATGGCTGTAGTTCATGTAGCTCAAGTATCAGTTTCAAATGCACTCTGCCTCGCTGAATGATGGAATCCATGAGCCAGAAAATTGGAATAATCACCTTGGCCTCTAACCTCTACTAGACCCTAATTTAGCGTGGCCAGGGGAGGGGATGATGACTGCATCATGGCTTGACCTCAGCTCTGGAGGTCGACACTCCACAGGGACAAGGTCAGCTACCACTTCCTGCTTGCCAGAGGAGCATTAATATCGGTCAATTACACCTGGCTTTATTAAAGATAATTTGCCATAATTATGGGTCTGTGTTCACCCCCAAAGCTCAGCATTGCCCGGCAGCATGCAAAGAGCTAAACAAACATGGTTGGCTCTCGGCTGAGGTGAAATAGGCCAGACGCCATCAAAGACAGCTCCTGTTGTTTTCAAGAAATGTATACTTTCAGCAGTATCATTGCCCATCAGAAGCACAATTCATGTTTTTTTTTATTATTTTTTAGGGCTTTTCTGCCTTTATTTATAAGTATAGTGGAGATGGACAAGGAAACTGGGAGAGAGAGATGGGGAGTGACATGCGAGATCATCGGAAACAGGACTCGAACCCGTGATGCACTGGCTTTATGGGAGCCTAGGTGCCTGGACCGCTAGGCCAGCAGTTGTCCATGCATGTTGACACCTTTACCAAGTGCTAAGGTTCTGGTTGATTCATTCAGGGTTTAGGATGCAAAAAACAGCTCTGCCTCAGAGTGACCATATTGGAATGCCATCAACTAACTGTGCACTCACAGTGAGTTAAGAACATAATGTATAATAGTGCTCCTGACAGAAAAATATACCCAAACTGCACCCGTGATGGGAATATAAATGTAAATCTTGATATTTTGTCAGTTCTATTTTTTTCTCAGCAACTCACTCCTACAATTACCGCAGTGCAAATTAAGATATTTTGAAAGGTCACAGTTCAATAGACTTCCTGGTGAGATAAGTTAAGCTTTTCAGAATGACTGCTATCATTGTTACCAGATGCAGGGATCATTGCCAAACAAAAAGCACACGGTTTCTTTTCTTTTGTTAAAAAAAAATGAAAAAGAAAGAAAGAAAAAAAGGGAGCTATAATGACAAACCTCAAGTCTCCCAATTCCCTAATTTGCTACCATCTCTTGTGGATTAGACATGAAACTACATCTTAATTTGACAAATAATGGGACAACTAGACTATTAGCCGCAAGCTACAACGTTAGAAATATTTGAAGCACTGAATCTCAAAACAAAATGTCAATATAACATAATATAACCGTGGTTCTCAAACATTTTCATGTCAAGGACTCCCAAATTGATATATACTTGACCGCGGAGATCGTGCCCTGTTTGAGCTTGTAGATAGGCTATCTGCGAGTATCTGAAAAACAATAACAGTTCCTCATTTTGCTGGGAACCCGCTGGTATTGCATGTCCTCTCCAATATCCAAATGGAAATTTTGGTTACCTTATTAATGAGCAAAGCTCTGTAGCTTCATTTGTTCAGTGCGATGGTAGCCTGGTGAGGTTGTCACTGGGATGAGATCATGCTTTGCTCTCCCCTGCCCCGGTGGACAGGCCTCTCGCTGACGGTAGCGGACTCGTCTCGGGATGGTGGACGACACATCTTCACTTTCATGACAGCGTATTAATATCTGCGCGCCAGCCCTTTAATCAGGCCACAATGTCAAAGGATTATTTTAAGACCTTGGCAGAACCTCTGTGCCTCTCCTCTCTGGATGAAACCAAGATGAAAGCCAGGCGCTCTGACAAGCAGAGACAGAAAATGAGTTCATCACTGTAATTAGGCGCGCGCGCACCCCTCCTTTTCTCTGCCCCCGCCACCCCCCCCGCCACCCCCCTTTCACTCGGCCTTGTGTCTTAAACACCTATAATGGCTATACATTACTCCAGTAATAAAGGGGCTGTTAGCAAAGCAGACCGCCTACCTTCCATCTGCTGCCTCCCTCGTACATACATCCACAAAGGAAGGAGCAGGAAACAGCCTCCCCCAGGTCACGGAGAAAGATAGATTTCGCTGACCAAGTAGCGTGGACGCACTCCGTCAGAGGGGGGGTTGGTGGAGAGGGACGTAGCACAACTGTGTTCATTAATCACTGTCTGCAGTGAAAGTAGCTTTGCACGAGGGTGGGGGTGCGTGGGGGTGCGGGCGAACGCAGACACAGACCACCATGCTCACTGGTTTGGTTTGGTTTAGCCTGGCCTGTCCCAGCAGTGTGAAATAAGGGGGCGACTCACCTTCCTTTGACCCTCTCTAGTAGCACTGACAGGGTGGACACGTATGATCATAAACAGAAACTATACTCTCTCTCCCCCTCATCCTCCTCACTCCTTTTTTGGTTACTTTGAAATCACCGTGTGGGAGAGCGACCGGCAGCAAGACCGGAACTGTCTGGAACACAATCAGACCACCATGCAATCTCTGTGAAAAGGCTGTCACAATAGCTTAGTCTTTTCATGGGTTACATTTTTCAGAAATATAGATCTTATATATCTGCTATTTTCTCTCTTCGTCATTAGGAATGGGACGATGAGCGATATTATCGTGATAAAAAACACTCACGATAATCGTATCGTGGAGATTGAATTTATCGTGATATCGTCCTCCATCATGCACTGGGATAAATTCACTGTTTATTTGCCGAGCTGCATATCCGGTACCATTTAAACCCTCTATGGTAAAATATACTTGTAATATACGTAATATACGTCTTTCTTTTCACTCTCTACCAAATGTTTTTTCCAAAAAAATATTTTTTGACGAATGTTCCTCCCCAGGATAATGGATATTGGGGATATTTTGATTATCGCGATAATATCGTAAATCGTGATTTCTTTGGTCGCAATAATCGTTACATGAATTTTTCATCTCGTCCCATCCCTATTTGGCATACAACCAAGTATTGTATGTAGGGCTTACGTAGTTAAGCTGTGGACCTTGGCAACAATGACCTTTTCTTGTTTTTGTTGTCATGCGTTGAGAGTTATGTCAACTGCCCTGTTCTGCTTTGTTCTGAATCTTCTCAGTCATCTGTAAAAAGCTTCCGTGACAGAATGTTGCCATTGATAAAAGGTATTTGCACAGGTGGCATTTTTTGCTGGCATTGCACTTTGGCCTTGCTTGCTCTAAATCTGGGTGTGAAAGCAGGGTTCAGTCATGGTTTGACACACGGCTGTGATGGTCACCAGACAGACACGTTTTTCTCTTTGCTCCATGCTTTGAGAGACGTCTCAATGGGATCTCATTCTTTGTACAGAGATTCAGAGAATAAAGGTGTTGCAAGAGAGTCCTTGGTTATTTTATTGCCAAATTCATTATATTTTGTAATGGATGAGTCTTTGAATTGTGACAGAACTGCAGGTACCGGTATGTTCACTGTTAATACCGCTATTAAAACTGATAAGCCTACTACCGCTTTCCTTGATTGCTAATAATGCTTGGCACTCTTAAAATCGTAATTCATGCTTTGCATTGAAAATTGCCAGCTGGTGAATGTGTGCTGCAGGGGCCATATTCATAAAACATCTAAGGCTAAACGTAACGAGTTAGATTGTGATTAACATTAAAACAGTACTAGAAAATCACAAGTACTTGAATCTCCCCAGCTGTAAATGTAATTGAAAGTCTTGTGTTGCTTTACAAGTTAAATGGTGCATTTATATAGCACTTTTTATCCAAAGCAGCGCTTTACATAGATTGTGCATTACATTCACCCATTCACACACACACACACACACACACACACACACACGTTCATACACAGATGGCAGGAAACCATGCAAGGCACCAACCTGCACATCGGGAGCAACTAGGGGTTCATAGTCTTGCTTAAGGACACTTCGACACTAACTCTGGGGGAGCTCGGGATCGAACTGGGAACCTTGCGGCTGCTCTGCTGGCCACACATGCCACATGCCATGTATTAAATTGATGTTAATATGTAGATTGGGGTTCCAGAGATTATTTCCATTTGTACATCTCTCAGAGTTAAGAGTTACGAGATAAGGGTCAATTTACACCCCTTGTGGGCTGGACCAGACTTTGAGAAACACTGTACTACGCCTGTAGAAGTCATAGACTGGCCTCTAAGTACTTAATACTTGTGATAATAGAGGTTCAGGTATTGTTCATGAACAGAAGTCTCTTTATCAAAAAAGAATTGAGAGCGAAGATGCTCTGTTATAGAGACATTCTTTCTGAAGCTGCTGCATTGGCATATGAATGGAATAACAACTTGGTGATCACAGATGTCTTACTGGGTGATTTTATGTGTATGTGGTTCCATTTTCTGTTGATGTCAATCTAACCGAACATAAACTAGAAGCAGTGCTCTTCCGAGCACAGGTCTCCACCAGGCCGTGCGTCCTGGTGGTGCTACTGTATAATAGGCCAATGTAAAAAGGGTGGCATATGTTCTTCACCTTAGATCTTTCATGGCAATCGGACGCTGCATGCATGATTTCAAGCATTGTGTTCCAAAAATGTGTTTTGCTAAAGTCTACCTGCTGGTGGCGCTATAACAGGACAATGTTAAAAAGGTAGCATTTGTTCCTTGACCTAGTGGGAATATGTGTGGCAAATGTCACGGTAATCGCAAGCTGCGTTGATGATTTGAGGCATTTTGTTCAAAAACGGAGCAATCCTGCAAACTTTGGAAGCTAATATTAGCCAATCAGGATGGAATGTGAAATATCAGACGGATCGGACTTGATCACATGACTATAGAGATACTGTGTACCGATTTGCATGATTTTTGGATAAAATCTCAAGGAGTAATATCCAAAAATGTGTTTTACATAAGTCGGCCCAAAGGTGGCGCTATAAAAGGCTGATGTGAAAAATGCAGGGCAAAGGTTTATCCTTAGCCTCTAGGGAGTGTGCTTACAAAGTTTGAAACTGATCGGTGGAGTTATAGGTAAAACCACAAATCGGGCTGTTATAGCGCCACCATGGGGCTGATAAAAAAAAAATTAAGTGGCATTTCTTCCTCGGCCTAGTGGGAACGTGTGTGCGCGATTTCATGATAATTGTCTCCACCAGCCGAAGGCTGAGGGAGAGTATGTTTTCCCCTCCGTCCGTCCGTCCGTCCGTGCGTCCGTGCGTCCGTCCGTGCGTGCGTCCGTGCGTCCTCGCAGTTTGTGAACAGCTAATCTCAGTCACCGTTGGCCCGATCGCTGCCAAACTGAGCACACACACTCCCTGGATGCCAATCTAGAACCTCTGCCCCACATTTTTCAAATCAGCCTCATGGTGGCGCTATAACAGGCCAATTTGTGTGGCCTGGTTGTTACCAGCTAATCTCCGGCGCCGTTGGCCCGATCGCTGCCAAACTGAGCACACACACTCCCTGGATGCTAATTCAGAACCTCTGCCCCACATTTTTTAAATCAGCCTCATGGTGGCGCTATAACAGGCCGATTTGTGTGGCCTGGTGGAGACCTGTGCTCGGAAGAGCACTGCTTCTAGTTGCACTTTGCGTTTGTGATTTGAGGCATTTTGTTCAAAACGGCTCAATCCCACAAACTTTGGAAGCCAATCTTAGCCAATCAGGATGGAATATGCAAAATCGGACAGATCCGTGTCGATCACATGACTGTCGAGATATTGCCTACCGATTTGTAGGATTTTTGGACAAAATCTGTAAGAGTAGTGCACAGAAATGTGTTTAGCAAACATCGGCCACTAGTTGGCGCTAGAAAAGGCCCATTTGAAAAATTTAGGGCAGAGGTTCTAGATTGGTATCCAGGGAATGTGTGTGCTCACTTTGGCAGCGACCGGGCCAACGGCGACTGAGATTTGGCACTCACAAACTGCGAGGACGCACGGACGCACGCACGGACGGACGCACGCACGGACGGACACACGGACGGAGGGGAAAACATACTCTCCCTCAGCCTTCGGCTGGGGGAGACAATAAGGCCAATTAGTAGAGCTAAAAGGGAATCATGGATGTTACGATATATTCTGATAATGGATTGTCTTGTATAGCCAACATCCCCTATTATTATCACAAGGTACGTAGAATATGATATGCAGTGTATTTTCACAGCATGCACAGCTTTGATATTCTACATTGCACAACACCCATTTAGATATCATTTCCCTGATATAATAGGAGACAAATAGATGGCATTATTCAGTCCTGATTGTTATATATGTGCATTCACACGATGATACTCTGTCTCTCTCTGTCTTGCTGTCCTATCCAAGCATATGGTGTAAAATACCCTATCACTCAAGATCATGTCCTGGTGAATATGAACCCATATACAGCCCGTGGTCACAACAACCTTCACTTTCTTGGAACACGCTAAAATGCTCAGGTTTCTACACAACCCCACCCTTCACTCTTTCAGAAATACACAGTGTATATTTTATTTCTGTTCTTTGATATGAGACAAAGGAACTATACAGACCTTGTATCATTGCTCATGATCTCTGAAGGACGGAGAGAGAAACAGAGAGAGAGAGAGAAGTGAAACAGGGTGGACTGTGGGGTTGTTTGCCAATAGACCTACTTGAGACAGTATTATTACATTTTAGGTCATGCAGCAACTGTCCTTGAACTCTTATTTGGCCCATGCAGGCGTAGGCCAGTACTTTATTACAGCGATGCTTCAGACGTGTCCCGTATGTTGGTCTAGTCTTAGCTTCTCGCTAATCTTCGCGTGGCCCACATTTTCACCCTGACATTGTTTATGCCTTCTTTTTAACAGCAAATGACTAAGAAATGTAAACAAGACGTGCAGTAGTCTGGAAATCATGTCTATGATGATAGCGAGGTTCAGTCGAGGGCAGGCTGACGTAAGCTAGCTGGTGCGGAGGAGGAGAGACGGACTGAGTCAGTCTCCACACACACAGACGTCCCGTGTTGATGAACATGCATGCATGTTCGCGTTTGAATAAACTCCCGGCGTCTTGGGTGCTTCACAAGCCCAGAGGGGAATTATAATGTCTTTAATGTCATGGCACCAGTAGCAAAGTGTATATTTATTTATTAGGTGTGTGCGTGTGTTCATTTGCAAGATACTATAATTGATTTCCATTAGAACAGGTTAGCAAATTAAAATACCAAAGAAATTTTAATTTTTTTATGTTGTCCGAGTTACTTAGGTCCAGGTTTGTGAGTAGCCTGTTCATAATAAACGTCAGACATTTGTACTTTAGTACAGTGTGGTTTAAGTGTAGCAAAATAAAAAATACCAAATAAGTGTTTAATCTTTTTATTTTTGATGTTATTTCTCATGAGTGACATGACTGGGGGCGTCACCATTTTACTCAAACGCGAAAAGATATCCATGCTCACCTTTCAGAGAGAGTACAGTGGACAAGGATTCTGACTCTTCAGTGTGATGAAAACCCATAGAAATTCAGCACTGGCTTCACGGTATCTTGAGGTCCCCTCAATGATGGAAAAAACTCCACCCCTGAATATGATGTATGAGCAAAATGGCTGCCATGGGAATATGGTCAATACCTTATGATGTTATCACATGACTGCGGCACCAGGAGAGTTGATGCAGACCGGCAGCTCTGCAGGAACAAGAAAAACCCATTTAGGTCAATGTATGAAGGCTCATGGTGACTGCTGTGACTGCTGTGTCTGTGTCACAGTGTGCATGGTGTTATATGCCATGGAACAGCGTGTCAGTGTTTAGGGACATATTTGCAGGGCCCAGTCTTAACATCACACCATCCCAAGAGGTGGGATTTTGGATTCTGGGAAGAGTGTGTGTGCCGCGTCTTTTGAATTTGAAATGTTAAGTTGAATTATTGAATGCAGGGATTGTTATCCCAGATCCACATGGAAGCGACGTTGTGATTATTATTATTATTATTTTTCGGCTTTTTCAGCCTTTATTGATAGGGGATAGTAGAGGTAGACATGAAACAGAGAGCGATGTGACATGCAGCAAAGGTCGTCGGGAACGGGACTCGAACCCGCAACATGCCGTCAGGCTGCACGGAGCCTGTAGGTGGTATTCTCCTGGAACACTAGGCCAATGGCACTTCCAACACGCTGTGATTATTGTCTCCGCCAGGCCGAAAGGCATGGCCGAGACTATGATTTCGGCCCTGTCCGTCCGTCCATCCGCCTGCGTGTCCATCCGTCCTTCAGTCTGTGAACAGCTTATCTCCGCCACCGTTGGCACGATGGCAGCGAAACCGTACACACACACTCCCTGGGTCTCAGAGCAGAACCTCTGCCCTCATGGGCCTGTTATAGCGCCACCAGGTGGCAGGTTTGTGCAAAACACATTTTTAGACAGTACTCCTACAGATTTTGTCCAAAAATAGGTACACAGTATCTCTATAGCCATTAAACGAAATGGGTCTTTCAGATTTTTGATATTCCATCCTGATTGGCTGAGATTTGCTTCCAAAGTTTGCAAGAGTGCTCCCTTTTGAACAAAATGTCTCAAATCATGAACACAGTGATTTCCGTGAAATTTTGCACGCACATTCCCTCTAGGCACAGGAAGAAATGCCACTTGATTTTTTTTCTAATCAGCCTCATGTCGACGCTATAACAGGCTGATTTGTGTTTTTACTAATAACTCCACTGATCAGTGTAAAAATTTGTATGCGCACTCCCTAGAGACCAAGGAAAACCTTTGCCTTTTACTTTTGTAAAACAAATTTTTTGATATTACTCCTTCAGATTTGTTCCAAAAATCAAACAAATCAGTACAGAGTATCTCTACAGTAATGTGATAAAGATGTATCTCTCCGATATTTCATATTCCATCCTGATTGGCTAACATTGGCTTCCAAAGTTGGCAAGATTGGTCAGTTTTTAACAAAATACCTCAAATCATGAATGCAGCTTGTGCTTTTTTCCATGAAACTTTGCATGCACATTCCCACTAGGTCAAGAAACAAATGCCACAATTTTCACATTGGCCTGTTATAGCGCCACCAGCAGGTCAACTCATGCAGTGTCCGATTGCCGTGAAAGGCTGAAGAATTTTTTACCAAATATAGCCGATCTACAAGCTCACATGGCGTTACAATGTGACGTGTTGTGAGCTTGTAGATTGTCTATTTTTGGTGAAGAGACTTGGTGTAGGCCTACTGTAGATACCACTAGATAGTACACCAAGTACTGTAGACAAAGTACTACGCACCAAGTACAGTGCGTCTCAGCTCCGTTTTACTAAGTGGTTAAACTGAAGTGTTATTGATAAGTTCCAAATATTATTATTATTCCTGGGACTATTATTCCTGGACTTGGACCTGCGTCACAGCACCCACTTTGAGAACCACTGTATTAGACCCTCTCTTGTTTTATTAAACTAAGCTATGTAAGCTTCACCTCAAATGTACATGTACAGATGGTCTGCAGGGGCATTAGTTATGGATAAATATGGAAACCCTGGGAGTTTGCTGCCTGTACTGTGACATATGAAAACCTCCCTGGAGGGAGCGAGGCTGTGTGTTGCAGCAAGGACGTTTACCCGTCAGGGTTTCCGACCGCAGCGCCGCAGGTTAATGAACATAGCTGCTGATTCCAGCCTTTTGTCCTGACGAGCTGGCTGTTATTATTTACATTCCCCAGCTGACGAAGGGTGTGGGGGGATGTTAACTCGTTAATTCCTGTCTTATCATAGTGAAGCCGTTTTCCTGTAAAACCGTTCTGCTGATAAAGCCATTATACGTTGTGGTAACTAAGCCAGCCTGTTATCTGTGCTAACAAAGATAGTGCTGTGCCGGTATGAATTCAGATATGCAAAGGTTTTGTGCCTAAAACAATAATTGCACATCAGAGAAGCTCTTAAATAACTGTTTTTGGAACAGAAAAGATGTCCACAATTTCAAGTATCAAATACTTACTGTGCCTCATTACTTTTCCTCCTAACCAACTTATGCAGGTTAAATTTAATTGAACACGCATAATTGCCTGTTTGATTTGTGGATGTGATGATGCTACAGGCCGTTGGAACAGATCTACATCTAAACACATAAATGACCATCTGCCTCTTGTTGCTGGTACTAGCTAGCATCAACATCTGTTAAGCATTGTTAAGGAAGATAACTATCTCATATAAGCGCATAACAGCACTCACTCTAAATAACCGCTTAATGTATTAAGCTGTATATATAATGTATTAAGCTGTATATGATGCCGTGCTTTGAATAGCTACAGTATACGTACATGGTTACTACAGCCCTCTGTGTCCCTTATTCTATACCTTGGGAGCTTTTTAAAATATTGAAAAAAAGAATACAGTCCTGGGGATTGAGGGTGGAGGGAGGGTGGGATAGGGGAAGGAGTTTCTATTTGTATTTCTATGTTTTATATCTTTGGAATATATATTCAATTTTAAGACGTGTACACTCGCCCCTGGGCTTTGTAAAATAAAATAAAAAAGATTTTGAAAGAGAGAAAAAACAATACAGATAATTTAGGTCAATAATAAAACATTTCTTATATCCGAACTTGACTTTGTGTTAACAGCTTGCTTTGAAGAAAAGCTTCATGATGCTTCTCCTCTCTTGTACCGGTATATAAAACGCTCAGTTTCACTAAGTGTTCTCCGGCTGCCCCCTCTTTGCGTGCTAACATTTCTTCTGTCTTTGTTTTTCTGTCCCACAGATCCAATGGGTCCAGCTGTCCTCCTGAATTAGCAGAGTGCTGTGAAAGGAGAACGCGCTCCGCTGTGCTCCAACACTTCTCAGACACTTGTCCTTGACACCCAAATGGTGCGTGTCTGTCGTCGTGCCAGCGGCCCTCTGTGAGTTATGGACTTGTGACAACGGTCGGTCCACTGACTCGGGAGAAAGGATCTCCCGCCCCTCCCTCCCCCCGTGGACCCCGATGAGCAACTTGCATCATGTAAAGACGAGGGGTGCCGAGTGTCTGCTACACAACGATTCCGCCGACAGGATATGAGTGTTTTGAGCCCCGTGACAGACAAGAATTCAAACGTTGTGGGAACCGCGGTGAGGCCCAGAGAGGCACCCCAAAGCCATGCAGCCAGAGGAGCTGTTCAGCCGGAAACTCAAGGCCCTGAACGGGAGCATGGGACCGCCGGCCTCTAGTGCACAGGGCAAGTCCGACGGCGGGGGGAAAACTAACGGCACGCCGGCCATGCCTAAGATGGGTGTCCGAGCCCGGGTGACCGATTGGCCCCCCAGGAATGACGGGTGGGACGGTCGGCCCTCACCAAACTACCAGAGCGTCATAACATCCTTTCAGAATGGTCAGCAAGACCAAAGCAACGAGCAAAGCGAGCCGGTCTCCCTGGACTCGGACTACTCGGACGATAAGTACACGCTGAGCGACCTCCTCAGCCACTCCCCGCTGAAGGGCCTCCACCCCATCCGCCAGCGCAGCAACAGCGACGTCACCATAAGTGACATCGACTCGGAGGACATCATGGACCAGAACGCCGTCAACCCCAACACGGGGGCCTCGCTGCACCGGGAATACGGCAGCACGTCCTCCATTGACAGGCAGGGTCTGGGGACCGGGGATGGCTTTTTCACCATGCTCAGGGGCTACCGGGTGGACACCATGGACCACCGTAGCGTTCCCCCCTTGGGGTTCCCCGAACTGCTGCGCTATGACACGGCCCTCTCCCCCAGTCTGCAGACAGCAGCCCAAATCTCCCGGGGTGAGATAGTCCACATTTCGGGCTTTGACTACATAGACAGCTCGCTCCTCTATAGCCGGGAAAGGGAGAAGTCTTTCATGAGGCGGCTCAAGTCGGACTCATCAGAAACGTCTCTTTTTCGGAAGCTGCGCACCATCAAGAGCGAGAGTGACGCCCTGCGACTCTCAATGGAGGAGGACAGGCGGCCGCTCAGCTTTCAAAAGTGCTTTGCCCACTACGACGTCCAGAGCGTCCTCTTCAACATCAGCGAAGCCGTGGCGAGCAGAGCCACTCTGAGCCAGAGGAAGAACACCACCACAGGGGCCTCGGCCGCCTCAGCCGGAGGGGCAGGCGGGCCCGGTGCCGAAGGAGGGGTGTCGGCATGTAGCCCTCCCGTGTTCGAGTCCCCGCTGGGTAGCAGGGAGGACCTGAACCCCAAGGAGAACCTCGACCTCGACGAGGGCGACGGGAAGAGCAGCAGCCTGGTGCTGAACTGCCCGCACTTCCGCAACGAGATCGGCGGCGAGGGCGAGCGGAGGATCTCGCTCTCGAGAGCCAATAGTGCCAACTACTCCGGTGGAGGGGAGAGCTGCTCCTTCGAGTCGTCCCTGAGCTCCCACTGCACCAACGCCGGAGTGTCTGTCCTGGAGGTGCCACGGGAGAACCAGCCCATCCACAGGGAGAAGGTCAAGCGCTACATCATCGAGCACATCGACCTGGGAGCGTACTACTACCACAAGTTCTTCTACGGAAAAGGTGAGGCATCGGGGAGGCCGTGGTGCACACGTCGTCTGTGTGCCCGCAGGGACGGTGGGCAGGTGATACAGGGAGGGTATGAATGACACATTGTTGAGGGGGTATGAATGACACATTGTTGAGGATTAGCACCGTCTACAGTCTAATAAATCCTAATCGCTCTGTTTTCACTTCGAAACAATACCGTTGCATTGTGAGGGAGAGCCCGTACAGAATGGAACAGCCCCTCCTCAGATTTCCTGACGGCCCAGTTATTTTAGTAGTGCTAGATGATATAAGGGTCCGGACAATAGAGCACTTGTGTCGGGTGTGAGGGTGTGCCTTTCACTTCCTCAGGAGGAGACGAGTGTCCGTGTCCTCCTTGCGGTATCGCCCTCGGCCCCTGTAGACGCTGTGATCAGTCGAGTGCGAGGTGAGTCGGGGAGTGGGGGGGGGGGTGTTGCAGCTGTCCCTCGAGGGGGACGTTGGAGCGTGAGCACCCCTCTCACATGAAACCATGAGGTCAGCAAAACCATGCCAAGGTCACCGGCACTCCTCATTAAAAAGACCCAGCGCTCCGACTCTGGGAACGCCGTGTCGGCCCTGACCCCGTCGCCACCGTGAATGCCGTAACTGTTGTTCCCTCTCTGTCTACTGTGTGTCTCTCTCTGTGTCTCCCGTTCATGGGTGTATTGGGTTACCCGTTCTTAAGTACTTCCCCAAAAAGAGAAAAAACAGCTGCTTCACCTTTCACATTGGGAAATTCTTCACAACACTGTTACACTGGACAGTGTTTAACCACATGAACCTTAGCATCCCTATTCTGGGGGAACCATAAATAGCAGATCTAATAGTAGATCAGCTATTTTCGGTAAAGAAGTTTAGTGTACAGTGAAAACAGGAGGGGGACTGGTATTGGGAATCCCTTGGGCATTCATCCAACTATACTAGTATAGAATGTAAGCGGTTAAACACGCTGCATGTGAGCTTGATGCAAGGCAAGCCTGCAGTGGCGGCTATTTCCAGTACCTTTACTTCTACTCCACTAACATCTGAGAGACAAAACTTTAGTTACTAGTTACTAGGTTTTGATTATTATTCAAAAACCTATACATTAACCACTTCAGCCCTATAGCCTATACATTTTGGCCATTTGAAAATAGCTGATCTACAAGCTCACAAAGGGCACATTTACTTACATTTTCACATTTTATTTACACAATGTTTTACAGTATGTTTTTTTTATTCACTTATTTTCATAAGAAATTTCACACACAAAATATCCAGTGATTAAATAAATCGGCATCAGCCTTAAAAAATGTATTTGTCAGAAAAATATTTTTTTCCCCACAAAAACTACAACAACCACTGGTTATCAGTGTTATCTATTGTCCCTGGTGGTGTACATAATAACATAATTGATCTTTCTGTGCTTTATGCAGGACGATGTAGAAATGTTGTTTTCAGATGCTTTTTGAGGCAATTTTAGATTACGCCTTTTTTCCCCCTCTGTACAAACTATAGATTTTAGGCCATGACCTTTTTTCCTATAGGCGTTTTATTGAAGAGACAGGTCTGTCATCACCTCTGCGCACACACACACACACACACACACACACACACACACACACACACACACACACACACACACACACACACACACACACACACACAATCACACACACACGTAGTGTCTCCAGTTTATGGCAGGCTTTTATCACCCTGAACTGGACTTTGATCCTATTGATTTCCTAAAGGCCACTCTCTGTCCCCCATGGCTAGGCTGCTGTGATGGAGGCAGAGGAAATGTAGCCTATGTATGACCATGTATGGTCACACATAGACCTGGACTGCACAGGAGGACATAATAGTGGTGTATGTTCGCTAGTGCAATCTGCAATGCCCGCCCGGCTGTTCGGAAAGCTGCGTTGATTTCATCAACTAAAACCGTGACGAAAATGTTTCGTCGACTACCTTTTTTCACATCCAAAAATGAAATAAAAACTAAGCTATCGTGACTAAAGCTAAGACTAAATATATTGACAATTTCGTCTACAAATAAAAACTACACTACAATGTTAGGGAGGGACTATAGTGAAGGAGAGTTCCAGTAGAACTAAAAGATAAGTTTTGTTGCGCTAAGTTGTTAGGCTCTCAAAATAGCAGATCTACAAACTCCACAACACATGGTGAGCGTTGTGAGCTGGTACAACAGATAGGCTATTTTCAGCTTGCAACCAAGTGTAAAATCTACCATTACGGCGCCATCAAGGCCCGCCAAAATACATTTTAGTCGACCCAATCAACTGTAGATTTAAAGCTAGACTAAAACTAAAACATTTCAGATGACTAAAATATGACTAAAACACTGCTGAATCAATGCCAGTCTGGCCGTTTGGAAAGCGTACCTGTCAGCTCAGGACGATTGCTTGGCTCCCAGTATTGCTACTACCAGCGTTGTCAGGGGAGGGGGGGGGGGGGCACAGTGGCTGTTTGGAGCGTGTGGCATTTGGCCATTTAGAGCAGGCCGATTGCTTGGCCCCGGAGAAGTGCTGAGTGCAGCGCTGTGGAGGACCGTGGTATGGCTGTACGTGTTCTCCAGAACTGCTTTCACTCAACAGCACTGCTCTCCCTTTTGTCCCCAGTTATTATGGAGTATACGCCCGCCACGTGTGTGAGGTCGATCGGATGGACGGTTCTGGAAAAAGGCACTGATGGGTTTTAGATTAATTCCCATGTTTTAATTCCTTTAGAAAGTTATCCTTTCCCAGAAGAGTAACACCACAGTCAGTCAGAGTCCAAGAAAGAGGCAGCACACCAATAAGTCAGTTTGAAACTAGAATTGAATATTTCAATAATAACGTTTTGTTGCTTGTTGTTTTCTTAATGTGTTAAGCCGCAGGGGGTCCGGGGGGGTAATCTGCCTAAAATGTATGGCACAAAATGACAATGATTGTGCCTAGTGTTCACCCACCAAATGTCAGCTAACCCCTGGAAATGCACAAATGATATGTATTTGGTCCACGGAGCGGCTCCATGGCCTGCCCATCCCAAAATATTTTGTTCCAGGGACCCCCAGAAGTAAATATTTGAGTTAACAAGACTGACCTATGACTGTCTTGATCCAAGGCTAAACAAGCGAAGCTTAAACCAGCGCCCTCCAAGTTACACCACTTTTTATGTCAAGGACCCCTAAATTGACACTTATTAGCCAATGGACCACCATGAATCACTGCTGAATCACCATGCCCATGTTAGTTAAAAAAAAAAAAAAAATCTCATGAGGCCCCCAGCCTGTGTGGGGCCCCAGGCGGCTGCCTATTTTGCCTGTATGGGCTGCACGGCCCTGAAACTAAGACTAGCCTACCTCCTTTATTTATTATGCACCCAAATACCCTTCATGAATTATTTTATTTCATGATGGCCCTACACTGTATCTTTTTTGCAATTATTCTTGAGTTAAATTGTCCCATTAGAAATCTAATCCACATGACTGGCATAGCAGAAATAATAGAACAGAGAGAGGGGAAGAGAAGGGGAGACTTGTGGATATAATTATGCTCAGCTGCAGTTATTTTGTTACTAGTGACAAGAGGAAAACCTAAACATGCATTGCGTTCTACCTTTTCTTTGCTGACATCATTCCTGAAAATTGTGGGGCCCCCCTGCGAGGAGGGGGGTGGGGGCCCTTTTGCAAATGATGACGGAGTTATATCTGTTCAATGTTATATGAGTCATACATAAAGGTTTCCTATGTAAATAAGCTGAAAAGCTTACTAGGATCTCCTTTTAGTTGACCTTGTACCAGTGAACTGTACTGTCATGAAACTGTACCTTTTCCTATGCAAACTTCTAATAAAGTCTTCAATCAATCAATCTCTCTGGAAGAAGTTGCACATGAACTCTGCTGGCAGACTGAGGCGCTCCAACACGACCACTAGCTAAATGCTGGGTGCAGTAAATGTATTTATCTGCATACAGCCCAATGAGCCCATAATATTAACAGCTACATGTTTGCTCCAAACATTCTGATGTATATTTCAGCCAAAGTGCCAGTGGTACAACATTAGTACAAACAACAACAACAACAACAACAACAACAACAACAACAACAACAACAACAACAACAACAACAACAACAACAAAGAGAGAGAGAGAGAGAGGGTGGATTACCTTTCTGTGCTCTTCTTTTTTGGGAATCAAAACATATATTCCTTTCTTGGTAAGGGAAAGCTAAAGGAGTGCTCATTAACTACATTCCACACAGCTGTGTGGAGACTGGGCCAGCAGGCGGGGGAGGGGGAGAGAGAATTAGACTGGAGCAGTAGGGAGCATTTGGGTGTGTGCTGTGTGGGGGCCCCCTCTGCTGGAGGCCCCCCTGCATTGCGGGGGTTGCGTGCCCCTCCCCTACGCCACTGCACACAGTGCTGCAAACTGTGCAAAGTGCATGATGATACTCGTCAATTCTGCGCTTCTTTATTAACTAATTTACTTTGCTCCATTGTTGGCTAAATGACGTTTCGTTTCGGCGTCTTTTGGGCAAATCTGAGCTGCAGTTCATCTAACTACTCTCGCCGTGGTTTCAAATAGGGAAATTAAGTGGCGCCTTTCTAATACGGCGACGTGAGGCGGGACTACGGCTGCTATGACGTAATCGCAGTTGCGGTCCAAACCGTTAAGCTCACAGCCGGCGGCGACGGAACCAACAATACACAACGCCACCGCCTGGCGGTGGTAAAACACCCCTTCCACTGACAGCTGTGGTTCTCATGGTGACGTGTCTGTCTATGCCACACGTGTCGAACATAAATACGGACAGAAACAAAGACAACACTCCATCGCGCATCAGCCTACTTAACGAGCCGGTGAAAAAGATGCCTGCTGATCGCATATACAGTGTGTGTGCGTGTGCGCTATGATGATGCCTGTGTCAGTGGCACACACAGCTCTAAGACTAGACCAGGATTTCTGTACCCCTACGAGGGCTCAACTTCAATAAAAATAAACTAAACTACTTCACTACTCACCGAACCAACGGTAGTTTTGCGTTGTTGAAAGTCTATTCTCCGCGGTGGGCAACCTCTCAGCACCCCACCCACTCTGTAAAATACATTATTTTTGGCATGAAATAAAACGCATCCAACTCAACCGCCGCTTATTCCCGGGTTGTGTCTGCGCTGGTTCGAGGTGGGTGAGTTTTATTTCATGACAAAAATAATATATTTTACAGAGTGGGTTTGGTGCTGAGAGGTTGCCCACCGCGGAGAATAGACGTTCAACAACGAAAAGCGACCTTTGGATGGGTGAGTAGTATAGCATATAATGATACTTCTAGTACAAATTAATATATTATATTCTTATTTGTGCAACTTTCAGTGTTAACGTTTAAGCCTTTTTCCTTCTCTCTCTAGAAGTATCATTATATGCTATAGTAGCGAAGTAGTTTAGTTTATTGTGACTGAAGTTAATGCCTCGTAGGGGCTGAGAAATCCTGTTCTAGTCTTTGAGTCAGCCGACTGAGCTAGATGGGGACAGCTCGCGGCAGAGCTTATTCAACATGCTGTGTGGAAAAGTGTAGCCTATTTACTTTCGCACAGTTAGTGGACTGTTCACTGAATTCATTTATCCCAGATAATAAGGCCTAACATTAATACTAATAATAATAATAACACACTTTATTTATATAGCAGCACCTTTCATACAGAGACTGCAGCTCAAAGTGCTTCACATGTAAAGAACAAACATCACGATTGCTTCACAAAAAAAAGGAGAAAAGCAGTAATAACAATACAGTGTAATTATAACCCGAGTTCATGCAAAAAATGCGTCCACAGTAGTAAAATCAATCAGCTGATCTCGACGTTGTGAGCGCTACGTGAAGAGGTGCCTTCTGCCGTTGTAGAACTGACTGCTAAGGCAGCGAGGTTTAACGAGGGAGGGCGACTTGTGCCGAGGCACAAACGAGGGATGGCTAGTGGGCAGTGGTGCTCGATTCCACATCTATGCTATATGGTGAGGGCACTAAAATACGCTAATATACGTGAAGACAGCCTGGCTCCGCCCGGCCAAATACCTTCCGACACGTATATCGCCCTTCCCAAACCAAACAAGGGGGGCTACTTGGAGCGACTAGCAAAGCCCACTACAGGAGGAGCACCCGATTCGACATACTGTTGAAACTCAGGGGCGGGCCTCTATATGGAATACACGATACGCCGCCCGCCTGGACTATCCAGGGGACATTTATCACTTTCCCATGCCCACGTGACTTCCAAAGTGATTTCCAGGGGCTAGGTAAAGACGTTTTGCTATCACAAAACGTAATAATTGTATTAAGAGGATAGTGCAGAGTTCAACTACAGTACAGCAAGTCAATAGTTCACCCATAGTTGCTTTCTGCCCTAATAGACAGTTCTTGACATGATTTTATATAGTTACTGTAAGACAGTAGGATGGGTCATATCATAATGATGTCATCGTGTAGAGAGGTCAATCACAGGCGGACATGGCCTTCGTCAGTGGATAGAATATAACAGAGTTGTTGACTGATGGTGTAATCTTGTTGTGACGGCTTCCTGCCGTCACTCCATAAGGATAAAGATTGTTTACTTAAAAATGGTTTACCAGTTAAATATCAGACCCTTGTGTCAAGGCTGTTGGAATAACAATGTTAGAAAAACAGGGTTTTGTGTTGGATCATAGAGGGACAAACAGCACAATTAATAAATTATCTGTCATGTACAGTAGTTTGACCTTAACTCATTCATTCATTCAGCCTATCCCGAACATGTTCGGGATATGTTCAATCCAAAACAATTTTTTTTTAATTAATTGACTTACCCTGAGCTGCTTGTAGAGTCGTGGGTGGTCCTGGCTCGTCCTACGCTAGCCAGCTAGCCATTTTACATGGTCCGACGATATATTCCATTAAAAATGGTTTAAAATACATTTTTGAGACCCCCAATGTTCACCGAATGTTCAGCGCCGCTTCCGGAACGTAGTCCAGTGTGCCTATCCCGAACATGTTCGGGATTTTTAATGAAATGAATAAAATGATCCGAGGCCTTCTGAAGCCTGAGCCTAAATTTAAAATCCAGTGGTCCAAATCCTGGGGAAGCCATGCCGGCCGTGAGCCGCGAACGTAGCCGCGAATCGCCGCCGAATCCAATGAAAAACCACATCTTTGGAGGCCCATATCTCTGGATTGTGTTTTTAGGGATGTGGCGCGAGGTTTATTTACGGCGAAATCGCCGAAAAATGATCTTTAAAATGACAAAATGGGAATAGCTATTCTGTTAGCATTATCATCCGGGACCTTTCCATGACGTGCACAAACGTGAGCACGCGCGTCACTGCAACGTGAGTCCCCGGATGCTAATGCGCTCGCCTATGGGAGAAAGCCTGGCATTCTTTGGCGCCATCTAGGGGCTGGCACTGGTAGGGTTAAGACAAAATTGGTACAATAATATTAACCAAACTTTCCCAACAGGCACAAGACAATCATACATAGAAACAGAGATTCTATTAATTATATTCTATTATATCATCGTTGTCGGGTGGAAACCTTGTATGTCCAAAACCGTTTTGTATTTATCATTTTAAAAATGATTGATACTAGTGAAAATAGACGATCTACAAGCACACAACGCCTCGCGGTATATCGGCTATTTTCACTCGTTTTGTGCGATAGTCTTGATGATGAAGCAGGGCTTTTCTTTACGAAAAATATTATTTGAAATACGAGGTTTCTGCCCGACAGTGACGATATATGTATAATAGGCCCTATATACAGCAGGTAGATAGATAAATGTATAGTAGGTCATGGTATGGTATAACTGTAAGGGACCTTGTACAATAACATTAAGAGTGGGGACATACATTAGAGAGGTAGAGAGAGGATATGACATTAATGACAGTTGGGAGTTGGGAGCAGAGCTGGCTCTACAAAACACTCAACCCGTCTGATTTAGACCACCGCACAGAAGATCCAAACCAATTATGACAAAGTAACAATTGATTAAGTAGCAATTAACCATTCAAAATAGCAGATCTCTCTCGGATGTTGTAGATCGGTTATTTTTGGCGAGGGACAACAGCATCGTATCTGACAAAATATAACTCGGGCTTTAGGATGCCTAGAGGCCCCGTTGTGTGCATGTACAGTATGCACCCTGCCCCACACCATGTGACCTTATGCCTCATGGAGCATTTCCCATCAGCCCAATGTGCCCGACAAGCCTCGCATTCCTCAAATACTTTGTCCATATTTTTGCTGCTTATGGTTCATATATTATTCATGTGGATATGTCCTCCACCCCATTGTTGAGGGTAACACTGATACCAGCCAGTGTATTGACATGGCACGCCCCGGAAGGCTGCTCCAACGGGGCCTGGCCCTCTTTTTTTGGAAGTCTGAGATGCTTTCAGATTGTCTGTGCCCCGAATCCCCTGGTGAGGTTTCTCTTTTGTTGTGGTGCTGCTGAATCCTGGGTCTTTCTCCCTGGCTTTAGCCTGGATTAGGGGCTGTTTGCTTTAGGCACTGCTGTGCCTATGCAAAGCCCTGCTCCTATCCATGCCCCAAACCCCCCCCCCCCCCCCGCTCCTCCTATGCACACACCCCACCCTGTGCACTCTCACTCCTGGATTGTTGGAGAGAAAGGGAGCAAACAGGTTTATTTTCATCCCATTGTTAATTGACTGTAATCTATGTCCTGTCCTATCTCAGTTATTGTTTTACAGATATCTTTACGTTTTCAGAAGGCTTACACAGAAAAATCCTCACTCAATCCATTCATTTGTACAAACATTGAGGATTTTACTGTTGTACTATATTGTGTGTGTTACTGTCTGTCTGTCTGTCTGTCTGTCTGTCTGTCTGTCTGTCTGTCTGTCTGTCTGTCTGTCTGTCTGTCTGTCTGTCTGTCTACCTGTCTGTCTGTAGACACTCCAGAAACATTGATTCTTACTGTAGGTATGGGTAACAAAATAACCGATGAAGTGTTATTTAGTAAAGCTGTGATTGAATTACAAATCAAATAGAGTGCTGTCATGTTGATATTAAGCGCTGTAGGCATCTGAACAAATGTTACGTTGTAAAACATCTAACAAATCCTATGATCCTAAATGAAATGAGCATTAGGCTGCCTCGTTCTGTGTCCTAATGGCTTGTTCTTTTAAATGTTGTTGCCATAACAAAGACAACGAGGTCAAATCAGCCACAGGAGGGGGGCTTCTAATCTGAAGTGGAACCCCACTGCTCTCCATAATCAGGGATCAACAAATCTGCCAGAGGACAGGGCCAGGTCTCTTGAAACCATTTGCACTTTTAATAATTTATCAATTATCAGAATCTCTGTCTGTCTGTCTTTCTGACTTTCACATATCACGAGAACCGCCCATCCAATTGTTTTCACACTTGGCGCTTGGCGGGTATATTGCCGAGGACCTAAAGAGTTGTGTCGAGTGTGAAGTCGATTGGATGAGCAATTGTCGAGATCACTGCAAGCAGCCATTCTTCGGTTTCTGAGAACGCGGCAAGCAGCCATACCGCAGTTCTCGACAACGCAGCACTTTCGGTGGCCAAGTGGGCACACGTTACAAACAGCTACGCACTCTGAATGGGCACACCCCCTACAACGCTGCAAATAGCAAATAGAATTTTAGAGATGGTCATTTGATAGATAAGTGATCACAGATTCTTGTACCAGCATTACAGTGTGATCTGTTTCATGGTTAATTCTCACAGCTCCATAATATTTTTATGAACTGGAGTATTGTTTCTTTTCTCATCTCAGTGAAGTGAATTTATCAATATGAAATCCCACATACAAGGTCATGTTTTGTGTGGTCTTTTTTCATGAAAACCATTTCCTCTATGTTTGTCTAATTCTAAGTGGACTTGTTCTCCCTGCAGAGCATCAGAACTATTTTGGGGTAGATGAGAACCTGGGCCCAGTGGCAGTCAGCATCCGCAGGGAGAAGCTGGAAGAGGGGAAGGAGAAAGATGGAATGCAGCACAACTACCGGGTCACCTTCAGAACCAGCCAGGTAAATGGTGTTCTAATTATGCTCTACTTTCACTACTACTGTGTGTTTATAAGGAAATAAACTACATATAACAAAGGTTAACAACTTTCAACCTGGCAGTCCTCTTTTGGTCATGTCATTATAGGCAAAAAACTTGACAAAAGAAGCAAAAACTAGCAAATCTACAAGTTGTGTACAGCTTGTACTGTATTTTGTTTAAGTGCTTTATTAATCCTACATTAATCAGTTTATTTATTCTTATTTCTTTATTATTAAATAGATACTTGAAGATTTGACTGTGTATACGATCAAATCCTTTAAAACTTCCCTGTACCTCTCTCCCCTCCCTCCCACTGATCTTCTATAGTGTCCATCTCAATAAAGGCATTTATATAAAAAGTGGGACTGGACTGCCCTTTCCTTTTCTTTGGTTATTAAAAATAGATTTCAATAGGTTTCATCCGCTCACTGTGAGAGAAACGGTAGCTGGTGGTGATTTCGTCTTTTTATAACCTGCGCCTCCCAGCTCCACTGGAGAATAAGCTTTCAAAGGACAATATTGCTGGTAGAGATGGAAATCTAATCCTGCTTGGGTTTTGGACTGGTGCTGGTTTAGGTGAGCTCGACAGGAGAGCTTGGTTAAGCAGTGCAAGAGTGCAGGAATGTTTAAGTAGTACCGAAAAAACAACAAGTGGAGACTTCCTCCTCTCTCTCTTTTCTCCTCTCCCCTTTCTCCTCTCTCTCCTCTCTCTCCTCTCTCCTTTTTCTCCACTCTCTCTTCTCTCCACTTTCTCCTCTCTCTCTCCTTTGTGGCTAAATTAAGGAGGTCAGTGGTTTGCAGAGCTGTGTGACTCAGTCAGTCAGTCAGTCATGCAAACACTGATGCAGTCTATCGGAGAGTCGGTTTGATACAGTAGTTCAACCAACACATCACACGTACGTGGACAAGCATGCACCGTGGGTGTGCACACGCAGGCACGTACAATGGCAGTAAATCACGTACAGCCTAGGCCCTAGACACACACAAACAGTCGGTCCCTCATGTGTAGAAAGCTTCCATTGATTGATGCCGGGGTGGTCCTATCCTCTGAATAATTCAGGTGAGACAGATGCACCAGGCAGAGAAATGTCACTGATATTAAATGCCAGTCTTGGTTTGAAGCACCGCTCTCTCTCTCTCTCTCCAGATAAAGGCGTGTTATCTGGGTCATGCTAGCCCTGCGAGTAACACTGCATACACTGTTTCAACTCCCTGATCACTAGAAAGTCTATCTGCATGAACTCATGCAAATCTATCTCTCTCTCAGCCACCCTCCCTTTCCTCCATGAGACTGGAAACTAGTCTGCCTTTCAGCGTGCATCTCTGCCAGAGAGCCATTGTCTATGCTTGTAACCATTGCCCATAGGCTTTGCAGACACACTATGAAATGGGGGGTGCTGTTGCACGGTGGGGTGGTTTGTGAAGCAAATCTGAAGCAGTACAGATCAACTATTACTGACACATTCATGGTCTGAACAGTAAAATGCTGCTAAACATCGTCTGTACAGTTAGCCCACCTCAATTATTTATCAGATGAGTGCCTTAATGTTGTCTGGTGGAGCCGGTAATGGTGCTATATTGGCCTAAATAATGATCTCATGAGGATGTTATGTCTGCATTACATCAGCCCACATATCAGCCATGTGTGATCCATGTTATGCTTTATTATTCAGCAGTTTTGGATTGCAATGCACCCTATTAAAACTCCAAATTGTAAGTTCTGTGTTCTAATGAGGTAATTGCAACACTAGAGCCGAACTACAGTACAACAGAGAGGGCATCTAATGTCCAATCTGGTGCACTGTCTGCTTCGAATAACTTTGGCATTGCCACCTAAAGTATTAATGTCCTACCTGACATCGGGATCTAAATTTCATAATGGAAGAGTAGGGAGACCAACCAACTTTTTTTCCTTACTGGAACTATATCTGCACTGACTTTGACCTCTAAGGACCTTCCAGGGAGGGTGTGTTTTTGTGCGTCTTGCCGCATCACCCTTTCTTGTTTATTTTTATTCTTTTTTGCTAGTTGTTTTTATCGCTCTGACCTTTGGACACTGCACTATTAGGTTGTGTTAGTAATTTTCTTTTAGTATTTCTGCTTGTGTTTGACTTGATGTAGAGATACCTGTTGCACTAACTAGCATTGACTGTATGGTCACTTTGATTTGGGCACTGTATTATTTTTTGACAGTCGTGCTTTAAGACACTTTATGTATATATATTATTCGTTCCCTTTCCTGTTGTACCTTGCTCTTACTGTACTTACTGTACTCTGTACTCTGTTCTTGTTTCTTTTTATCTTTTTCATACTTCTCTGTAACTTTGTAAATAGCCTTATACTGCTGTGCTGCCTCTGGGCAACAAATTTTCCCCCTTGCGATAATAAAGGTATCTATCTATCTATCTAACCACTGCAGATATGTTCGGTGTATTGTATGAACATACAGTACTCTGCCACACAGATTGGTTAAAATAGCATTGTATTCATTAAAATAGGTTTTGAATCTGAGATTTAAATTAAATAAGAATAGTTTTGTTCATCAAGTCAACAGTAACATGCTGACTGTGACACATGGGCGCAAGGACAGTAGAACCTCGGATGCATTGCAAAGGAACAGTACCAGTCGTGCAATAGGCAGTATAGTAGGTGTAATTAACGTCAATCTTCACATTGTGTCTGTCCTCGTAGCTCACAACGCTCCGCGGGGCCATCCTGGAAGATGCTGTTCCGTCCACGGCGAGACATGGGACAGCCCGGGGACTACCACTGAAGGAGGTGCTGGAGTATGTGATCCCTGAGCTCAATATCCAGTGTCTACGTCTGGCCCTCAACTCCCCCAAGGTCCCGGAACAGCTACTCAAGCTGGACGAGCAAGGGGTGAGTACAGTAACACCGGTTGGCTTGTAAACGTTCGCGTGGATTTATGACCACAGACTGCATGTCATCTTATCAGCATTCCCAGACAAAATGTCCACGTCTCTGCAAAACACATTTGTCGTGAACAATGGTTTGACATCTTAGATCGTCAAGACGGTCAACTTAGCGCTGTAGCTGCTGCTACAATACAAAACTAAAGGGACGGTCATCGATTTGTATTAAGAGAAACTGCTTTGCCCTGAAAATGCCATGTCAAGAAAGAGCAAGTCCAGATTTTTTGTTTTGTCTTCTCATGGCAAAACATTGCCTGGTAATACATTGATGACATAGTTCATGGCTTCTTCATCACAGACTCAATTCAACTCAAAGTCTGACAAGGTAGCTAATCAAGATTCTAACTGCTTTCCACAGCAGAGGATGACAGGAATTTAACATGTAGGACGGCCACAGTGTACTGCCAGGGTGACTTTGTAGGACAAATCCTCTGTCTGGGTCATGGCATATGTCTAAGATTTGGCTGAGTGCAGCCCTCCTGCTCATTCACACAGTTTCACATATTGGATGCTGCCGCACGCATCCTGGTTCAAGGGCACCTTGTTGTGTTCCTGGGTGGATTTGAATCCGCAGTCTAGCAATAAGGAGCCTCCTTTCGCTAACCCTAATTGATGGAGGTATTTCGATCTATTGGTGTACTTTGTAAGAATTTGCATCTGTGCAAATAACACTACTGGGGCAAAGCTTATGTTGGGATGGCAGGAACCGGTATGCCATCTGCGGGGTGCCTGTCAACACTACTTAAGATATTCACTGGCTCCCAGGTGGATGCAAAGGACAGCCAATATCACACTTAAATAGAATCAATATGAATCCCTGGCTCACAGTAGTGGCCATCGATTTCTCTGACATGCTTTTTCTGCTGAAAGGACACTCAGACACAGACTCGGTGTAACATCTATCTTCACAACGTATTTCATCAGGGAGAAACCGAGTTGATATCATGTCTGGATGGCTGAGGACGCCATCTTCCATTATCCTCGTTTCAGTGTTTCAACGGTAATGGAAATTAGAGCCAAAGCTACTCCACATTCACAGTACAGTAGAAGAAGGATATTCATTAATTGTATGATCTTAAGCCCTTTAGTTTCTCACTGAGTCTGTGCGTGTGTGTGTGTGTGTGTGTTACTGTAGTGTAGAGCTTGTCTAACTTTGAGAGAATCACTGGATTATTAACGTAATTGCATTGGTTAGCTTGGCCCATCCCTCCGACTGACAAGGGACAGGCTCTTATAATGGAATGTGTCAACTATGTCCCTCTTGTACGTCCAGATCTTTTTAACACACTGCTACTCTCCCTCTCTCTCTCACACACACGCACGCACGCACGCACGCACGCACGCACGCACGCACGCACGCACGCACGCACGCACGCACACACACACACACACACACACACACACACACACACACACATTTAGTGACCATCCTTAGCGGATGTGGATGACAGCCTTTCTAACTCACAATCCCAAAGCCAATTATCTGCATCAATCAGCTCCACACGTGTTTGAGGAAGGTCTGTCTGCTGGTTCCCAAACACTGGGTCAGGCCCATTTTTTTTATGGGTCCCTTAATTCTTTGGTCTCCTACATTTTGTTTTTAATTATTATTGTCTAGAGAAGACTGTCGCACACCCAGTAGTTCCTCTCAAGCAGGTGCGTAGGTCACAAAGCAGTATAATTAATGAATTTCAATGAAGAAATATACCCGCACACTTGCACGTTCCAGAGATACATTTTATTAAATCGTCGTTAGACCTTCCTCAAGCTCATTCTACTAAATTATTATTGTCTAAAACATTTTCAAAAAACATTCCCCCCCCCCAAAAAAAAAGGTAAATTTTTCATGAATAAATCAAAGAAAAATTTAAGAAATTCCATAAATTAGACAACAAATGTTTAAGAAGTAGTGAAAACAGACGATCTACGAGCTCACAACGCAGCGTTAATCAATTTTTACGTATTGTTGCGATCTACAAGCTCACAATGTGTCGCAGCACAATGTGTCATACCACAAAGCATAATCTAGGCAATTCATTTATGTAAAAAAAGATTAAATGTATTAAGTATTCTCCCACGCCTACGACATGAGAGGCTGTCTGGACTGACACTCAACCTTGAGACATCGAAGAGAGAGACGAACGTGGAGTGGAATTATTCGTCTGTGAAACCTGGAGCTCTTTGTGAACGAGCCATGGAGGAGGCGAGACTTGAAGCTGTTCCAACTGGCACCTTACCTCAGCGACCTAAAAACCAAACACAACTGTTGCCGCCAGTCTTATATTTGCACATTGGTATTTTCGTACGCTTCTGTTTTAATCATTAATGCGATGCTGACCGTGCCAGTGTTAGGCACCCCATAATCTTAGTTTTGGGCCCGAAGCTTTCAGCACCCAGCTAATGTGTTTGTGTGGGGAAGTTGAGATTCGGCAGGAAGAATCTTTAGATCTCATAAAGCGATGAGAACATGAGAGTGCTTTGGCAGACCTATTTAGTTTGGAGTGTGGAATTCAGCTCTGGAACTTAACTGAACTTTTAGCGTGCATTGTGTGTGTGTATTGCATGCATATTATACCCGTGCAAGAGCGTGTGTGCATGCCAAGTCGTTCTCCACGGCCAGGGAAAAGAAAGGACACCTGCTGAGTGAGATGTTCCTGGAGCGATTATGGTCCACAGTCGCCATAATCCAGCACTGCTTAGAAAGTTCCCTGCCTCGTCAAAAAGCGTAATAGATTACTGTGTTCTAATGGTCCATGACTGTAACAAGAGCACATGCCATGTGTGGATGTATTTTAGATCACATTTTAGATTGGTGTGAAATGGCTACATGCTGGACCGGACTGGGAAAAGCATTTGGCAGGTAATCAGATTTTGAGATGTGATTTTAGATGGCGAGCCATAGAAATCGCAAAGAATGGCACCAACCAGAAGAACATCTGTTAAGACTATTCAAAAGCTTGTAAAATGACAGAATGATTGTCATCTGAATAGTAACGCATTTCACCAAATTATGTTAAGCTGTCAAAAGCTTTTGGATTATGGTACAAAAGCAATCAAAGATCAGTGGTGATTGTACTACAGGTTCAGGGGATTACTCCCATAACAACCCTCTGTGGCTGTTATTTCATATATAAATTATGTTTAGTTTATTTTTATTAGGGACAGACAGAAGACATGTGAGAGAGACAAGTCGGGTCAGATTCGAACCCGGGTCCTTGTGCTCAATATTTTGCAGTAGTGTATAATATTGGTCTGTTCAGGGGGTAGTGGTCAAGGCGCGTACCACATACTAGGCTATGATGCCTGCTGGCGTCGCCGGTTCGATTCCCGATCCGGATGACCTTTGCCACATGTCATTCCCCATCTCTCTCCCCATTTCCTGTCAGTCTACTGTCCTGTCAAATAAAGGCATAAAAACCCCAAAACAAATCTTAAAAAAAATATATATATATATTGGTCTGTTCAGATCATGGCTGCTGTTGGGAACAGGTGCCTGTTTTGAGTGGGTCGGTTCTGGATAACCCCTCATCCAGTCAACTTCAGTCAAAGTCAAGACTGCACTTCACTGGGTCCTTGGCAATACCAGTGTGAAATCAATTGGATGTTATGTGAAGGACATACATATTTTATACATACATGCATACATACCTGCATACATGCAGAGATTCCTGGAATTTATAGTTTAGTTCGGAGTACTCTTTACGTGCATCTTACATTTTGGCACATTGCTTGCTGCAGAACACGCACCGGTACCTGCCTAAAGTACAGACGTCACAATAGATATATCTGCACAAAGTAGTACAAACAGTGTAGTCAGGGTTTATGAGACTGTGTTTGTGGCCTTGGGGCTTGTACTGTTCGGGCGGGCACACTGCAGCACAGACAAAAGTCAGTGATGTTGTGTAACACACTTGGCTCAGGACACGGCCGTATCTCCGAGGTTTGTCTCGGCGCTGCTGTCCAAAGGGACCGTCGTTCCCATTTCTCTCTCTCTCCCCTCATTAAGTCCCCTTCCATCTCCATACTATGCAGTCCACTTAGGTTTTTCATTATGGAGGGCAGGTTTCCACTGCCTCCAGGCAGCAATGGACACAGAGAGGATGAGGGAGAGAATGGAGTGCAGAGAGAAAACCGTTCTGTTTTAATGTCAGCTTATATCCAGCTCCTCAGACAGCCATACAATACAGTAAGTCCATTAGATGGGACATCTTTTCTTTTCTTATAATGATATAATGAAGCACTTCCCTCCCCCGTATTCTTTTCCTGCAGTGCTGAGCCCAACTACTGTACATCGAAAGCACTTCAGAGAATACCATGCAAATCATACTGTATTCAAGTTGGCTTACGTGGCTTTGCCCATTTCAATGCTAACAGGTGCGATTTGACCCAAGAAGTGACATATTTATTACGTCAGGTTGTCCCACTCCCATTTCAAGGTTATCGGGTGTGAATTGACACATTTTGTGACACGCCCTTGTATGGAGAGACCACTGAAAACTTTTTTTTTCTGGGTGAAGAACTAGTGGCATATATACACTCATTAGGAAAGTAAAGGTTGACTTTATAGCTTTATTTTACAGTCCTAATACTGTACATGTTTAGTACAAATAAAGTAAGAAGTTTTTACTTTTTTTTTCTTTTTTTTTAAACTTTTTAGTTTTCTCTTGCCCCCATGTAAAGCGTCTTTGGGTACTTAGAAAAGCGCTATATAAATTTGAGTTATTATTATTATTAAGAAATAACTACCATGACAGAACATGATGCATTGTACTTTATTACATCCATGAACCAAAGATAGATTATGTATAATCAGAATAGTCGGGGGATATCTTAAAAAGTCCTGGAATAAATTCCTTACCAAAAATGTTCTTCACCAATGTGTTTGTAAAGGTATATAGTAACACATCCCACAAAGACTGAAATTCAGTTTCCCTAGGAGAATCCGTGACAGCTGCTGAAAGTTGGGGTCCCATTAACTTAACTATACAGGATAAAACACACCAAAATAAATATGCTTTAAGTAGAATGTGAGGGGTAAAACTAGGGTTTTTTCATGATTCTGAATCGATTGCAAGCATTTGTTTTGCACAAAAAACATTCCTTGGGGTGAAGGGGCTCGCATAAAAATCTGTGAAAAGTGATGACTAATCACTAAACCATAGTGTTGTGAGGCCTTTTTTTTTTTAGCCCAAGGAATGTTTTTTGTGCAAAATAAATGCTTGCAATGGATTCAGAATCATGAAAAACCCCTAGTTTGACCCCTCACATGCTACTTGAAGCATTTTTATTTTGTTGTGTTTTATCCTGTATAGTTAATTTAATGGGACCCCAACTTTCAGCAGCTGTCAAGGATTCTCCTAGGGAAACTGAATTTCAGTCTTTGTGAGATGTGTTACTAGACACCTTTACAAACACATTGGTGAAGATTTTTTTTGGTAAGGAATTTATTCCAGGATATGACAGTATTTCTGAAGATATCCCCCGACTCGAAGGGTTAAACATGTATTAGAACTATAAAATAAAGCCATGCACATTTCCCTGCACACACACACACACACACACACACACACACACACACACACACACACACACACACACACACACACACACACACACACACACACACATACATATGTGTAAATGTACAGTGACAAATTACTCAACATCAATTTAATAGAACTGTGAGTCCTGTGAGTCGAACCGTAAACCTTCCGATTCTCAAGCGGCCACTCTACTCACATTACTATACCAGTAAGACGTCTTACTGTGTGTGTGTCACATTACTATACCAGTAGGCAGTAAGACGTCTTACTGTGGGTTTGTGTGTGTGTGTGTGTGTGTGTGTGTGTGTGTGTGTGTGTGTGTGTGTGTGTGTGTGTGTGTGTGTGCGTGCGCGTGTGTGCGCGCGCGCGTGTGTGTGTGTGTGTGTGTGTGTGTGTGTGTGTGTGTGTGTGTGTGTGTGTGTGTGTGTGTGTGTGTGTGTGTGTGTGTGTGTGTCGCACCCATGGGCGCGTGCATGCATCCACCTGGGTGACAGAAGACTGCTGGGCGAGCACTGGCGCTTTGGCATGAGATCAATTTTCCCGCTGTGTCCTAAAACAAATATTGGCACTTTGGCTACTGTGTGGGGCCGCTTCTTTGTCTTTTAAAGACTATTAACAGGATAAACTTTGACCAAAAACATGCACAGACTTGGTTGGTTGTTTAAGTCGGCCAAAATGTGGCCGTATTTTCCCACTGACGTTTGACATCATAGATGTTTGATGTCATAGACCACATGAGACTGACACAATATGTCCATATATGGAAAATCCCAGATATGGGCTTAATATTGATGACATCAGGAATCTCCATATATGGGCATGAAAGGTACAAGGACGGAATTCATTTGCAAGTGTGACTTGTGTTGCGGTTGGTTGTTTAAGTTGGACAAAATGTGGCCATATTTTCCCAAATATGAATGAGCTGGGATGAGGTGTCACGCACTGTGACGCACATGGGCTTAATATTGATGACATCAGGGATCTCCATATATGGGCTTAAAAGGGACAAGGACGGAATTCATTTGCAACGTCATTGTGATGTCAGAACAGGTCAGCTATATCCTTCTGCTGAGCTGGGTTGAGGTGATTTCAGAACAGGTCAGCTATATCATTCTGCTGAGCTGGGATGAGGTGTCAGACAGACAGACAGACAGACATGAGCTGGAGGTTTTCATACTAAGTAGCGACCTACGGGCCCAACAACGTGTATATACACACATACGCACACGTGCGATTGGTCACTTACTGTAGGAGGAGCTTGGGGTTAAGTGAGCATTCACGTCGGTAGAGACACCATATCACAGCCTATCAGGCTGTGTCACAGGCCACGCGGCTTGATGATGTAATACCATTCACTTACTGCAGGAGCCAGAAGATTCAGGCCTACATTGCAGTCGCCATGACAACGGTGTCAGACGCACACAGTGAACGGTTAACCCACATGAGGGAGGAAAATAGACACAGCAGCCCAGGCAATTCCCCTTTTTTCACACTTTAAAGATTACTTCTTGGCTCCCGTCTGCGCTCACCAAGACTTTCTGTCTTTCCACGTTGACCTTGTGTCGAGATGATGTGCACAGTTGAGATTATGAGGCAACAGGTCTTTTTTATTATTTTATTTTACCTTCTTCACCATGTCTGGTGTCAGTGGACTGTGTAAAGCCTGATTTATGCTTCATTGTATGACCGAAAATGACAGATTTTCAACTGAAAATCTGTTGCTTTCAGTGAACTTTGGACTAAGTGAAAATTAGGCTTAATAGGGATGAATGATTTTATAACTTCATGGTTCAGCAGGTAGAGATCATTTTTGTCCTCTCTCTGCTCGTCTCGGCAATGTTGGTCAGTCGGTCCAACACTTACTGTAAGTCCCAAATTAGATATCTCAAAACTACCGACAGGATTGCCATGGAAGTTTCTGTGCATGTTCATGTTCCCCGGAGGATGAACCCTAGTGATTTTCGTGACCCCATATAGCCTTTCCTCCAGCAGCACCATGAGGCCAAATTGTCCACTTAAATATACAATACACACAATATACCCCAAATTCTATTGCATGGATTTTCATGGAACTTGCTGAGAGCAATTTATACTCTTCAGAGCATGAACCCTCACTATTTGAGGCACTTTTTAAAATTATGGTACTTTTATTTTATTTCACTTTCAAGTGTTTGTTTACAATATAGTGTATGTTAATCCTTGAGACAATATACTTGAAAGTATAAGGAGCAGCTATATAGCGTGGCCTCTAGGGCCAGCTAGCTGGGCTTTTATGTTGAGTTTTAATTAGAACCTACGGTGTCTCTTCGTCACAAACCACTGATGGGCTTAGGTAACTGAGAGCTGTGTTTAACTACAGCACAGATAACAGTGGAGGAGTCAATGACAAATGAAAGATATTATATGCATATTGCACATAGTCTTATTGCGAAGGATTAAAATGCAATTGATAGTAGCTTATATTATAGCATACCACCATAATCCATGGTGATCATTGTTGTACGCGTGCAATTTACCGCCTAGTCTGCAATTTATTCGCCCATTCTTCCACAGCTGCTTCTCAAAAGCAGCTATTAGCTCAGGTTGATTTATGCTCTGCCCACAGCTTGGGAGAGGCCATATAGCTTTGCCTTACAAAAGGGGATTTCAACTGGTTGGCACTGAGATTCGTGAAGGCCCTTGCATTAGCTGTGGTATAGGATGGAAATTGGGAATTCATCCGCCAACACGCTGGGCAGTGTGCATGTCTGATTTATGTATGAGTTGGAGTGTGTGAAAGAGATCATCTCTACAGAATAGGCTACATTGTACAATTATGAGTGCTCATTTAATGCACAAATGTACGTCTGTACACTCTCTGTGTTACGAATTGATAAATCGATCTCTTTGGTGTCACAAATAATTGCAAATACACTCTTCCTCTGTGTGTGTGTGTGTGTGTGTGTGTGTGTGTGTGTGTGTGTGTGTGTGTGTGTGTGTGTGTGTGTGTGTGTGTGTGTGTGTGTGTGTGTGTGTGTGTGCGCGCGCGCGCGCGTGCGTGCGTGTGTGCGTGCGTGTGTGGTGTGAATGATTCCAGCTGAGCTTCCAGCACAAGGTGGGAGTGCTGTACTGCAAGGCAGGTCAGAGCACGGAGGAGGAGATGTACAACAACGAGAGCGCCGGTCCGGCCCTGGACGAGTTCCTGGACCTGCTGGGCCAGAGGGTGCGGCTCAAAGGCTTCACCAAGTACAGGGCACAGCTGGACAATAAGAGTAAGAACATAAATACGCCTCATTCACATCAAAAGAACATTAAAGGTGATACACCATGAAATTTCACTTTTCCTATTTTAAAACCTTTTTTTGGGGTCCCACTAGCACCTTCTATCCTCACAAAGTCCCATTTCTGACCGCTGTGTCTTTCTCTGGTTTTGGGAAGGCGGAGGTTAAAAGCATCCCACAGGTTCTCAAAACAGGCTGTCCAGATTTGCTGCCACTTTTTTCAAAAAGATTTTGGGGGGGTGGCGAAGTTCAGGCCAAAGGTGGTACTGCAGCTGAAAATGCTCTGAGAGCCATTCAAAATGAGAGAGGCTCTCTATTCAGGAGTGGTAATTTAGCCTCAAACCTTTTGAAAAACGTTTTTGGGACATAAACAATATGACATAAATACTTTTTAAATGCATGGTGTATCTATCACCTTTAATATACAGAGTGTTACACTCCCAATACTGAAATAATCATTAATAGTAAAAGAAATCATGAAAACAATAATACTTTAAAAATAATAAAGCCTGACCCTGCTGCCTGCCATGTTGCTGCCTGCAGTATTGTTGTGTGTGGAAAAACCTCCCTTGATCCTCTCTGTAGTGTTACTGCACTTCGACTGCAAAATCGTGGCCAAGTATAAATTACCCCTGAAGTCCCCATTATACAAAACAGTGTCTTTGAATGAGGCCGCCCTCCAAGATAACTATACTCCTATGTGTGTTCTCTAGCGGACTCAACGGGCACCCATTCTCTGTACACCACCTATAAGGACTACGAGCTGATGTTCCACGTGTCCACGCTGCTCCCCTACACGCCCAACAACCGACAGCAGGTCAGTATACGGTCCTCCCGTCCAACCCTGAGCAAACCGGGCCTTGGTGTTTAGCCGCGTCGGTGAGCCCGGTCCTTCGCTGCGGTAATAATAAGTCCCCCCTACGCCGCGCGGCTTCTTTTCAGGATACATCCAATCGCGCCGCCTGCCAATCTTCCCCAGGGCCTCTTCTCGTCGCGGTAATAACCTATCAGTTGAAACTGTGCGCGTTGCCATGGCGACGCTCTCGGTAGTAGCTTTTTTAATCAACGTGTCCCCAGGGGCCAGACCTGGCGTGGCGTTCGTCCCCGGCTCTAAATCTGTCTGTGCTAACAAGTGGGATTAATTGGATCCGGTGGCGGGCCGGCGAGTGATGGCCCGGTGAAGCCCTGATTATGTTAAGTTCACCCTCTCAGCCTTGTGTGTGTGTGTGTGTGTGTGTGTGTGTGTGTGTGTGTGTGTGTGTGTGTGTGTGTGTGTGTGTGTGTGTGTGTGTGTGTGTGTGTGTGTGTGTGTGTGTGTGTGTGTGTGTGTGTGTGTGTGTGTGTGTGTGTGCGTGCAGCATTGGGATGAAGGGAACAGCACTTTCTACTTGATACCCTGAAAAGAACCTGTTTGTGTGTATGTGTGTGTTTGTGTGTCCACGGAGATACCAGCAGTAAATATGCTAAAGCCCTGCGAAGGGGTTAGCAAATAGGCTAGTGGCTGTTTTACAGAATAAGACGTATCACTTAAGATACCCAACATCTGTCCCCTGCACCTAGAGGCTTCCGATTGCCATGATTGGAGGGTTTTATTTCTCTCTCTCTCTCGCTCTCCTCAATTTCCCTACCCTCACAATACTATCTGACGGTGGTGCAGGATTAGCGTTTAATCCCTTGTGGTAATCTTTCCGCCAGCCCAAGCAGAGCTCACCCCTCTCATCCCTACTTCCTCCCTTCCAAATTCACTTCCGTGATCTCTAATCCTGTTTGTTTACCCATCCGCTCCTTCGCACCTTTTGGGAAACAGGTTAACTGCCTACTGTCTATTCATTCAACAATAAAGTCCTGAAATGAAATGTCTGAGCTCTGTGTCTTGGGACCATAATTCTGGTGCTGTCTTAAGGCTTTGATCCTAACCTCGCCGACATCTGGAATGTGATATCGGGGTCGACAGAAAGGATCTGGAATGTCTTCGATAGAACTAAATCAACTGACGCTGCTCTCTGTAAATTATTTGGGATCCTGCTGACAGCAATTATATTTATGCCAAAGGTAGTTAATCCCAGTTTGAAGGTCTGTTTTGGGGGGGAGGGGATGAAATTATGTGTTAATTAGAAAAAGTAGATACCCATCTTTGGAATAAAACTTTCTTATGAACGTCTACAAAATTGACACTATGTAGAACCCATTTTGGAAAACACCATCTACATTAAAACTGCATTAAATAATATTTTGTGGAAATGATCTATACTTTTATAAAGTTGTATGGTAAAGTTTTATCTTATTGCTAAAGATTGATGAAGATGGAGCATACAAAGCATGGATATAAATGGATATGCAATGAAACCCCTGACGAGTAGGGATAGAAGAGACAATTTAATTTCCCTGAGTGACAGCCTCGTAATCCTTTCAATATAACCGAGTAATAATCAGTACTGGCAGTTTTTACAGCCTGCATATGTTCTCTGTTCTCACAGCAGCTACGCTCTGTTCCTTTTGTACCGGCGTCTTTTTATGATTACTCTTATGGCATTTTTTCCTTTCTCTCACGGTCTTTCTCTGTTTCCCACTTCCCTCCTGTTTTAATGTTTTTTAGTTATTACGGAAGAGGCACATTGGCAACGATATCGTCACCATCGTATTCCAGGAGCCCGGGGCCCTACCCTTCACCCCGAAAAACATCCGCTCTCATTTCCAGCACGTGTTTGTCATTGTCAAAGTCCACAACCCCTGCACTGAGAATGTCTGCTACAGGTAAACAGGGGCGTCACAAGGGTGGGGAAAGTGGGACTGAGATACTAGGGCCCAATTTGGAGGGGCCTTAACTATTTTATATACTTTAGCTATTTAAAAATAGCAGATATACAAGCTCACAGCGCGGCACCGAGTGCTGCGCTGCAAGCTTGTAGATCTGCTATTTTTGAAAAAGTCGTAAAATGTGTGCAAATCTTTGAATATATGTATTTTTTAAGCGAACTTTTGTAACTCAAATTTTGCTTCTGGGGGGTCCCTGGAACTAAATATTTTGACATGGGGGTCTGTGGCCAAATACATATCATTTTTGGGGTCCTTCACATGAAAAGGTCTGAGCTCCACTGACAGAAACATTAGAAGTATCTGAAATATTCAAAGACTTGCACAAAGAATTTTCAAGATTTTTCAAAAATAGCAGATCTACATGCTCACAGCGTGGCACTCGGTGCCGCGCTGTGAGCTTGTATATCTGCTATTTTTCAATAGTTAAATAACAAAATAATTGGGTTAAACCCCCTCCCCCTATGAAGAACATTAATGGGGGGCCCCCAGTGAATCCTTGTACCCAGGGCCCAGCATTTGGTGCGACACCCCTGCAGGTAAAGACAAAGAAAGCATCCACCATCCTCCCTCAGCAGTACTTATCGCTCAATCCGCCCAGGCGGCTAAGGCCTGTCTCTGGAGGCAGAAGGTTGGATGAAAACACTTAAATTGACGACATTGATTCAAGCCCCCAATTATTGCAAGCTCTTCTCCCTGGAATAAGAGAACGGCTGAAGATAAAGTAATACCCCCCCACCCCCCCAAGACAATTTAAGAATGTGTTTATCCTTTGATGTCTCTCACATAAAATGTATCTCTCATGCTAAACGGCTGAGTGCGAACATTTAGGGCAACTTAATTTGAGGGAATGATGATAGCAGCGTGCTAATGCTTTCCCAGGTTGCTTTTGTGACTTCATAGAAATGTTGAGAGACTCGCAAGGCTTTATTTTATCCGTTTGATGCTGTACAGTTCCTATTTTCACCTTGAAATTATGAATTATGACTTTTTCTGCTCAAGGGTTGTTTGAAGTCAAGACGGCTCCTGTTAATAACATACCATTTAATCAGTGGAGCAAAATGAGTCATGCCTTTTAGACCCCTCTGTTTGATCTTCCCATCTGAAATAAAGGCAATACAGTTTCACAGATCTTTCTAATAACTACTCATTACCTAGATCAATTTTCTCCAATTCACGGCACCTTTATCAGTTAATCTAATCGTCATGGCCAGAATGCTATGCTCTAACCGTTACTAGAAACACTGTCATTGATCGGTGGTGTAAAGTAACTAAGTACATTTACTTAGGTACTGTACTTAAGTACAATTTATTAAGTACAATTATAAAAGTACTTTACTTGTGTATTTCCAATTTCCTATACTTTTACTTCCAGTACAACTCAAATACAAATATTGCACATTTACTCCACTACAATTATTTGCCAACTTGTAGATTTTGATTATTATTACAAAACATACTTTAACCACCTCAGCCCTATATACATTTTGGCTATTTGACATTAGCCGATCTACAAGCTCACAATGCGCATTGTAAGCTAGTAGATCTGCTATTTTCAAAATATTTTCATACATTTGAAAACATGAAATGGGACTTAATGAGTACTTTTACTTTTGGTACTTTCAGTATTTTGATGCCAATGCTTTTGTACTTTTACTCATTGCAGTATTGATATGTTTACTTAAAGGAGTCAACTTCTTCTTGAAAAACGGACGCTAGAATAAAAATTATGTTTGGAAAATATTTAAAAAAAAAAGATTAAGCTTCATATATGTGTTTCTATTCAAAAATGACCACAAATAGAGTAAAATAATGATAAAATAATCATTTTGGCCATTGTCAGACCGACTTTGTTTACATCCCTTATCAATCCATATAAAATAATAGAAGAGGGATATAAACAAAGTCAGTCTGACAATGGCCAAAATGATTATTTTATCATTATTTTACACTTCTTTTACGCACTTTTGTGGTCATTTTTGAATAGAAACACATATATGAAGCTAAATATTTTTTATAAATTATTCTCGAAACATTATTTTTATTTTAGCGTTTAAGTTGACTATAGCTCCTTTAAGTAAAGAATGTGAGTACTTTTTCCACCACTATCATTGACACCGTCACTTCATGTCCTCCAGCGTGGCTGTGTCCAGATCTAAAGACGTGCCTCCGTTCGGGCCTCCCATACCTAAGAGTGTGACCTTCCCCAAGAGCGCCGTGTTCAGGGACTTCCTGCTCGCCAAGGTCATCAACGGGGAGAATGCCGCGCACAAGTCCGAGAAGTTCCGCGCCATGGCCACCCGCACGCGGCAGGAGTACCTGAAGGACCTGGCCGAGAACTTTGTCAGCACGGCCACCATTGACTCTACCGTCAAGTTCAGCTTCATCACGCTCGGCGCCAAGAAGAAGGAGAAAGCCAAGCCGAGGAAGGACGCGCACCTCTTCAGCGTGGGGGCCATCACCTGGAGCCTGAGGGCACGTGACTTTGGCCAGTCGATGGACGTGGACTGTCTGCTCGGCATCTCCAACGAGTTCATCGTCCTCATCGAGGAGGAGTCCAAGAATGTGATCTTCAACTGCTCCTGCCGCGACGTCATCGGCTGGACCTCTGGGATTATGAGCATAAAGCTTTTCTACGAGCGCGGGGAGTGCGTCATAATGTCCGCCCACGACAACTGTGGGGAAGACATCAGGGAGATGGTGCAGAGACTAGAGGTGAGTGTCCTGGAGCGGTGGGGCTCAAAGTGGGGCCCAGGGACCCTCAGGGGTACTTGATCTATTAAAAAATAGCAAGCTATTTTAGAATTGTTTTTGAAAAATCTTGAAAAGAACACAAATCTTCTCTTATGGGGATCCCTGGCACAAAACCTTTTTCAGATGGGGGTCCTTGCCTAAATGCAAATACATACATTCCTAGACACTCAAGAGGAAGTTTCTCTTTGATGTTATAGAGTATGTCAGGTTGATGAAAACAAACGGCAAAGCTAGCTGATCTTTTGTATTTTTAACCTTTTGACGAAATACAAAACATATGGACTAGCACAAGAGGATCACATCAGTGGAATAACATTGAGACCCATAGATTTCCACGCAGGACAAGTTGTTTGTAATCAGCTGCAGTCGGCCTCAGTCACTCCTACAGATAGGGAGAGATTCGATCTCACATGTTTGCTTACTTTCACAAATGCAATTTGCGTCTGTTAAATAGGGAGACAAGAACTGTAATTAATGAAGTTATCATATTCAATGTTATAAATAAAAACTGGGCCATTGCTGTCTGAGGTGTCTGAGGCTAGCACTAGCACTGTGTTATTATTGAATAGTAGGTACTAGGTAGTACAGAATGATCGACCTGTCTCATGGCAACTAAAAACTTGATTTATACTTGGTTGAATTTAGCTGATCTAAAAGCTCACAACTCATTGCAAAGCAACATGTTGTGATCTTGTAGATCGCTATACCCACATGCGTCAATCATGGAGAGTAAAAATCACACTTAAGAAAAGCTGAATTTGGAGTGCTTCCGGGTCACGAACGGGACAGCAGTGTGTTTGAGGAGCTCCTGCTCTCACTTTCTTTAAAAAGTTATTTTCAGAGCCTCACTTGCTTTAAACGACACTAAAAGTGCAGTAATAGCATCCTTTACGACTTTCCATCGATTTGAACCGAAAAAGAAGATTGTAGAATGTCGAACTCGCAGAAACCAGCGGTCCCTGCAAAACCGCAGACACGCCAGGTCACCAAGAAGGACGACCCGCCGGCGCCATTAACCACTGCGGACTTGGCCATTGTTCTCACACGGTTTGACGAATTAAATGCATCCATAACCTCCGAATTCAAGGCAACTAATGCAACCATCGCTTCACTGGAGGCGAAAATAGACAACGTGCAAATCCAGCTCTCTGACCAGGGACAGCGTCTGACAACATTGGAGGAGGACGCGTCGCGTTGTTCCAACAAGCTCGCCGAGCTGGACGCTAGATGTGATACTTTGGAGGATAATTATGTTAGAATCAAGGCCAAGGTCGTCGATATTGAGTCCCGGGGGCGTAGAAATAACGTCCGTATAATTGGATTACCCGAACTAATCGAAAAAGACCAGCCTAATAACTTTTTTTCTAACCTACTTGTCGACATTATGGGCAAGGATCTGCTACCAGAAGCGCCCGAGCTTGACATAGTGCACCGAGCCTTGGCTCCCAGGCCTGGGCCTGGTGCCAGACCTCGGGCTGTAATAGCTCGTGTCCACCGTCACCGCATCAGGGACGCCATCATCCAAGACGCCAGGAAGAGAAGGGGAACCCTAAATTACAAGGGGACCCCTGTTCAGATCTTCGAGGACCTGCCACAAGAAATCGTCGAACAGCGTTCGGCCTATCGAGACGTGATGTCCGCCCTGTACAAACGCGGCTTTAAACCGAAGCTCCTACATCCATCTCGACTCTTCATAACCACCGCGGAGGGGAGGAAACATCTTTCCTCTCCAAAAGAAGCCGCAGACTTTTTGAAGAAGAACCAGGGGCGGAACGAGGGGACATCGCCTTCAACTTCGACCGCATCGGTTTGAGAAGGGACTGTAGAAGTACATTGGACTGGCTTGCTTGGCCAGCTAACACATGCTAACATGCTATATATCCTCCAGTAATTGTTTATTTATTTATTTTTCTACTTTTTTATTTTTATACACACATATATGGTCGATCTCTCGTACTCCACAGTTGATACTACAGTATTAAGTAAATGTTTAGATGGGTTTGACTTGTGTTATTTGCTACGCCACTTTTTATTTATTTGTATTGTTTTACAGTAGCTTGTGGAATGGTCGATAGTGTGTGGGGTTGGCTAGCTAGCTAGTACATGCTAACGGGGGTTTTTCTTTCTTTAATTTTCCTATTTCCTTTTCTAACGTAAATGTGCAACCTTTTTCTGACTGATATTATATGATCAAACGGCGTATGTAGACATGTCCGTTCCAACGGTTAATGCGAACCACTTGTTTACTCAATTAGGTATTTTGTTTACGGCGAATTCTATTGTGCCTGTGGTATGCTAATATGCGCTGTTTCTTTCTCTCCGTACATGACGATTACGTTACGGCGGTTTAGTTAAGTGTTAGAGAGCGATCGAATGCTTTGCACTTTATGATGACATGATTGTAGTCGAGACTTCTCGACATGTTTTCGTTGTTTTCTTCCTACTATGTGGCTTTAATATGCTGATAGCCTGAGTTGGTTGTTTGTTTTTGGTCAGTGGCCGCCATTTTGGCGCCTCTGACAGGATGGACCAAACTGTGAACTCTGAACTCTGAACCTCGCTCGACAATGGCTCTACACTGCCTCTGCCGGTTGGGAGGTGGTATCACTACTACTTTTGTTACTTTTTCTTTTTGGTTATAACAGCAGCCTCTCTCTATTTTACAACTGACTCATGGACATTATTATTATTTCTTTTAACCTTTTGGATAGATATGTCGACACATAGCACCTTCCCTCTGGGATTATATAACCTATTATGTTTATGTGTTTTTTTTTTCTTTTAATTTCTGATGTCTGGGGGCTGCCTTTTGGGACCCGGTGGCTGTCCAGTATTGGGGCGTCTGGGTGGGCAGGTTAAACTTCCTGTCCACCACCATGGAGCACTACTTTCATGGTGCATTCGGCTTGGCCGGGCGCTCCAACGAGCACAATTGGCTGTGTTCGTGGGAGGGAAGTCGATTGGGGAGGAGGAACAGATTTTGTCTCTGCATTAACGGTTCCCACAGTGGTCAGGGCGCCTGTTCAGAGAGGGGTGGAACCGGGGAGGATAGCGTGTACCTCCACATGCGTTACGCCCCCCTGGTGAAGCTCCTTAATGTCAGGTGAAAAGAAGATGGTGGCATGACGGATCGGGTATCGGAGGAGACCCGTTGTTGTCTTCACCCTCCCAATGGCTACTGTGGGGATTAGCAGGGATAGGTCAAACGTAGAGTATGGGGATGGGGGAATTGGCTTGACACTAAATTGGGTATATGGGGAAAAAATGTTTTCTTTTATTATCTCTTATGGGCAGGGTTTCTCTTCCTTACAACTGAATGTGTACGTACCGTGATCGCCTCAGATCCTGTGCTATTTTGTATCAATGATTGTTGTGATTGGAATGTGATTTGGGGTGCCATCACTATACCTGCCCCATTGTGACATTGTACCTTAATAAAAAAGATTTGAAAAGAAAAGAAAAGCTGAATTTGACAGTGTCTGCAGAGAGTCTTATTGGCTTCCACTGATATTCAGTAAATGTGGTTTAGATCAAGGCACTGACATGGCAAGTCTAAGAAATAATTCAACCTGTGATCTATTGCAATGTTCATCTCCCGGGCTTTGTAAAAGAGATCAGTAGAACATCCCTCCCAAACCATTTACCTTTAGCTGACTTCTAGTAAGAGTGTCTTCTAAGTAGATTCACAGCTTCATTAAACGTGACCCAGTGACTCTATGTCAACTGAAATAACAGCAGAGTAGGGAATCTGCATGACATAACCGGGAAGATATTCTCTGCCATTTAATGGGACAGTTAGACATTAAGATGTTTTGGCTGAATGCTGACGGCTGTGGTCTGCCTGTGGTAGAAGAGGATGTATTTATGAATATTCTACATACCATCGTAGAGTTACTGTGAACCACAAACCCTGTTATTTTATGTTCATTACAGTATTATGTCAACAGAGCTGTTCGCTTGGTTTAACCAATATGGACCCTGTTGAAGACTGTGTTCCAACATTACCGTGTACGACCTCAATTAAATAGTTTTTAAAAGGGGAACCAATTTGCAGGTGCTCTTCCCTTCGGTTAGCAAAAAATGTTACAAAACAGTACAGCATTTCTATCTAAAAACAAGCCTGATGCCACTCACCGTGGCAGAAAGCTGATTTGATAGAGGCCAAGATCAGGGGATGACGTGATTTTGAATGGTCCATCGTCAGATTGCCAAATGTCTGGATTGCAGATAAGGAGGAGGAGGCCGATTGAACGAGGACAACAGCAGACGATGCAGACCAACCCAGTTTTGAAGGGGGGGAAGGGGGGAGTCGAGAAAACAGATACACGTTTTTGGGTCTGACAGACTAAGAATAGAGAGGGGCTGAACTGATTCCTTCACTCTTATCAAGGAGCTGCTCACTTTAGTCCAAGTTCTCCCAGCCCCCTTGTGTTCTGCCTCTACCCTGTGGACAGTTGTGTGTTTGTGCTGTGTGACAGAGTTAGGTTAGGTAGGCCCAGGTATCTTCATTGTCCAGACAACAAACGTCCCAGCCATCTGCTTCCTCCGTCCTAGATGTTGGTGTCCAATGCCTTGCTTCCGCTCCTCGCATTGGCTTATTTTTTCCTGTTACAGTTTCTATTGTTTATTTATTAACGCCTGATGATTCAAGACAGCAACACTTTGCTTCCTCTAAACTACAATGAGCCTGAGAGTGAGACCAAAAATCAAAGACTGATTTTAGCCCAGCATTAATCCTTGCCGGCGAACATTTTGGCAAAAATTGTAGATACACAAGCTCACAACACGTTGCGACTCGACGCATTGTGAGCTTTGGAGATCGGATGTTTAAGGCTATTTTCGCCGAACAGAGATTGTGTGTACAAGGGGAAAAGGAGTGGGCCTGGGGGACCACGGTCAACAAAGTGTACAGGGTTTAAGTGGTTATAGCTTTTAGCTGAAAGTCAATCTGCCGTCTGAATGCAAATTTACACGAAATGTATTGGTTTACCAGTAAAAGGTCTAATGGCTGACTCCTTCCAAATGTCAATAAACACTAATGTGCCTCTTTTTACAATACACAGTAAAATCCCCAGTGTTAACTCTGAGCATTTACAAATGGATACATTAACACCGTTGCCCTGCCGTACACCCAAGCCTCAATTCTTTATAGGATTTTGATTGCTTAAAGATAATTACACATCACTCCTAAAGGTGAGATGTTTTCAAAAGAGCTTTGAAAAAAAGAAAAATCTTTAATGACGCCACTGGAGGAGTGCTTTGAAATATGCACATTCCTTTGAATACCTCATACTGGATATAAGCTCACCTCAAACAACAGAATATGCAACTCGCATATTTATCATATTTTAAAGGATGCACGTGTCATTGGGGACGTACTGCCCCATGGTTCGAACTCCTGTTGGTCCGAACACCGTCGGCAGGTAAGCTACTCACCAGCGTCGGCAGGTTAGCTACTCACCAGCGTATAGTTTTACTGAGGTTAGGGTTAGTTTTAGGCATAGTTTTACTGAGGTTAGGGTTAGAGTTAAGGTTAGGTTTAGGTGGTCGGACCAAAGGGAGTTCGAACCAAGGACACGTTACCCGTGTCATTCAGTCTCTACTGAGCTTCTCTTGTGGAAGGACAGTGCAGGATGCATTACCTTTTATGATTAGCCAAAATACATCACTCCCTCATTAGCTGTGTAAGCTCCCTTCAAGTTTGCTGTCCGCTTATCTGCTGGATTTGTGGAGTATATTCAGATATGCTCAAAAGCTATAAAAGTATTAATAAATAAGCAGCTACTCGTGTTACTTAGCCCGTGTAGTCTAAAGTAGCGGTAATAGGCTTATTGCCCAGTATGAGCAGACCATACTGACTGTGCCCCCAAGGTGTCTGTGTTTGCCTGAATGTGTCCCAGGGGTTGTCTGGTGTTGTGTTTCATTGGGAAGGATTTACAGGCGCTTGGGCCTGTGATGTAATGTGACCCGGGCAGCACAGAACGAACAGATTGCCCACTCTAACATAACATGCATGCAAAGAGAGAGAGAGAGTGAGAGGGGGGGGGGGGGGCTGGGTGGGTCTGTCTCTCTGTCTGTCCATCCGTCCGTCTGTGAACACATAATCTTCGCCACACACACGGCACCGAAACTGTGCACTCGCACTCCCTGGAAGCCAGAGCAGAACCTCTGCCCCACATTTCTCAGTTTGGCCTGTTATAGCGCCACCAGGCGGCAGATCTTTTCAAAACCCATTTTTTTACACTACTCCTACAGATTTTGTCCAAATATCACGCAAATTGGTATCTCTATTGTTATTAAATTAACCAGGTCTTTCACATTTTTCATATTCCATCCTGATTGGCTAAGATTGACGTTTGCAGGAATGCCTTGTCTTTGAGACTAGACAATAATTGTCAAAGCATAACGTTCAGATCATTTCAAACTTGGGCTCTGTCTGATTATTACGTTTGTCCGCCATGATAATCTGTCCTGATTAGAACTTCACAATTCACATAACTTGACATTGTTTTAGTGGCACTCTGTCTGATGGGCACGTGCTAATCCAAATGTTGTAACCTGGGAAAGACAAAGTTGGCCAAACTATATTTTCTAGAAAAGGAGGATATGAATACTTGGTCGTCAAAATTTCAATTCTTCTGGCTCTGTTCTTACTCATATCTTTGTTTATCATTCAAACAGCCCTGATATGAAAGGCTTTTTCACATCAGTTGCCACTGTCCTAGATTCACTACATTTTAGCACTATTCTGAGGGGAATTGAAAACATACACAGTGCTGCTGAGGAAATAGTGAATCACCCTAGATTTTGTGAAATGCTCCTTGAAGTTGTGAGGAATGACAAAAAAGAGGTTTAGTTTGTTGTTTCTGGGAAATAATGCTGTCATCATGGGCATACAGGTCATCCTTGTAATAGGACGTTATTGAAGCCCACTGAAAGCTCAGATTGCATTTTGACAGCAGTTTTTGTGTCTGTGTCTGCCCACTTTAAAACTCTATTGTCTAAGTTTGTCTTGTCACAGCAGCAACACAAACTCTAGTCTAGAACATGGTGCCAAACATCATGCTAGCACCATTATAATAACTATTATATAATAACTTTATAGACCACCACTCCGCATTATGAGATAATGAGTGTGCTGTCTGATTTAGCTATTATGCATTTGGGCCATGATGACAACCTAGTCATAGGCACATTCATTTTCTGAATGGATTGAATAAAATGCCCAATGATGGCATTTTGAAAGCTATTATTTAGGCTTAATGAATTTCTGAAAAAAGGTCAGTTTGATTAATTTGTTGCAGTGTGGACCAAAAACCATCACATGTTTGCCTAATACTTAGTTGTATTACTGCCTGCCTTGGCTTCACACTTCACCGGTTTACTCCCCCAAGAACTCCTCTAGGCTTATCTATTTTAGATTTTTCTCAAATGAACAACAGATGGATACTGTAGATATCTGTCAGTTCCTCTCTGTGCTGTAGTGTCAACACAACTGTCAGTGTGGTATAAGTCTGTAAATGCTGCATAGCATAGGCTGACTGTACAAAATGGTATGGGTCAAATGTCATTGGCAATCTCCGCTCAACTGCTTTCATCACGAGACATTCTCTCGGCCCATTTACCCTGAAAGAGTTCCTGTAATAAGCCCTTCAATTAGTTAATTACCGATGTGGCTTCAAACCACGTGGTGGAGATGCAGGGCTAATGCAGCAGGTATTTGCTTCATCATGGCTGACTGGGAACCAGTCTCTCTCATGTGGGGTAGGATTTCTGCCAGTGTGAGAATCTGGTGGAGTGGTGACAGGTTATAGTCTTAGTTAATGTGTCCGTGAAGCCAGCTGCCACTCCAAGACAAATGGAGGCCGGTCAGCCAGGATTGACCCGAGACTAATCTGATGGGCGATTAAACTAGATCAGATGCAGAGTGTGGTTTAAGAATACCGCCTGTGACAAAGAAGTATCAGGGGAAAAAGGCATATACTGCACCGTACTGTATGTCTAGGGTGAAGTTGCAACTCTCTACAACTGATGCTGCATGTGTGGTGCAGTAGCAAATTCATGTACACAGCACACTTATTCTTCTTTAGAACTCCAGCCTGGTTTGATAGGCTTGGCTTTGAGTCCATATATTCCGTTCCAAGTGTGCCTGGCATCCCCAATGCTGCCCACTATGCATGCAATGTGTGATATGGGGACCCCATGTAGGGAAAGTTTCCTCGCGTGGGTGCGACTGTGCGTGTGTGTGTGTGTGTGTGTGTGTGTGTGTGTGTGCGTGTGTGCGTGCGTGCGTGCGTGCGTGGTGCGTGCGTGCGTGCGTGCGTGCGTGTGTCTGTCTGTCTGTGTGTTCATGTGCACAGCATATGTGTGTTATTTGGCAGCCCACTCTGCTGTTCTTGGGCTTAATCTGTTAGCTCTGTGATGCATCCACTTATTTACTTCCATTTGAAAGGTTCTTTGGATTAGCAAAACAAACACGGTCACACTACCCTGCCTAAGGACACGGTTTACTTTATGCTCCAGTCAGCCGCATTGTATGCTTTGTTTTGTTGTGTGTGCATGCATGTGTGCGTGTGTGTGACGTGTGCACGCGTGTGTCCATTACAGAATGTACATACTATCCTGTGCTGAGCGATCTTTTCTTTTAAGAATGTCGCTTCCCTTCACTGATGGTTATACTCTGCATTTACAGTTTTATCTGATGGTGTTGCTACCCTGGCATTTGGCCTTTGTGCCCTAAAAAAAAACTGTACTACACCAAAAGCCAAGTGGCCTTGCCCCTAGAAATTCCAGGCCTGATGTTCATATCCCACAAGTTGTGTGTTCATCAATGTCACCAAGTATAAATTCTTCACAGTTTTGGTTGCGCTGCAATTGAATTCATTATCAATCCTGGCTCTTAATTCCCCCAGATCGCAACCCGAGGCTGTGAGACCATGGAGATGACGTTGCGTCGGAACGGCCTGGGCCAGCTGGGCTTCCACGTCAACTTCGAGGGCATCGTGGCGGACGTGGAGCCCTTCGGCTTCGCCTGGAAGGCGGGCCTGCGGCAGGGCAGCCGGCTGGTGGAGATCTGCAAGGTGGCCGTCGCCACGCTCACCCACGAGCAGATGATCGACCTGCTGCGCACCTCCATCACCGTCAAGGTGGTCATCATCCAGCCGCACGAAGACGGCGCGCCTCGCAGGTATCTGTCTTCATCACCTCTCCGATCTCCATTCCCTCTGCTGGTTATATGAACTCCTTATTGTGATGACACTATAGACCAGGGCCTCCCAAAGTGGGTGCCAGGGCACCCTAGGGTGCTGTGATGCAAGTCCAGGGGTGCCTAGAATACTTAGTTGGAATTCATCAATATCGGTTTAACCACTTCGACCCTCTAGTCTAGACCTCTAGACTAGAGTAAAACACGCCTGAGTCGCACTGTACTTGATGACTTCTTTTTCCATCTACACCAACTCTTTTCACCAAAAATAGCAGATCTACAAGTTCGTAGAGCTTGTAGATCAGCTATTTTTGTTGAACACTCACCCCAGAATAGGGATGCTGGGGTTCAAGTTGTTAAACATCCAGTATAAAGTTATTTTCAGTCTGTTCTAATGGAAACAGATATTCTCTGAAGTTTACCTCTGTGACATATTGTATTTTAGGGGGAAGGATTTGCATATTCAAAAGATTCAAACAATTTGTGTAATTCAGGGGTGCCGTGTCTGCTGTAGATACAGAAAAAGCAGAAAAAGCCCCCAATATTAATCCCATAAGGCTGTTACTTATCTATTCTCCCCTGGTTATGTTATTTAACCGAGAAATTAACACTCCAGAAAGATAGTTGTAAACACAACAGAAGACGACTGTTGTGTGTTCTTTCTCTCGTTTGTTATTGTTGCTGCAGCTGGGCTAAATTGGCCTCTCATTCACTCTCAATATTGGTGATGATTTGCATACAAAAAGAGCTTGGGCACAGGGTTCTCTTTTTTTGTCACTTTGGGGTTGATGTTGCTCGCTGTGAAGGTACAGTGATTTCTCTGGAGAGAAGCGCTCACTCTGTGTGTGTGTGTGTGTGTGTGTGTGTGTGTGTGTGTGTGTGTGTGTGTGCGTGCGTCATGCATGTGTGCGTGCGCGCGTCTTCTGAAAGAGCACTCCGAGGCATGAGGATACATAGACAGTCAGCGTTTCTCGCTGATGATAATGAGAAGAGCTTTCTTGATTAATGGCTCAACTCTTCCTGTTAGAGTCAGACAGCTCACACGCTCAGATTGCTCTTTTCTGTGGGTTTCTCTTTCGTCCCATCTTCTATACAGCAATTATGATGGGAGTGTATGGCTTCTTAAAGAGACGCTCGCTCGCGCGCGCATGCAGGAGCGGCATCACTCGCCTAATTGAAAGGGAGAAGCGTATTTCAAATGATCCTTTGTGATGGGGCGGAGATGAAAGTCGGCCGTGAAACATTCGCTCTCAACGCGCACCTGCTTGTTTTGTCTGCATGTGTGGCGCTCCACGATCCAATGAAAGCATAATCCATTATGCTTTCACTCTCGGATTTCTGACATCTTTGTTTTGCTGTTTGTTCAGATAGAATGACAGATTTGTGCAGACCAATATATGCTGTGCCAGTTTGTACACACACTCTCTCTCTCACACACACACACACACACACACACACACACACACACACACACACACACACACACACACACACACACACACACACACACACACACACACACATACATATAGCTGTGTTTTCTGTGTGTTTGTGTATAATCTTAAGTTTCTGTTGAACAGCTTCAAACAGTTAATACAGTTAGAATGATGCCAGTGATATGCCAATGTGATTGGGCCAGTAATGTAGTGTTCACCTCTAAATGTTTGATGATAGGCATACAAGGTACACAATCAGAAATTGAGTTTTTGTGAGAAGCCATCATAGGCAATCAATGTAAAAAGTTAATCAGTTCTTCCTTTTGCCCCATACATGACCACACTTTCCACCACAAAAGTTTCATCCAAATCCCCCATAACGAAAACATAACCCCCGTCCAAAGCCTATAATTTCTATTTTGCTAAGCTGTCTTGAACCTCTGCATTGAAAGAGTGCTGAACTAAAGCCTAAAAATCGGTTGTACAAATCTTTTGGCAGATGTGCGTGTGTGTCTTTATGTGCGTGCACCGTGCGTGTGTCTCTGTGTGTGCGCGTGTGTGTGTGCGTGTGTGTGTCACACGGTGTCAGACTACGAAGCGCAGCAGCATCAATCCTAGTACTGTAACTGTATCTCAGCTTTGCATTGTGGTCTGGCATTGGAGGCCTGACATATTTGCTCCCCCAGATGGTGGGCTAACATGCCTGGTCTGTGAGTCCAACACAACAGCCTCTCTGGCAGCAAGCAGCACTAATCCTCTTACCGCGATCTGTGATGATACAGTACATGATGATACAATCATAATCGGGGTTCATGGAAGCAGAAAGCAGTCAAAACAATCATCTTCCCAAAACTCAACCGGTGTCTGCAATCACATGCCCACTTTTTTGCCCCAGCTCGTCGGGACTGTGATTATGAAATGGAGAGTGATTCGGTGACGTCGCCTTTTGGTTTGGCTCATTTGTGTGCCTGTGCAGAACATCTGGCTGTGTTTGACTGACACAATTGAAGCTGAGAAAAGCGCCAATGAAGATGCCAATGAAAGCCAATGAAATGTCATAGCCAATGAAAGATGCTTTTAGAACAATAGACGGCACTATAGCAATGCAGACGAAAACAACAACATGCATTAAGTCCTCCCATAATGGTCTGATTGACCCATATACTGTACGAGGCTTGTGAACAGATGTGTGGGGCAGATTAGAAGTAAGTTATAGTACTGTGCTCGCCTCATCGGCCATTCTGGAATCTGCTGTTGAGCTCTGCAAGGACAACTAGAAGCAGTGCTCTTCTGAGCACAGGTCTCCACCAGGCCGTCTGGCCATGCGTCCTGGTGGTGCTACTGTAAAGGCCAATGTAAAAAGGGTGGCATATGTTCTTCACCTTAGACCAGGGGTCTTCAACAGGGGGTCCGCGACCCCCAGGGGGTCCGCGGAGGTACTGCAGGGGGTCCGCGAAATTATTGCTAAAAAAGTTTTCACATTTATGTAAAAAAATAAATCATGATTCTATCCATTTTGAATAGCTTGAATACATGATTACTATGCAATTGACAGAGTGTTGATATTATTGACATTGGTTCTCAGTTAATAAGTAGTATGTTTAGAAATGGTAGTGGTACGGCCCACCCTGCTCGCTGTAACTTGTACATGTTTAAAATAAAAAATATGTCGTAGCCCCGAGCCCCCCACCCTACGAGGTGGTAGGGGGTCCCTGCTCCATCTCCCCATCAGTTTGGGGGTCCCCGGCCTGAAAACGTTGAAGACCCCTGACTTAGACCTTTCATGGCAATCGGACGCTGCATGCATGATTTCAAACATTGTGTTCCAAAAATGTGTTTTGCTAAAGTCTACCTGCTGGTGGCGCTATAACCGGCCAATGTGAAAAAAGGTAGCATTTGTTCCTTGACCTAGTGAGAATACGTGTGGCAAATTTCACGGTAATCGCAAGCTGCGTTGATGATTTGAAGCATTTTGTTCAAAAACGGAGCAATCCTGCAAACTTTGGAAGCTAATATTAGCCAATCAGGTTGGAATATGAAATATCAGACAGATCGGCCTTGACCACATGACTATAGAGATACTGTGTACCGATTTGCGTGAATTTTGGATAAAATCTCAAGGAGTAATATCCAAAAATGTGTTTTACATAAGTCGGCCCAAAGGTGGCGCTATAAAAGGCTGATGTGAAAAATGCAGGGCAAAGGTTTATCCTTAGCCTCTAAGGAGTGCGCTTACAAAGTTTGAAACTGATCGGTGGAGTTATAGTTAAAACCACAAATCAGGCTGTTATAGCGGCACCATGAGGCTGATTTAAAAAAAATTAAGTGGCATTTCTTCCTCGGCCTAGTGGGAACATGTGTGCGCGATTTCGTGATAATTGCACTTTGCGTTTGGGATTTGAGGCATTTTGTTCCAAACGGCTCAATCCTACAAACTTTGGAAGCCAATCTTAGCCAATCAGGATGGAATATGCAAAATGGGACAGATCTGTGTCGATCACATGACTGTCGAGATACTGCCTACCGATTTGTAGGATTTTTGGACAAAATCTGTAAGAGTAGTGCACAGAAATGTGTTTTGCGAACATTGGCCACTAGGTGGCGCTAGAAAAAGCCCATTTGAAAAATTTAGGGCAGAGGTTCTAGATTGGCATCCAGGGAATGTGTGTGCTCACTTTGGCAGCGACCGGGCCAACGGCGACTGAGATTAGCTGCACACAAACTGCGAGGACGCACGGACGGACGCACGGACGGACACACGGACGGACGGACACACGGACGGACGAAGGGGAAAACATACTCTCCCCCAAGCCTTCGGCTGGTGGAGACAATGATCTGCTATTTAATTTGATTTATTTTATACCTATAGTTGGGCACCAGTGTCGCGCACTGAAAATAGCTAATCTGCAACGGGTCGCAAATTCTGGCAATAGATCTGCTATTTTCGGTGTGTAATATGTTGTGCAACAAAACTATATACATCAGGCATTACTGAAACGCTAGTGTTCAGCTTTGTGGCATGAGAAGCAGAAAGGGACTCTTTTGTAAGCCCTGTGAATTTTCTCCCATCTCTCCCGAACGCATCGAGAGGTGAGAGGTCGTGGGCGAACAGAATCTTGAGGGCCCTCGACTCTTTTCGCTGCTGGCTCTTTGAGTTGCTAAAGTGTTGCAGGCAACAATGAGTGCTCCAGTTTCTCCACTATTATCTCAAGGGAATGGAATTCAGAAGGAGCCCATGTGGCCCCTGACAGTCCCCCATAGCTAGAGAGATGAGGGCCCAGACTAACAACAATAGACAAGAGTCTCATGACCTCCAGACAATACCACTGCCTCTAAACCGCTACCATGACAAGCCAGAAATGTTTTCATAAGTACATTTGGATAGGAGCGGCGTGTTTGACTGTGCTTTGGCTCTGTTGTTTTAAAATTAGAAAAATGTCAGCTAGTTTATTTAATCCCTCCTTCATGGCGGATATGGGGTGTTTGTCTGTAATGTTATCTGACTGCTGAATTCACCATGAAATTAATAGGAAAAGAAAGATTTAGACCCCTGGCCTGCATCTCTCTTTCCTTTCTCCTACTTTAACAGTGTAGATGCATCCCTTCGTTTATGCCTCAGAGTTCTTAAGCTGTTTATGCCTTGAAAGGCGTATCAATGCTCTGCCTCAAACTAAATGAGATATGGCTCTAATATTAGTGCTACCTAGAACTGTATTTGTTTACATTGGAGGCAGGATGTGGTCCTCACTCAGTGCAATAGCAGAGCCGTTTCCATCATCACTCTGGGAAGCTTTAAACAAGTTCAACATGTTAGTTAGCCTTGTGTCAAACCAATGAGAGGAAAAACATTGGGGGGGTCTTTGAAATTGGAATACACTAAATAAAACAGCAGCTGTGTGTTTAACCTGTGATTTGTATAATATATAATCAGTGATGTAATGGTAAATAAAAGAGGTAGGTACATTAAAAACTCTAGTTCATGATCTCTAAAAGGTTATCAAACCCCAATGGAAATAGAGGAAGATTGATATCTACGACATTATTTTTATTACTGCTTTATATTCATGTAAATTGCAACAGTTATTTTCCTTTTTCCCCCAAAAAACGTAATTAGATAAATTACTGTGCGTTATTTCACTTTGTTAATTTAATTTGATGAACTTAAAGACAAGTAAAGAGTTTAGGTTGGTTCAGACCTGACTTGTTATTACTTCTATGTTGGTAATCCAATGTCAGATGAGGTAAATACAATATAATACAGAGCGTTTGGCTGTGGCAGATTCAGGTGGGCAGTTGTGACTTTTTATCTGAAGTGTCAGCCTTCTCAATGCGGATTTTCCACAGTGCTTAACCACTTTGAACCTGGCATTCCTATTTGCTATTTTGGGATGTTTTTTATATATTTATTCTTTTGAATTCTGTTAAATATCTTTCTTGTAGATGTGCTATTTTCTTTTCTATTTTTCTTTACCTTTTTGAATAGGGCTTAAATATTTAAAGTTGAAGTCGTGGTTCTCACTTCACCTCCCATGCCAATAACTCATGAAAGACAGCAATTCCAACTGCAAACTCACAGACCCGACATGGCAAACTCTCTCTCTCTCTCTTAATCCCATCACTCTCTTTTCAAGAGTTGGTCCCCACTTTAAATCGGTTGGGAAAACGATTGCAAAGAGCCTAATGGAATTTCAGTTGGCAAAACAACCATTAGAAAGACTCTGGTGGCATTTCCATATTGACAATCTATACCCTTTTCAGGGCACCTCATTAAAGGAACTCCTTGACAAAGATCTTTGGCAGGCTGGTGCAGGTTGTGACCTCTGGCTTTTTGCTGTGACACTGTTGTCCGAGTGTGGGAATGGATTAGCACGTCCCCTTCACCGCTGGCCTTGTCATTAGAGTGACAGCTCTCTGGCTGAGGTTAGACCTTGTCAAGCCACACTATTGTAATTCATTATGAGCCACGTACTGGCGGAAGGAGCAGCCCACACGACGGATCAAACAGATGGTAACGTCAAAACTCTTCGGTCTTAGAAGGAACACTTGTTTGTTAACGCTGCAGTAGTCGTATATCACGCTATCTCAGCTAATGTATCAGACAAAACAATACTCTCTTGCTTCAACACCATGTTAGTTTCAAGGGAGTGATGCTATCCATCAAAGGATTGAATAACCCCGCTGGGTTCTCTGGTACAAGCCCCTGTGTTTAGATGTAACAGCGTAGCCGTATTTCTTGGCAGAAGTTTTAGAGGCAACAGAGTGTAAATCTTCCAACAGTTCCTAGCTGTATTGGAGTTCTAATCCAGCCGTGTTGGGTGGGTCCGGTTGCTTCAGAGACTACAACTACTGCCTGCCTCCAGCTCAGGTTTAACTGCAGACCCATTTCCTCCTAGAGCTGCAAGATTTATGCGCTGTGGGACTGAATCCCTGGAGCACGTTCCACCAAAACGAATGCCATTTTTTCACTATTTCCCACTGAAGCCATCTTAAGCTTGTGCAAGCGCAACAGTACAAATATTGAGATTGTTATAGAGGACTCTACCTTGTCAGTTCTTGGTGAGATCTCAGTATTAAAAGCACAGCAAGAGACAGCTGAGACCTTTCCTGTTGACAAGCTGTTTGCCATGTTTAACCTATTCGAGGGGTAATGACGTGTGGCAATATGGCTTGGGGGACCTGCAGTTAATCTACGTAATGACTGGGTTAGCTGCCCCATTAAAAAAGGTCATTAACAGACACTTTGAAGTATTTAAAACTGTTGTTAACACATTTATCTTTCAACATGTCCTGTGAGTGTTTGGAAAGAAAGGGAAAGGAGATCAACAAACTCTGTCGTTAAAGAAAGAAGACAGGAACAAAGGTTAATTGCCCATCTCTATATTATGATCTCTAACGCAATGTGTGGTACTGAAGCACTCACTTTAAAGGCTGACTGTTTCAGAAGTGTCAACATGTAGTGTTATACTAGCCTTACATTAAGACATTTCCTGACGAGACTTCTGCATTGTGACAATGCAGAAGTCTCGACAAGAAGCCTTAATGTAAGGCTAGTGTTATACAATGGTTCACTGTGGCACCATAGGCTATTTTCTGACAAATGTCATGGCTTGAAACGATGTACGACTATCCCTGTCTCATTGCTGGGACAGTCGCGCTGGTGACTGGCTAGTTAGTTGTCAAATCTTGGCTCTACCATTTTGGAATCGATGTTATTTTATAGCCGCGTGTAGAGCAGCGCTAATCTTCCACCTCCAAACTACGCCCGCTGTGCTTGATTTCACTTTCACTTTACACCGCCTTTACGAGCATCGCCCCTGGTCCACCTGTTTGCCACAACAGCATGAGGTATGATCCGAAACCTCAACCACAACCATACAGTATGCGTTTCTTTTTAGGAAATTAGAGGGCAGAAAAGCAGGAAGTGTAATTGGCCGGAGGGGGAGTTTTAACCGACACGCTTTACTTAACAAGGTGAAGTTTCTATTTTATGAAACGGTAATTCCGGGGCCTTTTTAACGCCGCTCATTACTCCCACCATCCTTTACACATCAACCCACCATAGCGTACCCCTTACTTACATACAGTATTTATGTTAACGCTATGAGCATATGGAGCATTTAGAGAGCACGCACGTCGAGGACAGTCTTCCATCACGGATGAAGCCCGCCTTGGTCTTGACATTGACCAGATGTGAGGGAGGGGAGATATAGGAGAAGGAGGAGGAGGAGTAGGAGGATGGTAGTTAGATCTCATAACACCCGCTGCTGCTGGTCCCATAGGAGGCCAGGCAGTAAACAGCCTCAGTACAAGTACTCAGATTTCTTACTTAAGCAAAAGTATCAATACTGCAATATAGAAATACTCCTGCTACAAGTAAAAGTCTGGAATTCAAAATGTACATAAAAGCATGAAGGTGTTGGCATCAAAATGTGTACCAAAAATAAAATTACAGAATGTTTGAAAATAGCAGATCTACAAGCTCACATCACATCACGTCGCTTCGCGACACTTTGTGAGCTTGTAGATATTTTCAAATAGCCTTAGGTATAAAATAGGGCTAAAGTGGTTAATGTATTATAATATTATAATTTATATCTGCAAAGTAACTAGTAACTAAGGTTTTCAAATAATTGCTGTGGAGTATAAGTACAATATTTGGATCCGAACTGTAGTGGAGTAGAAGTGAAAGTATCGGAACTCTAAAATACTCAGGTAAAGTACAATTGTAATTATCGTACTTGAGTAAATGTACTTAGTTACTTTACACCACTGTCGTCCAGCCACCCGTGTTGGCCCAGTTTGATGAAAGGGTCTCTCTTAGGTGGGATTACCCCCCCCCCCCCCCCCCCCCCCCCATCCACCACGGCCCCTGCAATCAGCCCGGCCCGTCCCCGCTGTGTACATGTATGACCACAGCAAAGTATACAAGAGCATTCCACTTCCTCAGTGGATCCTGCTGGAAAATGGACCGGGGGTGGGGTGGGGTGGGGGGGGCAATGTAATCATTGGGGGGTCACGCATGAGATGCTTTTGGAGAGACGGCGGAACACCCAGGCTGTTTAACACTGACTGAAGCCCCCCACAACCACACACACACACACACACACACACACACACACACACACACACACAAACACGCACACGCACACGCACACACACACACACACACACACACACACACACACACACGTACAACACACACACACGCACACGTACACACGCTCAGACCTTCCTCATCTCAAACATACACGCTGGTGCTTGCCCCCGCGACCCCAAAGATTAATGTTGCATGAAATGGCATCACAGATCCAGTCTGAGCCTCAGAGAGACCATCAGTGTTGTTCATGGTGATGGGATGGAGATGAAGAGCATTCACTGGTGGCTTAAAGTGAGTGAGCTGGGATTTTGAGCTCCATTAAGACAGAGAAAGCATATTCGACGGCTTTATAATCTTCAATGAGCTTCTAAGCTCTGTGTATGTATGTGTACAGTATGTGTGTGCGACGCGTGCGTGCATGCATGTGCATGTGCACATTCCTTCGACGTGCACATTAACATCTTGGGATACATACTGTATAGGCGTTTAGGTGTTCTGGTGTGTTGTCATGGTAACACAGAAAACGTCTGTTCTAAGTTTAGAATGATCTCTGACCTTTGACCAACCTGATGCTTCAGGGTCACCAGCATAACGCAGTATGCATACACACAACAAAACAACAGACTCTGATGAGATCGTTTTGACAGCATTTCTTTTCCATCCTATGTTGGTTACCATATGACCTCATGAAACCTTATGATTACATATAAATAACCCTTCTACCACTTTTTGTGGTCACATGTTCAAATACTGGATTCTGATTGGCTTAAAACAGTGGTAAATCAGTCAACAACCTTGAGTTGGCTCATGGACCCCGCCCACTGTTGTGTTGCTGAAACAATTAATGGTTGTAACTAAAGATCCTTGCAAGTTACAACTGTGTTTTCTTTCATTTATATGGTCAAAGTGGTAGAAAAGCAATTTACCATTCGAGGTCGTGGGTTGTTGGCTGATTTACCACTGTTTTAGGGTTGTGGCACGAGGCGAAGCCAAGTGCCAAACAACCACACTCCCTCTCATGGTAAATGGCTTACATTTATGATTCAATAATAATTCTAGCATCTACCACTTTTTCCCCATAATATTGCTCTATTGCGTGGCATACATTATTGCATAATCTTTTATATTAATCACCAGTCTTTGAGGCATTCATTCGGTGGCCCTGCACTGCGGTCAGACAGTGTTTTTTTCACACCATGCTGATCACGCGCCTTTCTCCTCTGTCCCAGGGGCTGCTCGGAGCTCTACCGCATACCCATGGTAGAGTACAAGGTGGACAGCGAGGGCACTCCCTGCGAGTACAAGACGCCCTTCAGGAGGAACACCACCTGGCACCGGGTGCCCACCGCGGCTGGCCAGCCCCTGCCCAGGGGCTCGCCCACGCAGGGCCCCGAGCGCCTGCAATGCCAGCAGATCCTGCAGCAGCACCAGGCGGCCATCCCACGAAGCACCTCATTTGACAGGAAGCTCCCAGATGGGACCAGGTACATTATGCTCTCTCTCACTTCTCTTTTTCTCACTACCTACTGCTGCGTTGTCCTCCCGGCTTTGACTTAATCTGGTTAGAGAATCATTTGTGTTATTATTTGGCGGCAGGAGCCGAAAGCACCATGTGGTGTCAGATATATGAGTTTAAGTGGAACAAGCTGACATTTAAAAAAGATTCATGGTTTTCAGAGAACTGAAGCAAAGATCACGATCAAACGTCACAATGCATGAAGGATGTGCAAAATCTTTGAACTGACGCCCTTTTTTTTTTAGATAAAAGGTGCAACATCTCTTTTCAGGGCCTTTTGTGTTTGAGGAGCATTTGAATTCAACAAAACGTCTCGTATCTCTTTCATCCCCCTCTAGATGATAAGCCGAGCCCTAGTCTTTGTTCCTGCTTTAGACTGGAGAGATGTCTCTTTTGGACATCTCCTTTGAGTCACGTAAAGTACCAATTTGCACGTTCTAATGAAAACCCTGACCAGCAGCAAATGCCAGGATAACCTAACCTGTGTGTCAATCTGACCCCCTTGCACTGTACAGTCCAATGGCTGCCTTCTCTTTATAATCAGAGACACTGGCACTCGGCAGTCCAATTCTCTCTCTCTCTCTCTCTCTCTCTTTCTCTCTTTCTCTCGCTCTCTCTCTCCTTTTCTTCTTTCTCTCTCTCTCTCTCTCTCTCTCTCTCTCTCTCTCTCTCTCTCTCTCTCTCTCCTTGCACCATATTGAGTAGGTGGTGACAGGGACTCTGCCACTGGTGAGCTCATCTCAGCCAATTACTCCAGAAACAAAGAGAAAGCTCTTCAGGATATGTAGCCCCCCAGAGGACGTGGGAGTACTACAGGAGGCAATGGAGAGTTAGAGAGGGAGAGAGAGAGAGAGAGAGAGAGAGGGAGGGGCGATGGGGTGGGGGGGGGGAGAGATGCACAGACTACAGAGGCATTATGGAAGGAAAATATATTTACATATTAATCAATAATCACTACAGAATTACATTTGAAATATTAAAAATCCCTACTACTAATTTAGAGCGATTATTTTTCGATTATTTTTAGGCAATTCCGCGATAGAATCACATTTACACTGCTTCTAAAGACTCCACCTTTTGCACAAAAAACGCACATTTTTACCCGAATGTTCTTAGCTGCTTCTCCTGAAGCTATGGTATTTGCACGATGTACACTTTGTACAAAAGTAATGTGTAAGTTTACTGAGCATATCTTTCCCGGAAGTTCTCCTACGCAATTTTCGTCACGAAAGTATCAGGTTACAGTTTGCTTCAAGCCTCAAGCAGCGACTCAGCGATGTTTGACGAGACACACGTGTGTTTGTGTAGTCCGTTAATAACAAGCATGGTACGTTGGTAGCGATACTTTTGTACTTTTACTTGAGACCTGAAGTTGGGCAGTGTTACCGAATATGTGTCGTGTTTCTATGCGAGTCTAGAACGTAACTCGACAAGTGTTATCCTTATGCATAGATTAAAAGCTGCCATTTCATTTGCCTTGATGTTGAAAGTGAACACGTAACGTGTGAAATCAGTGGTGGACATTTTAGACTGAAGTAAAAGTATCAATGAGCAGAGTGAGACCAGCACAACAGAACAGAGTAGCTCAAACGGGACCAATAGTTTGTCAATAGACAGTGTCCACTCTTGCTGTAGCCTCGCGTAACCCATGAGTCCCTGCATGGGCTATAGTGCGCACACATGACAGATTTGGTGAGAGGCTGATAGCCTATTCATTCACTTCACCTATATAGTCTACCCAGACAGTACAGCGACATAACGCCGATACCTACTCAACCTCTGTAACAAAGGAGGTTTGCTCATTGGGATGATGCATTTGCGACGTCGCTTGCCACACGGCACGGCTATTTTTAAATTTTCAACATGTTACACCCATAGAGTTATAATAAGTAGGTTACACCACGGACAACCGCTTTTCGCTTGCGTCGCGTGTGTGAGTGAATGAATGAGTGTGTGTGCGTTCATGCCTCGGAGATAGAGAGAGCACAGATACAGACAGCGTCTATAAAGCTGCGTGAGTATGATGTTTTAAGCATTGTTTCCCAAGTACTGTGTGGGTCTCGACCCACGGGTGGCTCGCGAAATGGGACTGTGTGTGTGTGCCAATGTTGTGTATTGTAACTGCGTCTTCTATTGCAAACAGTGCTAAACTCTTCAATCAATCAATCAGTCTAGATACAACAACCTCGCAAATTTGCCTACAGCCCCCCCCCCCCCACCCCCACACCACTCAAAAGTCCTCAATTCAACATATAGGCTACGTCAGTAAAAGTACAAAAGTATTGACTGTCAGCCCAGACTACACTGGACACCTTACACAATTGTTCCTGTTTCCTGAGTTATTGGTGTCCGACCAAGTGTGCCTTTTTGTTCATGATAGATATTGACAATAAGGTATTGAAAACATTTTAATCTGAATTAACCTAAACCCTTATGTTGATCAAATATAGAGCAGTCCTGCCTGAGCGCCCCTAAACCCCTTATGTTGATCAAATATAGAGCAGTCCTGCCTGAACGCCCCTAAACCCCTTATGTTGATCAAATATAGAGCAGTCCTGCCTGAGCGCCCACAGGGCGCGAAGCCTTTCTAGTATTCTTAATGTATATAGTCTGCTGTACATACATACAAATAATTGGCGTTTAGCACTAGCTCGTATCCAGAGTGATTTCCTAATTGCAAAGCAGGACCACCATGAACCATAGTCACCTAACAACAGGTGGGTGAGCAGTCAAGTAAAAAGACTGCAAAGAAATCAGTAGGATAGCAGGTAGACATCAATCCTACAGTACATCTATTTAAGTATAACTGGGTAAAAAAAATGGTTTAAGGCTGCATGGGCTTTATGCACAATTGTGAGATAATGGAGAGGGATGTGAATTCCTGGATATGAAATGTTCATCTGAAATATTTTGGAGTGTTACCAGTGATAGAGTGTATGTTGTTGTGTACTGAAGTATCGAATACAGTAACATGGTTTTTAACCATTGTTTCTTTTAATAAAAACATTATAAATGTAGTTGCAAGAGCAATACTTTTAATTAATTGTGTAATCATGTCATTTATCTGTTGACTCCCAGATAGTCTGTATTGAGTGTTTTGTTGTCACAGTTGTTATTTGGGGTGCTAATTTTGGATAGTTTTCCTGGTAACTGTGTCACCATGACTTTGATTGGCTAATCCAAGGGTCTTCAAAAAATAGCAGATAGCAGGCTGCGAGGCGTTGTGAGCTTGTAGATCGGCTATTTTTGGCAAAGAGATTTGGTGTAGAGGGGAAGAAGAATGTCAAGTTTATTAAGTATTGACGGTTCAAGTGGTACGTATATACGCACTGTATCTGAAAACACAAATTGACATGAATCCAAAATACACTGTTGATTGTGCTGTCAAACAATGAAACTATATGGAATCTACGAAAAGGTTGTGGGGGTCCCTGCTTCATCTCTCTCTCAGCTAAGGGGTCCTTGGCCTGAAAACATTGATGACCCCTGGGCTAATCCATTGTTAGGGCAACCAGCTGACCAATTCTGTAAATGTAACTTTCAACTACAACTTTGTCATTTAACTACAAGGTCATCGGTAGGACCAAAATTAGCAGGGCATAGCCAATAACATAACAGTATGATGCAATACAGTACAGTACAATAACAGTCTTCAACGTTACCAAGGACCCCTTAGTTGAGAGAGAAATGAAGCCGGGACCCCACAACCTTTCATAGATTCCACATAGTTTAATCGTTTGACAGCACAATCATCAGTGTATTTTGGATTCATGTCAATTTGTTTGCCGATCTACAAGCTCACAACGCCTCGCAGCATGACGCATTGTGAGCTTGTAGATTTGCTATTTTTGGCTAAAGTTATGGCTCAGAATATGGACACTAGGGTTCAAGTGGTTAATATAAAAAAGGAGAAAAAAGGAGGTTCTATCACACAAAAATTTGGAGGCCCCCCCTGTAGTAACTCTGAGGACCCCCTAGGGGTCCCGGACCCCCTGTTGAAGACACTTGGTCTAAACAACAAGTAGCTTAAACAGATACAATAACTGACATCATTTTGTAGTGTTTCCCGGAGCTATTAGTCGTAATCTGTAGCCCTGCTGCAGCTGCCTATTGTGTTGTCATCTTCTGCGTAGTGCGTGCATACAGCATGAAAACAGAACATCTGTGCGCTGCATAGAGGAGTGTGTGAATTCGCTAAAGCGGTGTCTCCTTCCCTCGTAGCCGGCAGACTCCCAGGCCTGGCACAGTAAAATATGACACCCAATATGTGTCCATCGGAGACTGACAGGCATTCCCTCTGACCACCATTGTTATTGTAGCACTGTATAGGAGAAAAAATGACGTTCAATAACCCTGTGTTCCAACCTTTTCATGATGTGCCGAGAGAGAGAGAGAGAGAGAGAGAGAGTGAGAGGGTGAGAGGCAGCTGCTGCTGTTTTATATTAAGTGTCTGGACCCCTCTGAGGAGAGTAACACCTCCACTGGGGCAGAGCTGTAGCGCTCGGGCCCAAAGTGTTGGATGAAGTGAGCTGCGAGCCTGCGATTGAGTTACTGGCAGTTTGGTGGCTGTCTCATGGTGGTCTACTCTGGACCTGAACGATATATAGAGCGATACTGTAGAATGTGTACTTACGATAGATTTAACATCATTTGTTTTTCAACATATAAAAGATTTGACGAAAACTTTACATAATGGAAATACTGTAATGTACACTTGAAATCTAATTTTTTGGAGCGGTGAAAGCGCTCCCAATAGACAGGTATGTCCGTGGGTATGTCTGTGGGTGGGTGGGTGGCTGGCCGTGTCCGTAGCCTGGCAATACCTTGAGTGGCCACACACAACACACTAGTTAAAGGAGGGGCGCTGTTTTGTGCAGGCCAGGCACACTCACCACTCACTCACAGGCACAGTTTACACTCACTCACTCACTCACATAGGGTACAGCTGCTCAAATTCACCGCTCCACTTCGAACCGAGGTTTGATTTTTTAGAATATATTTCACTGGTCTACCCATCTATGGTCACATAACTACGTGTGTGTGTGTGTGTGTGTGCGTGCGTGCGTGCGTGCGTGCGTGCGTGCGTGCGTGCGTGCGTGTGTTTCTGACATTTATTTCTCTGTACAAAGGCCAGAATTTTTGGTGAGAAGTCTGAGAACCGAGTGATTCTCAGAATTTGTCTTTTGGCTTATGGAGAACCTGGAAGGAGAGCTGCAGTAATGTTTAAAAACCAATGCGGTCTATGGGATTGCTGTCTTGCGTCCATCTAGTCGTGTAAAACTACTTTGGGGTGCTAGTTAAAAGGAAGGCTTCTAGTCAATCGACTATGCATATAAGAGACACACTGTACTATCTTGAATCCCATGTTTGTTTTCAATCTCAAGCATACAGTAGCTAGGCTCTCAGGGGGGTTTCCTGGGCAGGTGGGATATGTATGTACTGTATACAAAACCCTTGCCTCCAGGATTATGATATGATACATTAAGAGTGCATGCTGCAGTTTAGTCATAATAATGGATTGCATTTTTATAGCGATTCTCAAAGCGCTTTACAATGGTCCATTCATACATTGGGAAGTGAAGAGGCGAACAGTCACACCAATGGTGGCAACTGGCAAGCTAACACCATTGGAGGCAATGTAGCTAAACTTGGCGTTAAAGGGCTCTGTGTTCAGAGATGTTCCCTGAATTTTGTTCACACATGCATGCTTGCTTTGAAAAGTCAGGGAACTTTAAGTAAAACCCCCATAGGGATACAATAGTACAATAGCAATACATTGATGTTAGCTTTAATCAGCAGACATAAATCAATAGTATTTGAGCCTGTGCCAGACTCTGATCAAAAGGTGGAGGCTGGGGTGGAGGAGGCAGCTCGCAACAGCAGATCCGAAGCTTCGGATCCAAGACAAACAGATACGTGCAAGACGTATTTAAAGGAGCCTGAGCGAGAGCTCCGATTGGATTATGACATTGTGATGTAATGATCAGCAGATCTGTGAATGAGGTATAGGAAAGGATCTGACTGACAGCTTTTTACAGCTGAGGCGGGCGAGACTCACGTGTCCTGCATAAACTAACGCTATGCTTAATTTGTGATAAGTTGATTGTGCTATGTTAAATAAGAAAGAATAAAACACTGGACATTTCTCTACATCTGCACACAGAGGGTTGTTTTCATTTGTCATCATCATCATGCTGTACAACAGTACGCTCAGTGTTAGGTTTCAAAGATGCCGCCTGCAGCATCCTTTCACATTCAAAACCACTTCTGTTCACTTCACTTTGACCATGTAAACACAATGGACTCGCCATCTGTTTTTACACACAAAGAAAACCGTGCTTGTTTTTCATTTGACAAACTGGAGTAACTACAGTATGTTGTCATGCTTCTCCTCCGCGAGTCCTCGTACTCCCCAAAGATAACCTTTCGCTGTGTGCCTTTTGTCACTGCAGAATCAGATAACTTCTGCCTCACTGACAGCGCTCACACTTTTCTGCCATTTGTCTGCAAACCTCACTGTAGGGAGAGACGCTCCTTGGGGCTAAACAGCCATTTCAAAATGTCAATAGACTGACTGAGAGATATACAAAAGCCTTTTTGTTTCCGCTTGTTACGCAATCGCAGCCTCTAAGAAAGGACGTCCGAACTCAAGACGTTGTTTTACCCACTATCCGTCCTTACGCAACGTTACTCCGGCATGTCAATGTGTTACAGGTCTGCAGGAATGCTCTTGTGGTTCAGTCCATGTCCTGAAGCTATAATGTGCCCTTATATACGTGTCAGTGAGTAACATACAGTATATGTCTTATCATGTCTCTGCAGGACCATGCACGATATGGAGAACCCTCAGGTCACCTCGTGTAACAAGGGAGACCCGCACTACCGTAGCTCACCCAGTAACCAGTCGTCCTCCAGCGACCCGGGACCTTCTGGCAGCAGCACCTGGTCCCAGCAGCCTTCGTACGATGGGTACGCCACGCTTGCGACCGTCAGATAAGCATATATACCAGTGGTTTTCGTCCATTGGTCCGGGGACCACCAGTGGTCCTTTAGCAAGGGGTTCCAGGGGGTCCCCAGCTAAAGGATGGAGAGTTGGCAACCAAATGGACCCTTATAGATCTTTAACTCTTGAGAGTATATGACCAGTAAGACGCCTAAAGGCGAAAAGCGACCTCACCCTTACAGGACGGAATTCGCACAGGACAGAATTAATTTGCAAGTGTGTGTTGCGGTTGGTTGTTTAAGTTGGACAAAATGTGGACAAAATATTTTCCCAAATATGGATATGACTGATGTCTGACATCATAGATGTCTTATGTTATAGACCAATGTTTCTCAAACTTTCACATTTTAAGGTCTCCCCTTAACTCTGACTATATACCGGTAGTACAAAAGTGTACAAATTGAACCAAATGTCCATTTGGTTCCATTTGTACACTGCCAGAGTTACATACTTGTATGGGTCAATTTAGACCCCCCTAAAGGAACCCACAGAGTCCCTGGAATCCACTTCGAGAACCACTGTTATAGACTGTTATGAGACTCACACAATATGTCCATATATGGGCATTCCAAGCTATGGGCTTAATATTGATGACATCAGGGATCTCTATATACCGTATGGGCATACAAGGGACAAGGACGGAATGTGATGTCACTCACAACAATGTGATTTCATTTGTCAACTAGACATTGAGGCTATAGACGTTGAGGCGTTACCTCCTGCGTTACTGATGTTACGCCAATTCATTTTACACTCTCAAGAGTTAAATTATTGTTAAATATCTGCATTACTTAATTTATAAGAAGTCTACACAATTAGAGAATGTGGAATAATTGTTATTTTGATCAACATTTGCCTGTTATCTCTCCTACTGTATATTGTACCAACATCAATGCAGCATGGATGGAATTGTGGATACAATCTTATCCAATGATAACAAGTCTTAACAAGGTCTGAGAGGCTTAATGTCATCAAATGATGGTCCACTGGCATATAGCATTGCTATGATCTCTTTGTACAGTTCTGTACTCTGCAGGCAGGCTACTCTAGTCGAGGTGAAATCCACAAAAACAACTTGAGTTGAACTTCAATCTCTGTGGAGGCATAACTGTCTATGCAGGGGGTGGAGGGAGCAATGTATCTGGGAAAAGTACACCTTAAAAGCTATACACAGGCCGAACTGCAGTATCTGTCCATTTCAGGTATTTTGTTCCAATGACCCTTTATATACAGAAGACGCTATAGGTGCCCCGGAGAACGAGTCAGCATATAGACAACACTGTAAGATAGATTTGTTGTACCACACACCCGGGTCTGTTTCCCATTTTCCATTTCGCACAGGACGTCAGGGCCTGCTGACTGTACAGGCTTAAGGGCTGACACACTGTATTGGGTTCTTGTACTTGAGGTGGAATCCATCAGAGACTGGTGTGGGCGAGTGTAAGTGCTTACAGACCATAACAAGAGGCTTAGCTCCACGCCGCTGCCTACGCCTGCCCGGGCCGTCTGTCAGAGAGGCCTCAGAAGTGGCATGAACTCTTTCCAGATCGCTGCCAGAGTTGTCATGACAGAGAAGCACAACACGTTCATTAGGTAATTGATCCCTGGCTATAGGGACGCGATTGAATGATGGAGACAGCATTAACGTTCAAACGAGATTCCCTGTGACTTGAGTGCATCTGTCATAACCCCTTTGCTCTTAAGATTTAATTAACATTCTTATGGGGGGGGGGGGGGGGCGTCTAATTCTCTTTCCTGTCCCAGTTGAAAGCTAGGGAGCCTTGTGTGCCATGTTTATGAGAGAGACGTCTCTCATCGGTTGACAACTTCAGTTGAACTTGATTCTATTATGAATCCAAGTGATTTTGACCTCGAGCTAATTGCTGCTGCTGTGAATGCAATGAAGCGTCACGCATCTAGTTCCACCAACAGTCAGAAAACAGGGTTAACAAAAGCCTGATTTATGCATGCTTTGGTGCATGCCGGTATTGTGAGCCGCAAATAGCTGATCTACAAGATTGCAACGTGTCGCAATGCAACCCAGCGTTGTGAGCTTGTAGATCTGCTGTCGTAGAGCAGTGGTTCTCGAAGTGGATTCCAGGGACTCTGTGGGTTCCTTTAGGGGGTCTAAATTGACCCATACAAGTCTGTAACTCTGGCAGTGTACAAATGGAACCCATTTGTACACTGTCAGAGTTAAGGGGAGACCTTAAAACAGGGGTCAGCAACCTTTTTGACATTAAATGCCATGATTTTATTTTCTAGATAGTCTGTGTGCCATGTCAACATAAATTTTAATGATCAAAAATTCAGACATATTTTGATTGTCTGGACATTGTTATAATGATAATAATCCACCTATCTCCCTCGACTCCCTCCCCAGTCAGAGTTCAGAATTTTAATGAATGTAGCATTATGTGCAGGATGTAATTTGCTGCAAATTAGGTGACCTAATTTAATTTACAACATTTAAAACAATATTTGATTTTAAAATAAAAATCCTCTCTCCCTCTCTCTCTCTCTCTCTCTCTCTCACTTCTGCCAGTGTGCCAGTGATCACCCTCCCCTGTGCCAATGTTGGCACTCGTGCCTAAGGTTGCCTACCCCTGCCTTAAAATGTGAAAGTTTGAGAAACATTGAGAGTCATAGAGCAACATATACATGAGTACAAAGTAAGAATAAACTCCTCTTCTTCCTCTAGATGTCCATCTCCTGTCCTCCATGAGCTGTCAGGGGACCTGCATGGCTGTGAGGTGGACAGCCACCAGCACACTCTGGAGAGGACCAGATCTGCAGGTGAGAAATTCTGGGTGTTAAGTTAACTAAATTTACTCATTTACTGGCAAGAAAAAACTGCGACTTTCTTACCTTTTAACGTGGGCGCGTGCATGTCCATCGTGCACGACGGTGCCGGATCGTGCCCGATCCGCATACACGCAGTGGTCCATTCACGATTACAAAAGACCCCATCTTAATCCATGCATTGCTGAGCTAGGAGTAGTGTTGTTTACAAAGGAAGTAAACAGAGCAGGAAGTGGTCACAGAGAAATGGATTGTTCGGGCCAAAAAATGCAGGTCCAGTTCTGTCTTCCGACCCAGACCGGTCCGGAAGCACTATTTCTAGGGCCATCCGATTTTGGATTGTTTTTATAAATTAAATCAAATTAAATTCTCTGGTTTCTCGGGCCGGGGCAGCCTGGACCAACGGCTATTTCTCGGGATTCTCAGGTTAATTGGACTCTTATTCAGCTTCATATAAAGTTACAGTATAAGAAGACCTTGGGCTTAGGCTCTAATCTAGCCTCTGCCGGTGCATTGCGGATTTGAGTCCCGTTCCCGACGATCTTTCCCTGTTTCCTGTCCATCTCCACTTACAGTAGACCTGTTCTCAACCAGTGGTCCAGGTGGTCCCCAGCTACAGTAGATCCTTTACGCTCTCAAGAGTTAAATTATTGTAAAGCATTTGCATTACCACTTACAAGAAAGTCTACACAATTAGAGAATGTAGACGAATTGTTATTCAACGTTTGCCTATAATGTTATCTCTCCTATGGTACTACCAACATCAATACAGCATGGAATTGTGGACAAAATCTTATACAATAACAACAAAAGTCTTGCTCTGAGAGGCTAAATCTCATCAAATGGTCCGTGGATCAAATACCAAATAAATAATGGACCTTGATATGAAAAGGGTTGAAAACCACTGACTTAGACTATCAAACATATTAAAAAATACCAAAAATATCTTTTAGAAGACCTGACAGATATCTTCAGTCCGAGCCAGGTGGCACTCATCTGTCACACACCAGTTGCGCGGTGCCCTGTGAAATCCAACCCCACTCATACTCTCTTCTCCTCCGTCCGCAGAGGCCAAGTGGCACATTCCCTCCACCAAGATCCTCAACTCCCTGAAGCAGAGAGAGGGAGGCAAGGACTCGCCCAACAAGCTGTCGAGGGTAAGTGCCTGACTATACTCTGACCCTACGTTTGCTTGGAGGTGTTGAGGTGTTGTGTGTGTGTGTGTTGTGTGGGGTCTGCAGCCCTGAGACCCGTCCTCTCCTTGTGCTGTCAGACCTGGTTATGCTCCCATCGATGCACAAGCGGAAAATAAGGTCAGATCGACCTTGGTGGTGGAGTTCAGTAGCCAAATATTGGGCCGTCTTAACGTGCGTATCTCTCACCGTAACCTCTGTCTCGCGGTACACAGTCTCTTATCGCGTTCTCTCTGTTAGCATCATGCTAAATGGGCATGTTTCTGCTCGTCATCATTTTTGGCAGGCTCGCTGTGGGACACCTCCCTCTTAAAGGTTGAATGAGTGTTTAAGCCTCTCTCCCTTACATCATGTAACTCTTTTTTATCTCGTACACTAATGTAGTTCAGACATTATCTTGGTTTCCAAAGAGCAGGGTCCTTTTTTTCTTTCTTCAAAGTAATGTGATTCATAGTTCCTTCATGAATTAGCTAGTGGTCTAGGCCTTTGCAAGGCATTAAAAAAGGAAACATGATGGGTTTTTTGTTTTTTAATGCACTTAATTCCTGTCCTCCCATTAACATGAACTTAACCTAACCCCCATTACCTGAGAAGTCTGCTGTCATCCGTATTGATCTACTGTAAATGCAACATTAAGGACTTCAATAATGTATCTGAGGATGCATGGGTACTGCCTCAATCTTGTATCTCTGTGGCTTATATTTGCTTGTTGATGCATGGCTCTCTGATTATAAATGACTTTATGAATACTTTTCTATAGGTATGGTTTAGAGTTGACAATACAACAATTTACAAAAATGTTTAGGCAAGTACGTATAAATATCGTCACTGTCGAACAGAAACCTTGTATCTCCAAGTTTCAAATGCGTCCGTTTTTTTTGTAAAGTAAAGCCCTGCTTCCCCATACAAGACTGTCGCACAAGACTAGTGAAAATAGCAGATCTACAAGCACACAAAGCCTCGCATCGCGAGGCGCTGTGTGCTTGTAGATCGGCTATTTTCACTAGTTTAATTCATTTTTAAAATGATAATAAAACACGAGCGGTTTCCACCCGACAACGACGATATATTTGTGTTTCACTAATTGCATTATGTGGACAACAAAAGAAAAATAGATGTGTCACCTCAGTTCCCACTAACAACAAGGTTCTCAACCAAGGTCTGGTGGGGGGTTTACCAGCCTCTGTCTCTCTTCCTCTCCCTCTCTCTCTACCCCCAGACAGGAGATAAGAACTCCAGCCACTCCAGCAGCAACACCCTCTCCAGCAACGCCTCCAGCAACAGCGACGACAAGCACTTTGGCTCCGGAGACCTGATGGACCCGGAGATGCTGGGCCTCACCTACATCAAAGGAGCCTCCACAGACAGCGGCATCGACACCAACCCGGGCTGCGTGCCGGGGCCAGGGGCCCGCGCCATGCTCCAGGGCAGGGCGGGGGAGCAGGGCCACCCCTGGGCGTCCCTGGAGCACCACGACCACGACGGGGCGTCCGAGGAGGACCACGGGAAGCTGTACCTGCCGCAGGGCTACGCCTCGGCCATCATGGCCGGTCACGAGGGCAGCATCGGCGACCTGAGCGAGATCTCCTCCCATTCCAGGTACAGTGCAGTACAGTACTAGACGCTGACGTGTTTTATACTATGATTTTATGTTCAAGTAACCTTTTCAACCCTGAAGGGTGGCTTTCGAATGGCTACATTTGACCGATTTAGCTTCAGTTGTCCACTGCATGTACTGAAGCATCCAGGATGTGACCTTTAACTAAGACAAAGGCTGGTTATAATGTCAACAATGTATGTCCTATATGTTTTACGTCATTCCTGGCAAATCGGGAAGATAACAGTGTGTCTGTGTCAGGTCATTGATATTATGTCCGCAAGGGGGGAAAACCCTAACAATAACCCTAACCCTAACCCTTGCATTCTCTCTCATGGTAATATATACAGTGTAGTATACAATCCACTGAGTCTATAGACATAGTAGACATATGCACCACAGACCATCTGGGTGGCCATAGTTCACAGAGCGCACGCACGTACGCACGCACGTACGCACACACGTACGCACGCACGTACGCACGCGCGCACGCACGCACGCACGCACACACACACACACACACACACACACACACACACACACACACACACACACACACACACACACACACACACACACACTGTGGACAGTCAGTAGCTGTTACCTGACCTTATCGCCCAGCTGTAGTTCCCTCTCCAGTGACCTGCTGGCTGCTCCGTCCCACTGTGCCAGTAGCTGATAAGCAGTGGTGTAATGTAACTAAGTAGATTTACTTAAGTACTGTACTTTTTGTACAATGTTTGAGCTATTTGTCCTCTACTTCAGTTTTCAGTACTTTTACTTCTACTCCACTACATCTTGGATCCAAATATTGTAATTTTACTCCACTACATTTATTTGAAAACTTTTGTTGCTAGTTACTTTGCAGATATAAATGATTATATTATAACACATATAATCCACTTTAGCCCTGTTTTACTGCTAGGCGGTTTGAAAATAGCCGATCTACAAGCCCGATCTGTGAGCTTGTAGATCTGCTATTTTCTAACATTTTGTACAGTATTGATACTTTTACTTAAGTAAAATATGTGAGTACTTTTTCCACCACTGCCGGTGTCCCTGCCACCAGTCTGGGGTCCAGCTGGGAGGGAGGCTTCACAGCGGGTCGGCCCTGGAGCTTCCTTCCACACAGTCTGTCTTTAAAGCAAAAATGGACGTCTTGTTTGTTCATGCTCATATTGGATTATGTTACCCCGCAATCTGTTCAGATCACTGACCTGAGAGTGAGAGAGTGTGTGAGCGTGCGTGAGTGCGTGCGTGCATGTGTGCATGCGTGCGTGTGTGCTTGGCTGTGTGTGTGTGTGTGTGTGTGTGTGTGTGTGTGTGTGTGTGTGTGTGTGTGTGTGTGTGTGTGTGTGTGTGTGTGTGTGTGTGTGTGTGTGTGTGTGTGTGTGTGTGTGTGTGTGTGTGTGTTGCCCAAAAAACTGACACTGCCAAAAACAATCTGTCGGTCAAGGATTGGCTTATATGGACATCAACGTGCCTGGCCGCCACAAAGCAAAACAAAAGGACCCCAAACTCCATTAAACTCCTACTGTGATCTTCGCGAGCAAAGAACCAGCCATCGTGTGATTTGGGGTGGGTGGGCGGCGGGCGGTATTCGACCTGTCCAGTCCATGATATAAATGGTAAATGGTGCATTTATATAGCGCCTTTATCCAAGGTGCTTTACAATGATGGTGCATTAGATTCACACACACATTCATAAGATGGCAGAGGAAACCATGCAAGCTGGCACCAACCTGCTCATTGGGAACAATTAGGGGTTTGGTGTCTTGATCATGGGCACTTTCGACACTAACTCTGGGGGAGCACGGGATCGAACCAAGCGGCCACTCTACCCCTGAGCCACTGTCGCATGATATCATTCAAAGGAAAGCAAATCATCCTTATCACCACCACCCATTCTACTTTTCAGTTCTGACATAGCGAGCAATATGACACTTCAGTGTCATCTGAAGAAACAGTCCAACAGTTGGAACACATGTTTTTTAGGGCCAGATGGGCATGAATATGGATGTAGCTGATCCTGTGCTTCAAGCTAGATCCATCTGAGGATGTTTTCTTTTCTTTCTTTTTTTTCCTTCTTTTTGACGAAGGTTATCTAACCCCCACGCAGCTTGAGTCTAGAAGGAGTTCAGATGATTGAGGTTTGAACTTTTAGCATGATCCAATTTGGAGTCTGTTCCACCCATGCAGTTGATCCAACATTTTCAAAGATATTCATAGACTGGCTGTTTTAGCTATTTTTGTGTGACGGCCTCATATGATGATAGTAAGGAATAGGGCTTAAGTGGTTAAGTATATCTGTATTTTCTTGTGACACCGTCATATAAAATAGGGCTTAAGTGGTTGAGTTGAGGTGTTAACAGGTGATTCTCTTTGTGGCAGCGAGATGAAAGAGAGGAAAGACAGAGCGGATCAGAAGAGAGATGAGCCTGTCGGCGGTCTTAGAGACTTCCATTAGATGAAACGATCAACGCAAGAAAACTAGAAGAAATGCAGGCTGAGTGCTCTTGGACTGATTATTAGATAGGCTCACATATATATACCGTACGTACATGTTGTTGGTGGTGAATAATGGAATTGGTGAATAATATGCTTCATTCTTCCACTTTCATACTCAAACAGTACTAGTGTAGCTGTCTGCAAAAGACCCTATCCTCTTCACAAAGAAAGACAACAAAGACCAGAATATGTACAGTGTGTCCATTAATAGCATGCAAAAGGTTGGCTACCACGGATTTAAATTAAGTCACACGGTTGCTAAAGTAGCGTTCAAGGCAAGTCAAGCTAAAGTCAGCAACTCTATATCACTACATACAGTATCTTTGTAGTAATGTGTGTGAGGAAGATAGGTTTTAATGTCAGAGACAAATCTCCTCAGCCTTAGTCTTATCAATACCAGACCCAAAATACCCTCAGTCTAAAGGCCAAACCTCACCAATGCAACTACTCGCAACATGCAACTACATGCAACTACTGTACTCACAACCATTATGGCAGTTGCAATGAGTTTCATTGGTGTGACATGGCCTTAAAACTGTTTTGTTGCAAGGAGTTGCAAGTAGTTTCATTACATTTGTTCACATTTTGTTGCCCATTCATCTGCTCCTTTGTTTGTTTTTTTATTTTGGTCATTCTTTTGTGTTACATTTTGCTTCCATTTTTTTTTTGCTCTCCGACCAGTGGCTCGCACCACTCGGGTAGTCCCCTGGCGCGGGGCGCCAGATACTGTATGTCGGCCGACTCCTCCAAGGTGTACACCATCCCACAAACCAGCAGCTCTGGGGCGGGGCCAGGGCCGGGGGCGGGGCCCAGCTCAGAGGCCTGTGGACAGACACGCCCACAGCCTGGCACCATGACAACGCACCCATTGGACATGAAGAAGACTGATGATGATGATCATGATGACGATGGCCATTGCATTGAGGAACCTCCCAACATTTCAGAGTGTGGGTGAGTGTGCGCATGGGAAATTGTGAATGTGTGCGTGTGTGTGTGTGTGTGTGGGTGGGTGTTCGCGTGTGTGTGTATGCGTTGTATGCATGAACATATTGCAGGGTGTGCTCTTAAAGGTGTAGTTCACCCCAAAAAAGTTCAAGTATATTTTGATGCCGATACTTTTCGTAGTAGAGCATTTCTACATTGCAGTATTGATACTTTTACTTAAGTAAAACATGTGAGTACAGTACAGTATGTCTTCCATCAGTGGACAACCGCGTCTTCCCAACGGGCACAGAGCTGGACTTGATTGCAGCCGACAGCCACCAGATAAATAAGCTGGATGAAGCGGCAGACATAATACACTTGGCACGTGTCACTAGTGATTATTGATCAGTGCCGTGATGCCAGGTCCCTGCAGACTGGCACACTGACGATGGCTGCAGCATCAGCATCTCCACTGGGACAGCGGCCAGACGCACGCACACACACGCACACGCACGCACACACACACACACACACACACACACACACACACACACACACACACACACACACACACACACACACACACACACACACTCACAGAGGATGCCCGCTGTGGAATAGCTACAAAGGAAGACAAATGCATGCGGTGCCTCAGCCAAGGGAAGGCGTATAGTCTCAGAGTGTATATATTAACTGTGAAGAGTGAATGTGTCTGTTTGATGATTAAATGGCACGCTGTATAGAGCACAGAAGGGCCATTCGTGGCAAAATTGAAACGCAGCTTTTGATGGTGTGTGAGTGAATCGTACCTGTGTGAATGTCTGTGTGTATGTTTGTTTGTTTGTGTGTGAGAGGAGGAGAGAATGGGAGACCACCACCCCCCCCACCCTCCTCTCTGTTATGGCTTCAGAGTAATCAGATTTAGGCTGTGAAATTTGCCACTTAAGGGCTGTGTGATTGATAGCATGCACCGAAGCCATCTTCCGCAATGTTATGAAAAAGCACTGTAATTGAGTTTACCCTCCCCAGTGTTTGTTTATGTATGCCTATGGTTTTATATTTCATCTTTACGTAACAATGTCTCGTGATAAATGGCCTAATATCACTCACAGATATTGTTCTAATATAATGAGCGTTTCTTCCTTTCACCCGCAGTCTCATTCTAAAAAAAACTTTCCTTGTTTGTTGGATGCTTTGCTGTAGCCTACAGTACTATATGTGTGTGTGATGCTAGCTGTGTGATGCGATGCTAACGCTAACCTAACCTCAGGTTTCTCTGTTTCTCTCTTTCTCGCTTCTTCCTCCTGCTGCTTCTTGCTCCAGAGGAGCGGAGAGCTTGTTAGCCTTCCTCCTCAAAACGCTGTCGGAGTGTTCCAGGTACACATGAGTCCAGACTACCCTGTGAACCCAACCCTCTCACCCAACGTACCCCCACACCCCCTCCCAGCTTTGGATTGACCCTCCCTGCCCCCACACCACTGACCTCCCCCACGCACCCGCCACAGCCCCACAGCTCCACTGTCATGGCGGGTCTTTAAGTGCTGGACCATGTGGTGTGGGCATGCTGGGTGTTGGGGATGCTGTGCATCAGGTGGTTGTGACATTCCTGCTGTATCTCCCGCAGAATCCTCCTGCTATACCGATACTAACCCTGTTCACGTCACCGTGGCCTCAGTGTGCCTTTCCTGTCAACTCCCCAATCCACTACACTCACACACACGCGTCGCACACAGATATAGAGAGAGCGAGGGCAGGGCTATCACCATGCAGCGTTATCGCACGCAGTATCACATGTACATGGAGGTCAGGAGTGCCACGTCTGACAAACGATATACTTTTCTGGTGGCTGCCCTCAAGATGGCCCCATTGCTTCTGATCCTGTCTTCAGTTAGAATGACTCTGCCGCTCATACAGTATGTGTTATAAGTTTGCAACAACATACGTTATGTTTTTCAAGGCTTGGCTGCCGTGGATGCATTATTGGGGCGGGGGTTGGGGGGGGGGGGTCAATTACACAGGGGTTTATTGAGGTTAACCATCTTCGACCTGGTGCCCCTATTGGGCATGTACTGTATCAACATCTTTCACACTTTTATTTTTTTAATTGTTTAAAAAATAATTTCTGCTATTAGTCGTACAACCTAGTATATTGGGAATAATTTACTTAAAGTTAAGACACATGTGGTTTGTATCATAGCATCCCTACCTAGCATCATAACAAGGCATTTGCATTGTCTGTCGTAGCCTACTAGCATATCTCCCATAGCCTTTATATTGCAAGGTTTATGTATTCAGGGTTTTGGTTGCCATGGTGCCAGCCGTGGGAGACAGGATGAGGCTACGAAATCACTTCACACAACCAGGCTGCCACGCTGTCTAGTTGTCGAGCAAATCCCCCCCCCCCCCCCCCCCCCCCCCCCCTCTCGGCCATCTAACACCCTGCCAACAGAACTCAGCACACGCAGGCTGCTCACTTCAAGCAGGCAAGGTTCTCATATCCATACAAACTCGCCAGGTATATGGTGTCCCTGCCCTGCTCCCCACCTTGACTCTAAAGGTGAAACTCTCACTTGTAGTGAAATCTTGTACGTTTCCTCACATCTCCCCTGTCTTGGCTATGACACCTCTCCTGGGTCCATCTCCTGTCCTAACGGCTCCTGTACTGCATGTGTTACTGTCTGCTGCCGCCTGAGCACCGCTCTGGAGAGTCAACCACCGACTGACTCTCCCACGTGTCTTCAATCCGCTTCACTGAAACCTTTCCTTCCTCTCTAACTCTCTACAGAACTTGGCCGCATTTTTCATAGTCTCCTTGTGCTTGGCAATATGGGACGGGAAACAGTGCGCCCCCCCATCCCATCCCATCCCACCCCAACCCAGCCCACCCTTAACCCACACACCTCCCCAAATCTGTCAATCTCTAACTTCAACCGTGTATCCTAAACATGAAGCAGGGAGAAGCCTTGCGCGTCCCGAAGCTGACACAGAACTGCCCCTGAAAAGCCCCCCTGATTGACGCTGCTGACATTATTTTCCGGACCGCCGGGCCTACCTCTGACCCCAAGCTGTGTCAGCCGAGAGCTTTCCCTGGCAGAACGGAGCTCGTCGGAGCCTCTCGTTTGACGAGCTCTGTTCTCTGTTTGTCCTCTGCAGGCAGCTGTACGCGCAGGAGGCCGCCTGTCGGCTGCAGGCTGCGGAGCGGGAGGGGGAGACACTACAGGGGCTGTCCAAAGAAGAGTACCTCAAAATGATGCTGCCTGACAGCCCCCCGGGAGAGGACAAGAGGAGGAAGGTGAGACACTGTCGCCTGTTCACCACCTTACACACACACATGCAGTATGCATGTACCGCATGCATGGCCACACGCGCAAGCAAACACACACTCACACGCACACACACATACACACACATGCACACACACACACACACACATACAAGATGTGTGCGGTGCTATTTATGAGTTAATTTCATTAAGCGTCCCGCGATGCTTGGCCAATGTGACCCTGGCGTCCGGACAGACGTGGGACAAACGGACAAAGCCATATGTAGGAGCGGTTAGCTCCTTACAGGAGCGCTGCTCAAAAACTTTGTACATGTAAAAAGAATGCGCTTTTACGGCATAAGTGGTTAACAATATGATGCAGTGAATCACTGCAGTAACACAATGAATACAGAGTAAGGACAAGGATCTGTAGGTACAAGGCAGGTCAGGATTAAATCTGTGTCTCAACTGGCTGCTCCATCCTGCTGACTAACAGGCGTATGCATGAGAGTTCGAGCCGTCCATGCAGAGTGGAGATCACCTCTCGATAGGAACAAACATCTGCTGCCTATCGGCTCAACCCCGCACAGCTCCGCAGCCAACAGCCTCCTCTCTCTCTCTCTCTCTCTCTCTCTCTCTCTGCCTCTCTCTCCCCTCACAGGAAGGGCACAGACTGTTTTCGTAATCTAATTTATTATGGGGCCCCGAGTTTGCTCGGTCGGGATGTCATGGATTAAAAAGGCAGGAAGTCACAGAGAGTGCGCCCATGTTTGATGTCTCTGGGTCTTGCGGATTCTATTAATTGCTTCTTGAAACCCGCTGTCCCCCATCCTATACCTACCGACCCCCAAACCCCCCCCCCCCCCCACCATCCATTATCCACCAGGAAAGGGACCCTGGAGACATACAAATAGGGTATTTTTGGATGCCTCTCAATTCTAATACAAATGCATTACGTTGCCCCCCCCCGGAGGAGGAGAGCGAGACGGCGATATAACCACAGCTCCTGGCTTCTCAGATAAGAGAGGACTTTTCGTTGTTTTTGTTGTCGGCTTGCATTCGCCGGGCCCACCGCAACTCCAGTGTTTACGAGGGAACAGGCACGTCAGCGCGACCGCGCTAAACTGAAAGCAGGTGTACGGAGGTCCTGAGCTGTGATACTCCCCTCCCATTCCACTCCACATTCTGCTCCGTTTCCCACAGAGAAGAAAATGTCTGTAATCAGCACATGCAATGGGACATAGTGTAGTGCTTGTTGCCTGTTGAATATGAGGAGCGCTGTGGCCTTTGTTGTAATCTCATTCCCCTGTCTCTTTCAGTGGGATATATTGTAGTGTGTGTGGAAAAGTGATCTGGGGGAGAGATGCATGTGAGTGGGCACAGAGCCAGACTCCCCTCCTCCCCCTCCTCCTCCTCACATCTGATCCCAATGAACACGTACTGTTCTGTTCTTTTCTTGGGAGCCTCAGCGACCTGTGTTTTTAATATCTCGACTGCCACAGGAAGCAAGAACTGTAAATACAATGGCAGATAGAAAAATAAATGTTTTATTCATTTACTTTGCTTACTTATTTACTAGTTTTTAGTTTTTGTTTTAATTCAATATAACCTATCTTGGTTCAGGTACCATGTGATCAGCCAGAGAATGCTGCAAAGGTTAACGCTCGTGTCACTTCAAAGCGATGCCACTGTTTTGTATGGGAGAGCAGGTGCGGGGAGAGATTTTCCTTGCCAGCCGAGCGGTCCGCGGGGACGCTTTGCTTCCAGAGACAGGCAGACTATTGTGCGGTTGTCGGTTGACGTAAAAAGGAAAGGCTGCACACAGTGTATTCCCCCGCAACATTCCCCCCCCTGTTTAAACCTTTCCTGTGGGAAAGGAGGAAGGAAAAAAGATAAATACAATAAAAAAAGGCAATGAACTGGTGGAAGACATCCTCTGAAGCCGCACGTCAAAGCCCTCCCGGCGCTTGTTGTTGCTGTTCAAAGCAAGCGGCAAGGCAAAGAATTCTAAAAAGTCATGCCTGTGTATCTGGAATCTTGAATCTGATCGGGACTCTGACGCACAATAACATCAGAACGCATAACAGCCAGTGTCAGGTTGAGAAGCGGTGCTGTAGCTGAGGTGGATTGAGACAGATTTAGACACACCTCGTATATGAAAGCCAAAGCACAGACCGCGGCGCGGCTTTTTATTAGTGCAATATTTCATGCGGAAAGCGCACAGCGGGTTCAGTCAACCAAGCAGTGCCCTGTGTGAAAATGCGCGGGGTGCCAAGTGTGATCTTCTACATGTAATAAATAGAGATGGTCTCTGAAAAACGTGAAGCCCTATTTCCATTGGCTTTATTTACCGTGACTCTATTTTGTCTCATAGTAATACGAGACCACAGTTTTCTTCTTTTTTTCATGTTTTTGATGAAAAAAAAAACAGGGCCTGGGTGGAAACTTGCAATGACCTTTTTTTTTCAAAATCTCCCACGAAAGCCCCTCATGTTTCTGTTTGTTCTTCAAGTGTATTTCTGTCTTAAAGGCGTTATGGATTCGTTTTGCTAAATTCTCACCGTAGGATTCGTTGGGGGTTTGATGATCTGGTCTTTGAAATGCGATGGTTGGGCGTTGGCTTGTGTTGGGATACCAGTCTAGCTTGTTGGTTACAGCTGGCGAGCCAAAAGATAATCTGGCCAACTGTGTGGCGTATCATTTTGTGGCCACTATTGATGTCATCCGTGCAATATTTATGTAAGCAAGAGGGATGACGATGGGAGGCAGAGAACTCTGCGGTTTGGTGTGTTCTCTGAACAACGGATCCTCTGTCAAAACCATGGCCGCGCTGTGGTGATATTACCCCAGTATCGCTCCATTCCTATCATGTATACTGTCTGTTTCTGTCTCTGCATTAGCCCATACACACAGGACCACTGTTTGGTTACATCTCCCTGGGGCGGCGAGGCTTGTTTAATGTTCTTTCCTGGCCTTTGCCTCCCCTTTGACCTCCACATTGCATTACACACGCCCTCTAAAAGGTTTGTTTCTGCAACAGAGATTCTTTCAAGACAAGATCCCGTTGTAGAGAGTCAACAGAGAGTCAACAGAGAGTTTTACAGCAGCCTTTGTTTCATGATTCATATGAATCCTGGCGATTGCTGCGATGCAAAGGGGAATCACCTGTAGGCTATAGCCACTGCTCCACTGGACCGTGTGCATTGGTCTTTGTCTGTGCTCTGTCACACAAGGGCTCACAAGAAAAGACAGACTCTAGACTCAGCTGCTTGCCAGGATTGTGGATTTATTTATAGTCTGCCTTCTATGGACGCATCCTGGAGATCCACCATATTATCTCTCCTGACAGTTCCTCGATAAGAGGAGACCTTCTCAAGCTTACTTTACTGCCCTATGGCATCCCTTTATTGTATATATGTATATATATATATATATATATATATATATATATATATATATATATATATATATATTGTGTGTGTGTGTGTGTGTGTGTGTGTGTGTGTGTGTGTGTGTGTGTGTGTGTGTGTGTGTGTCCGCGTCCGAGACTAAAATCACAAACTGCTGGACCAATCAGCATCCCCCCTCTATTATGTGTATAGCTTTTATAATATCAACTTTCATTTCATCATGAAACCTTACCCCAACATGGAGTCATTATGTCGTAGATACATCATAGACATAGACGACTGATGTGTACCGTAGACCTGACAACATACTCTCGCTACATGAACTCCGAGATCCCCATGGGAGCCACGCTGTATTAGACCCCGGCTTGTTTATATTCGTCTCGTTTTCACACTCTATCTGTCAAATTCAAACAGTGGTGGAAAAAGTACTCACATTCTTTACTTAAGTAGAAGTATCAATACTGCAATGTAGATGTACTCTGTTAGGGTGCCCTCAGACCAAAATACCTATGAGAGTGGAATCCGCGTTCCTCCAATGCATTTCAATGATAAGGGTGCCCTCACACCAAAATACCTATGAGAGTGGAATCCGCGTTCCGCCAATGCATTTCAATGAGAGTGAAGCGGTTTCATGCCAGCAGAGGATTTCTGCAAAAAACGCTCCCTTATCATTGAAATGCATTGGCGGAACGCAGATTCCACTCTCATAGGTATTTTGGTGTGAGGGCACCCTAAGGGAGCGTTTTTTTGCAGAAATCCTCTGCTGGCATGAAACCGCTTCACTCTCATTGAAATGCATTGGCGGAACGCGGATTCCACTCTCATAGGTATTTTGGTGTGAGGGCAGCCTTACAAGTAAAAAGTCCGGAATTCAAAATGTACTCGAATAAAAGTATGAAAGTGTTGGCGTCAAAAAGTACTTAAAGTACCAAAAGTAAAAAGTACAAAATGTTTGAAAATAGCAGATCTATTTTCAAATAGCCATGATATAAAATAAGGCTAAAGTGGTTCATGTATGTTTTATTATTATATATTATAATATATATTATATATATATTATAATTTATATCTGCAAAGTAACTAGTAACTAAAGTTTCCAAATAAATGTAGTGGAGTAAAAGTACAATATTTGGATCCGAGATGTAGTGGAGTAGAAGTAAAAGTATTGGAAATTGGAAATACTCAAGTAAAGTACAAATACCTCAAAACTGTACTTAAGTACAGTACTTAAGTAAAAGTTCTTAGTTACTTTACACCACTGAATTCAAATCAACGCAACAATTCATTGCTATCTATGTAGCAAACGTTATTGATAAAACCAGCCTGCATGAAGTCAACATCTTTACATTAAATGTCTCCGTCTCTCTCTCTCTCTCCTTCGCCTCAGGCACAGACGACAGGAACCCTGTCGCCGCGGCGCTCCCTCTACCGGACGCTGTCGGATGAGAGCGTGTGCAGCAGCAACCGCAAGGGCTCGTCCTATGCCAGCTCGCACAGCTCCATGCTGGACCAGGCCGTGCCCAACGACATCCTGTTCAGCACCACGCCGCCGTACCACAGCACGCTGCCGCCACGCATAGTCCACAACCAGGGGGCCTCCAACCTGAGGAGTGAGTACACTGATGATGATCAGGGCGCTGTGGATTAGTGCCTATAATCCACAGTGTCATTTTAACTCTTGAGAGGGTAAAAACATAAAAAAGAAAAACAGCGGAGCACGCACTATAGACCCGGTGAATACCAGAAACACCGAACGCAGTTGCATTCAGGACCATGGCATGGTGACATTTAAAAATATGTATGTTAGCAGACACCAAGTGTTTGCTGCTAGCATCTGTCTGACAGGCTCGTTTATAAAGACTGTAACTATCAAATACAACTCTCCTTTTGAGTGTAGCCCAGAGACGAGGGGAACTGATGTGGAATCTCTCTGCATGTTGTTCTTGGATTATCACTCCACTCCCCTGGCAGCGGCGATAAGAGCCAGGATATAGATACTTGTTTGAAGAGCTACTTGTGTCATACTGACATCATTAGCACAACTGGCGCGCACTTCAGTGGCACTCCCCGATATAGTCAACTTAATTGGAACTGGGGTGCGGCAGCGCACCACTTGCCACGGCTGCCACTCCGCTCGCATTAAGCAGACACCTGTCACGGCCGGCTCGCACAACACCACCCCCCTCTGCCGCCGTTCCCGCTGAATGTGGAACTGTGAGACGAGAAAGTGTGATGTGTCCTGACTCCTGACTGCACTGCTGTAGGTGTGAGGAACGACAGTCGTTTTCGATCTGTGACGTGAATACGCTTATTTCTCTATCAGCGCTGTCACATATTGTCTGTCGTACGTAATGTCCCGTTCACTCATCAGAACCCTGCCCACCCGCCTACCTCCTCCTCCTACTCCCCCTCCTTACCTCCCTGTCCCCTCATTGGCATGCCCCATTCCTCGCTCATCCCTGGCCATGTGTTTGTTAGACAGAAAATGGCTTTTGGGAAGATATTTCCCAGTCTTTAGCCTCTTCAAGCTGTCAACTTGATGGATTCCTTGATTGTTTTGAAGGTTAGCGGTGAATACAGGCCCTGTCGCTCTCTTTCCCCCGCACTGAACCAGTCCAATTTGGTAAACAGTGAATCACTCATGCTCCGAGACGTCGCTTAAATTGAAAGAAGAGTGCCAGCATCACCTCCAGCCCTCTTCTCTCTCTCTCTCTCTCTATCTATCTCTCTCTCCCCGCTCCCTTTTCCTCTCACTCTCTCACTCGCTCTACCTTTCCAGATGTGTTTTTCTAAATACCTCTATGTGAAACGAGAGCTTGTTTATTGCACACCTTGTCTTATAGCAGTAAGAGGGAGAGGGTGAGAGAGTGATAGAGAGAGAGAGCGTGAGAGAGAGAGAGAGAGCAAGAGAGAGAGAGAGAGAGCGGCAAGTGCAGCATTGATTGAAACATGAAGACATTCACTCAGACAAGTCATTTATCGCCCCTTAGACAGCGCCTTGTGATAGGTATGCTTGGTGTGGGAAGGTGACATTGTGAGTCTAGCAGGTATTTATACCAGTATATACACTTTGTCTACCTCTTACAAGATTGAGTTGTTTGCAGTCTTTTCAGCGATTTCCTCTCTAGGTCCACACTGATTCATCTTTGAATTAATCCAAGAGGCATTTGATACGATGTTTTTCAAGTGATCTGCTTCACTGCTCATGGGCTCAGGTCAGGGCACGCTTTCATGTGCGCAGAGATCGACTTGGATAGACATCATGCATCATGATTCGGTGGCACTGAGACGTGGTGAGATCCAAGGTCACTTTGAAATCCCCCCCTTTTCTCCCATGTCCCTCTGCGACCCTCCATTTCTGTCCCAGCCCGTCCCCTTTTCGCTTGCTTTGATGCGACTTTGGCTCATGGCTGGCCCTTATAGCTCAGGATGAGCCGCCTGATGGCCACTGATGTGAGTTGGCTGGCAGTGGTGGGAAAGTGGTGGCAAATGTTTTACTTAAAGGGGCACTCCATCACTTTTCAACCTATGTTCATATAATTGGTCCTCACTCAAAAATAGCTTTTTTTTTTTTTTTTCTCAGAGGAGGGTTGTGGGCAGACCCATCGTCTTGTGACATCATCGATTGCCAATCCAGCTTATAGAAACTGCAGGCTTTCTATTCCTGAAAAGTTGCAATTTTAAAGTGAAAGCCATTGTTCTCGTGATAATAAAAATCTAAATATTTTTTTCAAACATATTGATTAATTTTTTGGGGGAAAATGATGATGTCACAAGACGATGGATTCTGAACTTCCCACAGCTCTCCTAGGAGACTTGGACTGAGTAGAAAAAAATTGTGATATTTTATCATGAACATTAGTGAGGACCTATTATATGAAGACAGGTTGAAAAGTGGTGAACTACTCCTTTAAGTAAAAGTATCAATACTGCAATGTAGATACTGTATACTCTGATAGAATTAAATTTAGTAACTGGAATTCAAAATTTAGTTGAGTAAAAGTACAAAGGTATTGGTATCAAAATATACTCTTAAAGTACTCATTGTGCAGTATGTCCCATTTCAAGTCTTCAAATGTATACAAATCCTTTGGAAAATATCAGATCTACAAGCTCACTTGTAGATCTTGTAGATTGGCTATTTTCAAATGGCCAAAATGTATATAGGGCTTAAGTGGTTAATGTATATGTTTTGTAATAATAATCCAAATCTACAAAGTAACTATAACTAAAGTTTCCAGACAATATTTGAATCCGAGAGGTAGTGGAGTATAAGCAAAAGTACTGGATATTGGAAATTCTCAAGTAAAGTACAAATAGCTCAAAATTGTACTTAGGTACAGTAATTGAGTAGATGTACTTTAGTTGCTTTACGCTAGGGCATTCACAAATAGTGATTTTTTGTATTCGAATTATTCGACCTCAAAGTATTCGAATAGTCGAATATTCGACAGGACTGGCCAAACTGTCAAATATTAAGTAAGCAAGAGGCGAACATTGTGAAAATAGCCAATCTACATGCTCATAACGCCTCGCGTTGCGAGGTGTTGTGAGCATGTAGATCGGCTATTTTCACAATATTTATCTGCGGAACCAAGTCACATTAAATGTAATACCTACAATTCCAAGTGCTTGTCAGGGTGGGGGTCCCCAGTTCAAATATGTTTATTTTGGGGGTCACAGCCTAAAAAGGTTTGAGAAGCCCTGGTATAGAGCATTAACAAATTCATCCACCAGGGGCATTGACAACTCATTCTTATGACTTCCTATCTAGCCAAGCTTTATAAACTATATATTTTTTAAAGAGAAAACAATAAAAAAATTAAAATAAGCGAATAATCAACTTCGGTGAACAACGTTGAATAGTGACTATTATTCGAATATTCGAATATTCTAATAGTTGGTGAATGCCCTACTTTACGCCACTGGTGCCTGGTGTCTCTGCAGATGAGGGTTGGTTCTCTGACGGCTCCTTGGCGGACAGGTCCAAGTTCAGCGACCCGGGCCTCATGCCCCTGCCGGACACTGCCTCGGGCCTGGACTGGTCTCACCTGGTCGATGCAGCGCGGGCCTTCGAAGGTAACCAGCTCAGCCCCAGTACGCTGCTGCCTGGCACCTTGTGTGATAATCACCCTCCTATCCTGGCTGCTTAGAGTCTGTGTGTGTGTGTGTGTGTGTGTTTGTTTGTGTGTGTGTGTGTGTGTGTGTGTGTGTGTGTGTGTGTGTGTGTGTGTGTGTGTGTGTGTGTGTGTGTGTGTGTGTGTGTGTGTGTGTGTGTGTGTGGGGTGTGTGTGTGTGTGTGTGTGTGTGTGTGTGTGTGTGTGTGTGTGTGTGTGTGTGTGTGTGTGTGTGTGTGTGTGTGTGTGTGTGTGTGTGTGTGTGTGTGTGCTGGTACGTACAGTATGTGTGTGTGTACTGTATGTGAGTTTCTCTGAAGTGCAATGGGAGGGGATTTTTGGCAATCTTTATCCTATTTGTGCCCCTGCTTTGAGACCCACTGTGATTGCCGTGGAAGCTCTAACTTGGGGAAAAGAAGTGAGACGTCATTTTGCAGCACAGACATACTGTAAATCCACTTTTCACACCATAAACCCAGCAAGACGCCACTCAGGGAGAGTGCCCTAACCGCTGCCTCTGACAATTAAACTCTTGGCTTGATAGTTTGGGGTAATTGCAGCTGCTCTGTGGCCCTAATATGACCATTAAAGTCTAAGTGTGCCTCACTGTATGCAGCGGATTCTTTCTTTTAAGGACGAAACATGGGAATTGTCCAAGATCTGCCATCTGAACACGCCTAATGCAAATGTACCTTCACATTACATCTACCGGTACTGTAAGAGGGTGATTTTATTAGAAATCAAGGTTGGTCTCTTTTCCTTTTTGTTCCCAAACAATGCTAATGGAAGGGGGCTGCAAAGGCAAAGGAGTCAGAAAAGGTAGTATGTTTTTATTTTTCTGAAAACCATGTTGGGTGCCGCATTGGACCTCTTTCGGGGCCCTATTTGGCCGCCAAAGCGCCACCTGGTCTATGCAGACGCCAAGCCATGTATGAAGGACTCTTGTCAAGAATACACTGCAGAATAATTATTAATTTATGCTCTCGTACGACGAGGTATAAATCAGACTTAATTATAGCATTGTGTTCTCAGTCGCTTGCGCTTTCAGTTAATCATAGCCTGCTTTGTCACTTAGTCGATATTTGTTTGGTTGCTCACATGTTCACTTCTCATATGGTTTCCATCAATCAGGAAAACACTGACAAGCCCATGTTTTGTCACTTGATCTTTGTCTCACGTGGCGACGTGTGAACGGCATAGCGTGTGAGCGTTCATTTGCAATAAATGATGAATCATGGAACCTCCGAAGGGCTTCTTCCTGTGATGTGTTGTTTCCTGTTGTTTAGCCCACCGTCTAGCATTTAACATGATCTGCATCAGTGGATACGATCCAGAGGCTTGGCGGGCAGCGAGATTTGTCCCAGAAGAAGCCATCCTTGCATTGTGGTAAAAGCTGGGTAAAGTGAGACCCTGTTGCCCAGGGGCGAGTGGGCAGGCAGCCCTTACAGGCTCAAAGCTGTCTCTGTACCATGCTTCTTGTTTAACCAGCTCTGATTAAGGCCGGAGGTGGTGGGTGGAGGGTGGTTTGGCTGCTGCCGAGGTGCAAGGCAGATTATTATTTGTTTTTAATATATATATATCCTTTCTTTTTTCTGCTGTTCTGTTTCACCAGGCTATGTTTAAGAGTGGCATTTATGGGGATGTTAAAGAGGCTATTTGGGCTGAGCTTTCACTGTGTGAATAGGCGAGTGATAATGACTTGCAGCAGGCCTGCGAGGCATTATGTTTTTTGGAGGCTGGCAAATAGGAACAGACGGTATCAAAATGGATTCTGGCAAATTACATTGAGGCTGTTTGGGGTAATCGTGGAAAAAGGTTCCTCCGTCATAATTATTGGACATTTTCAATGTTTCCTCCCAAATACAGTACATAATGTATGGTGTGTTCATGAAGATGGACACATATTTTGCCATCGGTGTAATTATGTTTTAGCCTGTTTTTTTCATGCAATTTGTCCATGAATGAATGGACATTGGTTCAAAACTAAAATGATAATCAGCTTTTCTGTGGCTGTGTCTGGTTTCTTAGAAGGCTTTAATCTTTCTGATGCAGCCATCAAGCATGGGGGAATATGTTCATTCATATGGAAATCAGAGCTTGCTCTCTTTTTCCTGCTCCATCTGAACAAGCAACTCAGTGGCACGTGAGCTTTTGTCTCTGAGAGGATTAGGTTTCATTTGGGGCTAAATGAACTGAGGAGCTCCTGTAATCTTTTATTATTATTAATATGCATATTGGCGTTCTCGGGCAGAAAGCTTGCATCTCCATATTTCAACTTTTTCTGTTTTTTTTTAATGAATGCCCTATTTTATTAGCCTCGTAAACCACACTCTCCTTCGTCGTTATGATAGTAGCAGCGTTTACATGGACACCAATCTGATTAAAATAAAATCGGTTGAAGGTTTTGGATCAAGTGTTTACATGTGGTGAGATCAATCCGATCTGGTTTTTGATCAGGTTGTGACAAGGTAAAGACCACCACTCCGCACCCGATTAGAATTTAAATCGGGTTGGGCTTGTTCGAGTTTATTTAGGTTTATACATGGAGAATCTTACGCAGCTATTGTCACACAAAGGTAGCAAAAATAGACAATCTACAAGGGACGCCAGGTTGGTTAAAAGTGGTTAAATCTGTCTGTGGGTATTATGAATATTTAACCAGTGTATTAACAACATCTTGTGACTAAACAATAAGCACATTGGATCCATTGGAACACAGGTTATCTTTTCTATTTCCTGAAAAGTAACGGTTTTTGGTCATAAGAGGTTTCCAAGCGACAATGTGCTCCCTGCTGTCTCAGACCAAGGGTTCGACAGGGAGAGCTTGGAAAGAAGACAAGCATTAAGGCTGCATAGTGAGCGGTCCCCGAGCCTAATGTGCCAAGTTGGGGTTTTCCATGGGGCTTTGAGCGAGCTTAAGGACCTGATATGGTAAAACTGGCATGACTGGTGTCTGACAGCTCTTTGGGACGCAGCCCGTTACGAGCCAAACAGCTGTCATGTTATACAGAGAGGGCTGGGCACAGAGGGAGAGCATCATGGGATTATCATTTGATGTCTTTGATCAAAACAAAAACATGCTTTTCACCATCTTGTTTCATGAATTGTGTGGCGATTGATCAGTCGGTATTGGAGGAGTACTTGTTAGTGGCCATGGTGATGCTGATCGAGTGACCACACTTGCAACAGCCGCTTTCATTCACCCATCGCATAAACAGAACGCTCCCACCATTATTGAAATGCTTGCATGCAAGTCTGACGTTGCTGTATCCCGATATAATTGCATGTTGACACCGTTTAGCCTGTTGCTGCTGAACACATTTCTCGCTCGTAATGTTGTTTATTAAATCCCCATTTTAGTTTAATCCCCATTACCCGGCACCGAAGCTTCCAATTACAGCTCCCAGAGTCCATCCACCAGACCCTTAATGACAGCCAGAGCAAATGTAAAGTAAAGTGTGTTTCCTGTGCTGTCCCTCCCCAGACCAGCGTGTGGCGTCATTCTGCACTATGACAGACATGCAACGAGCCGAGGCGCTGCAGATCTCCAGAGAGCTGACGAGACGCGTGGCAGCTGCAGAGGGCGCCGCCCTTCAGGCAGGGTAGGCTTTCCACCGCTAGCAACACCACCCTACGCCCTCCATAGTGTCATCACAAAGTCTCACACATGCACAAATACAGTCCATAACACTTGGGCTGCCATTATTTTGGTGTCCATGTTGTGGAAATTCACGGTCTTGTAATGGCGGCCGAGTATATATAGGCCTATGTTTATTTTCACACAGAAATGAAAAATCCTAAGCGCGGCTAATCGTCGCGGACCAGTGTCGCCGTAAAAAAATTGCATCATGGGATATGTAGTGTTTTTGCTCACCAGTGGCCGCAGCAGTGCCTGTTTACCTGGTAACCATGGTAACCAGGTAACACGTCCCTAGACGTGTTTTGCAGCGGAAGTGTTAAAGGAATAGTTCACACAAAAATGATTCACCACAAGAAGCCTTGAATTAAGCCCTTTGCACACAGGACAGTTGCGTTTGTTTCGTTTGCTGCATGAATAAAACGCATTGGATTTGGTGTGCAATGCTGTGCAGAATCGGCGCTGCGGATCCCAAAAGGGGTCATAAAAGGAGTGATGAGTTTTTTACCGCATGCGACAAGACGCACAAATCGAACTGGGTTCGATCGAGAAAAAACGCATGGCCGCAGCCACTCGTCGCAAGGCTAATTTGGATCCGGTGTGCATGAGGTCGTAGAGAATCATTGTTTTCTTTTAAAAAAATGAAATTGTCCGTTTTATCCGTGCGGATAAACGCGCTTGTGTGCAAAGGGCTTTAATTGAGATTTTTTTGCCAATAATTTGATGATAATAATTAAGACCTTCATGTATCTGGTAGGAGACACAAACCCCACCCCCTCTGTGTCGGTGTTGCAAAGGAGCATCAGAGGTATTGTAAATGGTTTCCCCAATCAAAGCAAACCAGTCTCGTGGCGGAAAAACTCCCTCATCTCATTTTGGGGTGAACTATTCCTTTAACAACTTTAACCCTATAATATAGTTCATTGACTGGGGTCCCCCAGGGGTCTATACTTGGCCCACTCATTATTTCCTTCTACTAAGTCTCTTAGCCAAAAAGCTCAGCGGTTTTCACCAAAATGTTTGCCTAATATCGCCAGAATAGGGACGCTATGGTTCAAGTGATTAAACCTGGCATCCCTATTTTGAAGATGCTTATTCTTATTATAGGTGAATATTTTTGTAATCTTTGAATGAACGTTCTAGTGGTATATATCCTCACTTTATCTTATTATGTTTTTAATGCCACAATGTTATTTGATATGAATATTATAATCTTACCTACTGTGTATGTTCTCTTCATGTCTCCTGCAGTCGATCTCCCTCCACTCTGACTGGTAAAGTCAACCAGTTGGAGGTGATCCTCAGACAGCTGCAGTATGACCTCAGAAAGGTGTGTTACGCTCTCTCTCACTCTCTCTCTCTCGCACACACACGCACACACACACACACACACACACACACACACACACAAACACACACGGCACACGCACACACGTGCACACGCGCGCACGCACGCACGCACGCACACACACACACACACACACACACGCACACGCACACGCACACGCACACGCACGCACACACACACACACACACACACACAATACAATGCCCTCTCAGTCTGCTTTAATGTGCTTCTATTCTGGGGAGGGCTTTTAATGACTAGGACATGTGTCGGTGCAAAGCAAAGACATTTTGCTATTTGGTGCCCTTGCGTCCCCTCGTGCCCCTGCTGTTTCTATTGTGTCACGGTCTGAGATATGCATCGCTAAATGGCACACATGTGGCGGGGCAGTAAAGAGAGGAAATCTGTGCCACACAATGCACGTGGGTAAGGCTCTGAGTAATGAGCGCACCGCGCCTCTCTGAAGTACCACCTTGTCCTCCTAATTCAATATCCTGTTTCCTTTCATGTCGCTGGCCGAAGTTTTCCCCACCTCCTTCTAATTTGCTTAAATTGGGGAAAAACTAAAGGGAAGTGCACTTAGGCCACTGAGTAGCACACTGCCCTGCTAAAACCCCCCCACCCTCGCTGCATCCCCCTTTAACAGCACTGTGGAGAGATGGATGTATGCTTATAATGGTACTTCAATCAACACTAAAAAGAATCCATTTACTCGTGCCTTGTGGCCAGTGTTGATTTCGCTTTAGTCATAGTCTTTTGAATACATTTTAATTTAGTATTAGTCATATTTAATTAATCTGAAATGTTTTAGTTTTAGTCTGGTTTTAGTCGACTAAATATCATAAGTTGATTTTGTCGACAAAAAAAGTATTTCAGCGGGCCTTGATGGTATCGTAATGCCTGATTTTACACTTGGTTGCATACTGAGAACAATTGATTTACAAGCTCACAATCGCATCGCAGCACTCAGAGCCCAACACCCACGTGAAACCAAACATAACATGACTTGTCTTTTAGTTCTACTGGATCTGATCTCCACTAGTCTTCATTTTTCATTTAGTCTAGTCTAGTATTTATTTGTCGACAAAATTGTCAATATATTTAGTCTTAGTTTTAGTAATCATAGCTTAGTTTTTATTTAGTTTTGTTTTCGTCAGTGAAAAAAGGTAGTCGACGAAAGTTTTTCGTCATAGTTTTAGTTTGCGAAATCAACTACTGACTGTGTGTGTGTGTGTGTGTGTGTGTGTGTGTGTGTGTGTGTGTGTGTGTGTGTGTGTGTGTGTGTGTGTGTGTGCGTGTGTGTGTGTGTGTGATGCGTGTGTGTCCGTGTGCGTGTGCGTGTGCTGCCCTGCTCAGGAGAAAGAGGACAAGGCCGTTCTGCAAGAGGAGGTCCAGCACCTGAGACAGGACAACATGCGCCTTCAGGAGGAGAGCCAGACCGCCGCCGCACAGCTCAGGAAGTTCACCGAGTGGTTCTTCCACTCCATCGACAAGAAACCCTGAGAAGAGAGGCCTAGAAGAGACCCCCAGGCCCCCCTCCCCACACCCCCAGATGATCCACGGGCAAACAGACATCATCGAAATCACACAATCACGTTAGTTTCCCCAGGAGAAATGAAAACCGTTCTTATAGCATCATCCTGCCTGGGAGAATATAGAACTCCAGCTCATGTGGAGAGAACTTGAACTCCACCCTTGACGCTTAGCTTCGGGAAACCCCTTGTGTCGGTGTACACGTTGCAAGAGAGCATCGGAGGTACTGTAAATGGTTTCCCCCAATCGAAGCAAACCACGGTCTCTTGGCGGCAAAAAACTCCCTCATCTCCCTGTAGTTGGGAAAGAATTCAATCCACCGACCAACCATCCTCCACCCATGCCTGAATCCCCGGGATTCCCCCTTACAGTAGTGGAATGTAAAAGCCTTAGAGCTCATGTACTGTAGTAAATAACCTGTGATCTACCTGTGTCACTACCAGTCTACTGTACTGTACTGTACTGTACTGTACTGTACTGCACTAGTACTGTGTTTCACTGTACTGCTGCGCTCAACTGTCACTCAGCTGTTTGTGGGGGAGCCGTCTGGCGGGGCCTGGTACCAAGCAGCCTTCCTGGACCCAAAGAGCAGGAAACCAGACAGGGTCATGGAGGAGAGGAGATGAATGGGATGGCAGGGAGGAGGGGAGGAATGTACTGGACATAATGAAGTGGTGCTTACTGTCTGCTTGCACCGAGGGAAATCCACATGTGGCGTTCTTGAAAAGTACAGTGTGGGGGAGTACAAAAAAAAAAGAAAAAGAAAAAATGAATGTAGCTCAACTGAGATCTATTTTTTGCTGGACTTTTCTTGGTTCCCAGTTTCCCAAAGTCACAAAGATTTAGAGGCTTGATGTTTGATCCAAGCGCTTTTTCTTTCATGTTCCACTTTCTTTCCCCCTCGCCCAATGTTGTAATATATAGGGTCACACAGCAGTAATTTTTGGTGTTAAAGGTGCTCTCCCTACACATATGAAAAAAACTGTTTGTCGGTAGTTTTCGATTCACTGTCACAATGTCCTAGCAATAAAGAAGTGGTAGTTGCAAAAACTGTGTTTAGAAATTGTTAGCACAAGCGTGAACAAATTTCCTGTCGAGGAGCGGTCGTATTTGACATGTATTTATATAAAACAGGAAGAGACTGTGCCTAAAAAAAATGTTGGGTGTAAGTGGATTGTTTTTCTTTTTTGCTTTTAGTTCTCTCTTTCATAAACACATGCCTTGTCTGTGGCTCACTGATATACAACCCAATGTGTGCGAGTCGGTTTCGCAGGAGGTGTGTATGTGCGAGTGTTTGCGCGTGCGTGCTTATGTATATATTTTATCACTGCATAATGTGTTCTTATACAGTGTCAGTGGTTTATAGCGCGTCAGAGCAAGCTCCAGTGAACTACACTTACAATGCCAAATGTGTTTATTTCTGTACAGATCTGCCACAGAAGTGTCTTGTATTTAACACCATTATTTAAGCTTATTTAACCTGAAGTTGTTTATTTTATTAAGGGTATTTGTTTTTGTTTTTTTTGTTGATTTTTTTCTGCACTAAGGAGAGAGAATGCTCTGTGTATGTTGTAAAGTGTGTACTGTAGCTTGCCAGGGCAAAATTATATATTTAAATCTATAAATGATGATTTGTTTTTGGAGATTCCAACATTTGGATGCTGCTAGGTTACGGTTTTGTTTTGTATGCTTTTACAAAATGTCTCTCTCTCTCTCTCTCTCTCTCTCTCTCTCTCTCTCTCTCTCTCTCTCTCTCTCTCTCTCTCCGTAAACTGTCTCATCCCAGATGGGACACTGGTTGCTTTTATTTTTCTTTTCTTTTTTAAATAAATGTAGTTTAAAAATGAAACTGTATGGTTGTTTTTCTTTCTTTTTTTAGGATGTTAGGATGTTTTTACAGTGTTGAGTGAAGAGTGCAAAGTAAAGCCAGTGGTGTAAAGTACAGTAACTACGGTAAGTACATAGGCTACTGCACACTAAGTACTGTACTTAAGTAAAATATTTTGGTATTTTTACTTTACTGGAGTACTTCCAATTTCCAGTACTTTCACTTCTACTCCACGTCATATCAGAGGCAAATATTACTACTACTTAAATTTACTCCACTTTTATACTTTTATACATTTGAAAACTTGTGAAATGGGACATTCTGCATGAGTACTTTCTACTATTGGTACTTTAAGTACATTTTGATACCAATACTTCTGCACTTTTACTAAAGTACATTTTGAATTCTGTATTTTTTGAGAAATCTGCCATTTGCGGATTTCTCTACAAATCCGCTCATTAGCTGGCAACCATACTTTGGTGTGACCGTGCCCTTACAGAGTATTTTTACATTGTAGTATTGATACTTTTACTTAAGTAAAACATATGAGTACTTTTTTCCACCACTGAGTAAAGCCTGGTTTATATACTGTGCTGAAAAGAGATGATCTACAAGCCCAGAACACTTCACACATTGTACGACACAAGTACATCAGTTAAGCATACGTTTCCTTGGTCAACAGTAGGCCTATGCTACAGTAGCATGGCCGGATTAGCCATAGGCCTCGTAGGGCATGCCCGGCAGGGGCACAATAAGATTGAGGAAAAAAATGATAATAAAAATAATGAAGCACCCGTAGCATGGATTATAAACCAATCGCCTTTTTGACCCTTTGAAGCACCCATAGCATCGCTCCTAAACCAATCACAGCACCAGGGGGCGGGAGGTTTATGGCAACTGGTTTGCGATTCCCTGGCCTAGAGTCTTTCTCAACCAATCACAGTCAGTGACTGAATGTCTGTTCCTGAAGCGCGGTGTAAACAAACATAATGACACCAGTTTATCTAAATGCCCGGATTAAACAGTTGTTTCACAGTTTTTACCACCTTGGATTAACTACAGACATCCATTGGAGTATTACATTTATGATACCTACCTACGTACTAAAGTTTTCGGCGCTGTTCAACGAGGCTGGATGACACATTGTTGTGTGTGTGTGCCCCTGTGTCAGTAATGTGGGGACATCTGATCACCTCCATATAAAATGGCATATTTTGGCGCAAGGTAAGACATACAGTATGGCTTTATTTAACTGCACTGTGAAGTTAACCTTAACCCTAACCTTAACCCTAAGTCTTTTTTCTCCTATGTGTGTGTGTGTGAGTGTGTGTGTCTGTGAGTTGGTGCTTCTTCTACCTACGTTCTTTTTCTTAGATTACTATTTCTATTTGATGTTGATGTATTACCTTGCTTATTGTATATCGCTCTGAAAGTGTCTGCTAAATGCCTAAAGTGTAAATTGTGAGTGGGTTGCCATTTCTGCTTATTATAAGCTACGTTGGGCTTATCTTTCTGGTGGCTGTGTTCTTTTGGATCTGTATTCTCTGTAACCATCATCTCATGCAAATCTATAGTGTTTTAGAGCCATAGTAAAATAAATACATTGAAGTTGTGTGTGTGTGTGTGTGTGTGTGTGTGTGTGTGTGTGTGTGTGTGTGTGTGTGTGTGTGTGTGTGTGTGTGTGCTGGGTTGCCATGTCTGCTTATTATAAGCAACTTTGGTCTTATTTTTCTGTAAAGTTGCTTGTAAATATTGGTAGTTGCTGAATTTGTACTGCCAATAAATCTATGGTGTTTAGATCCATAGTAAAATAAATACATTGAAGGTGTGTGCGTGCGTGCGTTCGTACGTACGTGCATTTGTGCGTGCGTGCATGTGTGTGTGTGTGTGTGTGTGTGTGTGTGTGTGTGCGCTCGTGCTAAGTTAAGGTCGCCCTGGGGCACCTCAGGGTTAATCTGGCCGAGTAGTAGAATATTTAGTATTTGTTCTCTGCGTTTGTGTTGATAACCTAGCATGCATTATACAATGATTGCATGACAACGCCAAATACTTTTTAAACTAAATTACTAAGCAATCCCATTAGCGTTGATAACAATATGAAAGCGGTCTATGTTTTCAATATGGAAGTGGACTGTCTTTTCAGAGTGAAATCCATGAATCATGTCGCGATACAAGTATCGTATTGCATTTGAACACAGCATAAATCTACTATGGCAAAGGGCTTCTTCAACATCTGAGGCTGTTTGCCACTGTGAAGTGGTGCTCAAAAGATGGACCAGATGAGGGCGAGGAAGTCTCTGTCTCCATATACCAAAGAGAGGAAGCATTCCAGAGGAGAAGAACCATTATCAAAGACTTGAGTTTCAAGCCCTGTTGTTCTGGTTTTTCATATGGAAACAGTTCATCCAGCACATGTGGTGACAATATGCTCACAGATCTTAGAGTGTACAAAGGAAGCATGTTCCCAGTAGCCAGCGTTTATATCTGCTTTTTCTTTTTTTTGCCAAGATTTATTTCTTTTCTTCGCATATTAGAGGTGCTAAAATGTCAAAGGCATTTTCTGTTGGCGCTGAGAAAGAGATATTACCATACATTTCATGATCCTTTCAAGCTATTGTAAATTAATTTGCCAGGGTCCATCTGGATTTATTATGTTTTTTCTTTGTTTGTTTGTTTTTTCGGACAGTCACAGTAGTAACGAGATTTCTTCTTAATTGTGTTTTACTACAGATGTGTTGAGACTTTGGATTTAGAACAGTGATGTACAAGTGAGTTAATTCGCTTTGAGTCTGTCTGCATGCCTCGACCAAATGACAGATATGACAGAGACAAAAACAATTACATTTGTCCGCTGCCTCCCACAGAATCCTGGCCCGGCTGGTGGAGTTCAGTTCAGTCTGCCTTGGTCTGCAGGGACTGGTGGGTATAGTGGGTTAGTTGCTGCAAAGCATTATGGGCAGAGTCAGTTTGGTTCATGTCACATGTCAACATCTGGATACTGTAGCTTTGCTTCGTTTATTAATGTCACCTGTATGGGACCTATAGAATGTATAATGGCAGTAGTGGGTAACTGGTGAGCTTGTTTGAAATGTTGTTCAATTGTTTCTAGTGTGTAACGCCTTGTATCAGATAAAGTGAATTGAATTTGAGTTTACAATTATAGATTAGAGACAGGAAAATGGGACAGAGAGAAGGGTAGTGATAGGGAATATTCCGCCCAGCCAGGGAATAGGACCAGGGACTCACTGTCAAGCACCAGAGCCCATGTGGTTACGTGCCCTGACCATCCGGCTATTGGGTTGCCGCCACAATTCTGAAATGTAAAACACTAGAAATTCGCGGCGGCTGCGCCGCCGCTCCATTCCTAGGACTTCGTGCCCTCCGGGCGCTCAGGCAGGACTGCTGCTCTATAACATTTGGCAACTTGAAATGTGCTAAAAGTAAACAGCATTGGCTGTAATGAGGTAGAGCAAAGAGCATTAATTAAGGTTGTACTTACTACTTACCAGAATGAAATGAAGCAAAGATGGAAACATACGGAGCTTTGCAAAAGACAGAGGCGGCGCGGCACTGCATGAGGTGTTCCAGCAAATGTGTTACTCCATAGCAGGATCCAGGCAGAGGTGGAACATAATTCGATGGGTAACCAAATGTTGTGTAACTGGCTTCACGTTCGGTGGAAAACACGAGTCAGAACTCTCTCTCTCTCTCTCTCTCTCTCTCTCTCTCTCTCTCTCTCTCTCTCTCTCTCTCTCTCTCTCTCTCTCTCTCTCTCTCTCTCTCTCTCTCCTCCCCCCTCCCTCTCGCTGTGTTTTTTTGTCTCTCTCTCTCTCTCTAGGTGTTGATGCTCTTGTTGTGGGACTCAGTAACTTTCCGTCTGTGCTGTGCTTGCGGGATCCTAGCCAGTGGCGTCAGTTCAGAAAAAGCTAAGGTATGGCAACATGACTGGTGCACGCGTGCAAGACACCAGTCATGTTGCCATACCTTAGCAACAGGCATGATACATTTGTTTTAAGAAGAAGTAGCTCTACATATAATATATAATTATATATAGGCCTACCTATAATATAATAGACCTTTTGTCAGCCTTCTGATTGGTCCCTGAGACTCCCTGACTGGCCAACCAGAAAAAACATTCACTTTTTGCTATCGGGGGTGGAGTTTGTGCAGTGGAGAATGTTGCTTCAGCCTTTCAAAAACTGTCCGCAGTGCGGAGCACGGCAATCGCCCGGTACGGCCGCGGCAGTAGGGGGCGATCTCGCTCATCATAATGAATAAGCTTCAACAAACTAGTTCACATGGACCTTATCAATGGTCTAACTAGTTACGATTGGGTACATATATTTTAAATGGGCAGAATTACGTGTATGTGAGGAGAACAGATTATAGTTCTCCTCTTCCTACCCAAGATTCAATGCGCTTTCTATTGCTATTTCTATTCTCTCTCTGATCCAGAGGATTAAACTAATTAAAACATATATTTTCGGGGGGAAACTACTGTTTTGCTATGTAATTACTGTACCCTTTTCTTCCCTTTTTATTAATATCACGTAGATGTGTTTTTTTGGTACTTTATATAGCTGTAATGAGGCTATGAACAAAAAAAAAATCTCATCCACTTCCACTATAAAAGAATCTGCAATAGTGATTCTGTCCCACTGGGATTAAACACATTAAAACATATATTTTCGGGGAAAACCCCTGTTTTGCAATGTAACTACTGTACCTTTGTCTTCCCTTTTTATTAATATCACCTAGATGTTTTTCCTTTGGTACTTTATATAGCTGTAATGAGGCTATGAAAACATTAAAAAATCCCATTCACTGCCACTATAAAAACAATCTGCCCAGGGAAAATGTCCCATCATAGTAACAGGGCAGAATGGGGCGGGATTTGCAAACTAGTCTATTCTAATACCTTGTTAAGAATTTTACAACATATTAACCAGAACAGATAGACAAAGAGACATTCATGGATTTATATTTAGAACTAACTTTTATCTTCCCCCCTGGACCCCCTGGACCCAGGATATGCTATATAGCTGCATACCCCTGCCATACCCAAG